>NC_084645.1:32481228-32838728 GCF_019802595.1 Syngnathoides biaculeatus
ACATGGGCTAACGCAACTGGACAAAAAAAATAAATGTAGCAATTCACACCCTCACACCAATGACTTGAGCACTCCTGATGCTGTTCAATGGAAAAACCCTCTATTGGCTTTTGAGGTTCCACATACAGTTTTCTCCCGTTATTCGCAGGACAATATTTTTCCGAGGAAGCATTTCGTAACCTGAATTTTTCATTACTAGAGACGTTTGTAAGTACAGGCACCACTGTTTATATTTTTCATATTACTTTTTTTTTTAATCTTTAAAGGTGTAGTCTTCTGTAATGCGTTTGTGGTCAAATTCTGAAGTATTCAGGGGGATTTGACTTTAAATGTCCCACTGCATGTTGTTTTTGGGGTCTCTGGTAGAACCTTAATCATGTGCGTTGACATTCATGATTTTAGAGAACGTCCAAGAATTAACTTAATGTAAGCCTGAATTCTTTTGTATAAGTTAAACACTCACAAGTCTCGCAAGACATTGCCATAACTTAAAATGGACCGATTTAATCCATTAAAGATATTATATTGTATGTCTGCGGTTAGAAACTTACCCGTCTTGCTTCACATTTAGCCCAAGCAAGCAAATATATTCTCTGGCTTGGCATGGTCTACGGTGTTGAAAATATCTGACAGACTACCCTGTGAACGGACTGGATAAATATGAGAGGAATTCAGGTATAACCACAGTGTTGGCTGCCGTACGAGAATGTTGAACAGTCAGGTTTTCGCCCATCTGCTGTGTGGCGTGTCGGTCCTCCAGAGAGATGTTTGACATGTGGTCAGCAGAACACCACAGACCTTTGATGTATAAACCCCACAAACTGTTGCTGCTGGTCAGGATAACATGCGTTATAATCCAGATGAAATCAGACAATTAGCTTTTTTTTTTTATTTTTGAGGTGAGACATTTATTCTGGCAGGTGAGCGAGGGCAGCGAGGGGAATAAATAATATGTCTGCATCTTATGGCGGGTTGATAAAAGTGGACATCTTTCCAACAGCTCATTTCCACTTTGAAATTGGCCTTGTTGCGGATGAAATATTTAATGGCCGGTTGGCTATTAACACCGACATTTATGGATTGGATGCTGTTGTACATCCTACGTGGGTTCACTTGTCGCTGTTTTTTTTTTCCTCACGACTGTCCTGTCCACCTGTGATGTATTACACAAGAAGTAAACTGCACAATAGATTGTGGCTGGCATTGGTCCAGACCGGGAGATAGAACAGTCTGAGCTCACTTCTATGTTGCCCAGTTTTGTCATCTAGTGATTAAGCCTTTGTATTCACAATGCGGTCAACAATTTGAAATGGAAAACAATCCATTCCAGGAGGTTGTTTGACTTTTCGATTTTGTTCAGATTTCAAATAATGTTTCCCTATAGATTATAGTGAAAATAAAATTAATGTGTTCTTGCATTTGAACTTGAAAAATCATAAAACTCTCGTCTTGTTTAGTCAAAACGAGTAGCCCAAATGAAAGTATTGGCTGGCTTGATTCTGTTTTTCTTCTTTTGAATTGTCTCATTATATTCAGTACAATTTGCAATTTACAAAAATGCTAAAGACAACAGAATAGTTTGAAAAAATATGCATGAAGATGCCCGGACATAAAGGAGCTCTCATTTTGTCATAGTGTCTTAGATCAAGTTCTAGATTAATAATAATATATTTTAAACGTAAAATTTCATGGATTACAAATGATAATCTCCTCATGGCTCCAATGGATTGTGAGGAATTTAATCTGTTCAATGAAAGACAAAAGCTGTAAATATTGCAAAAGCACACAGCATAAAATGCAAGGGTGTGTTTTTTTTCCTTTTTCCAGCAGTTTTTAAGTTCATATATTTTGATAAACACTTGAGGGGGAAGAATAGGGAAAAACACACACACACACAAAAAGGACATAAACTCACCAAGAGACCCTCACTTACAAAAACATATAAACAAACCAAACAAACAAAATATCTAATGAGTAAGCTTAATCTTAAAAATTCATTTACAGATTGTTTTCTTTTTTTTATTAAGTCGAGTGACCACAGACGATTTTACACAACAAAAACTTGCGGCGTCTGTGGGGAGAAGCTCTCCACTCACGGCGAGATGAAGCCGACTGAGAAGTGGCGCAGCACAGGGAGCGAGCCGCCAAAACTGTGCAGTACCACAGAACGTCTGTCATTGAATCATCCACAGTTTGGGAGGATGTGGCTGTTTGCTGTCTCAAAGGAAGACGTTGGCCAGGGACCAGAATGCCCGCAGCCGCTAGCAAAGCCCCTTAAAATATTCATCATTTCAACTTTTTTTTTTTTTTTTTTTCCTGTGTGAATATATGTTTTTAGCAGATGGTAACATTTCGGAAGGGAGAACAAAGTTGTAAAAGGAATATGATTTCACTTGTTGCCATGGGAACAGAGATGGATGATGTTTCACACTCCACTGGTTTCCTACTCTCCACCCATGTGCATGCGTGTGTTTGTCTTTGAGAATCACCTCAAATAATTTTGCCTGGGCACCTGTGAATGAAAAAAGTGCCCAACAATTCATATTATAAGTGTTCCTGGAGGATATTAACTTGAGTTCCAAATACACTTTTACAAATATGCAGTACAGTGGTGCCCTGGTTTCGGGGTGACCTGACTCACAAGTTTTTTGAGGTATGACTCGTTGCTCTGCCGATTTGCCCAGCCGGTGTAGGCAAAAACATTAGATGCAGGCAAGTGACGGCGGTAGTAAAGTTAATTCACTTCTCAACAAACAGTTGAGCATTTAATGAATCTTTTTGGGGAAAAAAATCACCCTCACCTGTTCTGGTGTGACTGTCTGAGCACTCCCCTCTAAAGTTAGGATGAATCCAGTCTTAACACACCTCTGACCGAAGGCCAATGTTATGGCATAATCTTAATAAGTATGTTCTTTCTTGAGCTGTTCCCAAGAAGATAAAAAAAAAAAAAGTCCAACACGGCATAGTAAATAATATTTAAGGAGAACCTATCTGTAAACATGCCCGCCTCACAGTTCTGAGGACCTGGGTCTGATTCGCTGCTCTTGGCTCTGTTGGAGTTTGAATGTTCTCCCTTTTCGCTGGCTTCTTCCCTCATTCCAAAAATATGCACGTTTGGTTAATTGAAGGCTCACAATTGTCCCTAGGTGTGAAATGAAAAGTGAAATATACTATATAAATAGAGTGACTAGTCACTGATTGTGTCGTAGTACATTTGCCAGACATTGGTGCAGCCACTGTGGGTTCAGTTCTCACTTAGTGACGATGTCGCCATGTGCCCTGTAACTGCTTGGCGACCAATTCGGGGCTTTTGCCTGAAGTTGGGTCGGATAGGCTCCAGCAGTCCCGCAACCCTTGTGAGGATAAACAGCTCGGAAAATTGATGGATTGCTTGGTGACCAGTACGGAGTGTACGGCGTCTCTCGCCCAAAGTCAGTTGGGTTAAACTCCAGCTCACCCGTGATCCTAATGAAGACAAACAGTATATAAAAATCGATATATGGGACTATGCTGGACTATTTTTTAAATTGCTTTCAAGGCGCGCTACAAGATCTTTTTTTTTTTCGCCACATGGTGTACAGCGCTGACGCATTATAGTGTTAATATACACTCTTTTCACCAGCTCTATTCTGCGCCTGATTTATTTAGCTCTGTGACGGCAAAGTACATAGCTCATTTCACAGCGTATTAGCTGACTGGCCAAATAGTGATGATTCAGTAGTATGGCTACTCGTTTTCACATGGCACATGAAAGAGAGGATCTGTTGATAAATGCGACACCAACAGATGCCAAAGTTATCTCGCGCCATTTTTCGGCCCCTTTATTTCATAAATGACTGGGCTTCTATTTGAGAGGAGCTAATTAGATTGTGCGAGTCACATGATACGGGTGCTATACAGAAAAAAAAAAAAAACTTCATTGCAGAGATGAGTTGCCAGTACCCCCAGACAGAGCTGATAGAACAGCCTCTTCGTTTAATTCCGCTCTTGAAAATCGGATCCTAATTGGATGTCTGATTTTAGTAACTTGTTCAGCAATTTAAGAAAATTGCTTTTTGAAACGTAACAATTTCAGTAAACTTAAGTATCTCATATTTCATTCTTTTCTCTCAACTGAGGGGACTCTGTTCTGGCCTCATTAGTTGTTCACCAATCGGAAATTTGTCCCTCTCCTGAAAAACTCTGACCAGGTATAGTAGACTAAAGCACTTTTGTCCTATTAAAAAAAAAAAAAAAAAAACTTGCCCACCAGGATTTATTAGTTGGATGCTAAGCTTTATGAACAATGTTTTACCTGGATCGTTTTTGTAAAATTTTTGTTTACCCTTTCTAGAATTCATAAGCGAATGGATGGAATTTTTAAAGCCTGCGTAGACTTTAATCTATTGCAGTAGAATGTCTGTGGTAGACTACCATTTTGTGGATTTTAATAGAAACTTTCCTATGGGGAATAATGTAGAAAGGAATGTTTTAAGTAGTGTAAATTAAGGGGATCATTTTTTTTCATTAGTTTGAGGTCAGTGGATGACAGGTTAGCATATCTGCCTCAAAGTTCTGAGGACCTGGGTTCAAATCCTGGCCTCGCCTGTATGGAGTTTGCATTTTCTCCCCGTGCTTTTGTGGCTTTTCTCCTGGTACTGCAGTTTCTTTGCACATCCCGAAAAGATAGTAGGCTAACCGGGGGCTCTAAATTGCCTGCAGGTGTGGCGATAAGTGCAGGTGGTTGTTTATATCTGCCCTGTGATTGGCTGGCGACCAGTTCAGGGTGTATGCTGCCTCTCACCCACTCAACTGAAATAGTCGCCAACACGCCTGCACATTATTTCTTGTGAATGAAACATTTCTTTGAGCAATTATGTGAAATGTAATATTTTCCCACAGCACACCTGAAGAGCGTTCGCCTCACACTAATGTGCCCCAGCTTCAAAATCCTGCCTACTGTTCATCAGTGGCTTTTAGCAGCTGCTCCCATAATACGATATATTTGCTTTACCAAAACATTCCTTAATATGCCTTTATCAGAATGACAATGATTTTCATTCCTTTCACAGGGAATTTTAACGGTTTCACATCCAAATGTGTGTGTGTTCACCGTCATGGGTAAAAAGCAAAGAACACATTTCAAGTTCACGCGTGCATTTTCATGACAAAAAAGATATTCTATTATTCTATTCTATCAGCAGCACAAGCTCCCCCACCAAAAGAAATTTTGCATGAAAATGAACTTGCTTAATAAGGGACAAAATCTTCCAGAAATCATTTAATTAGGTTCTTCTGGGAAGCTAACTGAAATCTGTCTGAGATTGATATCTGCGATCTAAACAGGTGAACCATCGTACAGAAACCTGGTGCGAAGAAAAATGATTACAATTGGAAATGTAATTAAAATTCCACATTTATAATACAGTAATAACACGTATTATACTGCGGTGTGTATTGCAGCAAGCCATCAGTTAAAGAAATCATCAGATGATTACAAAGCCTTTCATTTGGTGCTTGTGACCAAAATAAGGGCAGAACCTCTCCACCGGGGGGTACGTGTTGAAGTGCATCTTAATGGGATGGCTTTATTCATCAAGCGAGGTCTGAACACTCGTCCACTGCAAAGCTGCCTTCAGGGACAGTGAGTGATTCCCACCACTCAGCCTCATTATGAATCATATTAATATTTAAGGGCTCAGAATTGAGGAATAAAAGGGTAATTGATTGCATCAAAATGGAAGTGTTTGAACCAGGCAATATTATTTAAATATGTCCTGGCCAAAATGCATGCTGAAAATACATGAAATTGATTTGTATTGTTTTTTTTTTCCAATTTCCACCTATTGGGGTGTTCAAATGTAAGCCTTGAACTGAGTGGTAAACTGCAGACTCACAGGCGAAATGAAAGATAAATTCACGTCTGATGAGTCGTGCCAAGCTGAGGGGGTTTAGTCATAGCGGTCGCAGTGGTGTCTCCCCCCCCCTTTTTTTTTTTTTTTGCTGCAACAT
Source organism: Syngnathoides biaculeatus (assembly GCF_019802595.1). NCBI lineage: Eukaryota > Metazoa > Chordata > Actinopteri > Syngnathiformes > Syngnathidae > Syngnathoides > Syngnathoides biaculeatus. The sequence continues at coordinate 32,487,220 of NC_084645.1, forward strand.
GGAAGCCGAGGGCCATCCTGTTTTGGAGAAGAAAAGCAGCACAGGCCAGTTTATTTTCATATCCTGTTTATTTTAATCTGGAGAACCCTGTGCCGGGTTATGTAGATTAAGCGGCGGGGATATGAATAGTAACCTTTAAAGAATTCTTTGTGTGCATGTATATATGTGCGCACAAGTGTATATGTGTTAATCAGCTGATTAAACCATACCGTCAAAAAGTGACAAGTAAGCATAAATGAGTCTGCAGGCAAGTAGACTGAATGATAATGATGCTCAGGAGTTCTACTTAGCATAACATCACGGACTGCTGATTGTGCTCATGGCATTTTTCAGAACGCACTCAGTGGACTTTGTTACAGAGTCGCACTAATTAGGCCTACCTCGTTTCGCCAACAGCTCTACAGAACCACCATTGTGGTCCGTTTCTGGATCTTTCGCCTGATTTAGCCTGAATGTTGCATCAGCCCGCTATGGGGATGAATGCTAACACGCCGGTGCCTCTTTTGAGAGCGCCATATGGAGTGTGCAGCCAGGCAGGTTTAATCACTCTGTTCTTGAATTGTTACCTGGAGGTTTATGATCCAATAACAAAAGCATCAGAAAGATATGAGGACTATTTCGTATAATGACCCATAAATGAACATTAAAAGAATACACCGATTTTGCTGCTTACAGTTGAATGTGCTATGCTTGCATAATTTATAATTGGCATCATAATGTACACAATCCTTTCAAGGTATCAAACATGTGCCGCTATCAATAATTATTCTTATACTTTCTTACATTGGCAAGTTCTTGTAGCGAAATACAAAGTACAACCACTACAATAACTATATGGCGGCATGGTGGGTCAGCTGGAAAGTGTTGGCCTCACAGTTCTGAGGTCCAGGGTTCGATCCTGGGTCCGCCTGTGTGGAGTTTGCATGTTCTCCCCGTGCCTGCGTGGGTTTTCTTCATTTTCAGTTTTTTTCATTCCTGTTTCCTCCCACATCCCAAAAACATAAAACATTAATTGGACGCGCTAAATTGCCCCGAGGTGTGATTGTGAGTGCAACTGTTTGTCTGTACGTGCCCTGCGATTGGCTGGCGACCAGTTCAGGGTGTACCCCGCCTGCTGCCCGTTGACAGCTGGGATAGGCTCCAGCACTCGTGCGACCCTCATGAGGATAAGCAGCTCAGAAAATTGATGGACGGATAATAACCATATTGTTCTGATTGAAACTGTTAATCTCTATCAATGTTGATGAATGTTAATCTCTATTTTGTCTTGTATTTCACAAATTGGTACAGGTGTCCATATGGGTGTGAATTGTTAACACTGATATAGAAGAGAATAGATAGTAACACACTTCCTCTACTCCATTAGTTTCTGATGTCTTGTACTTGTCAGAATAGTTTTATAAGCACAATATCAATTGTTTCTACTTATTACTTTTATACTTATACTACTTTTATTCCATTAAACTAACCTTCATTTCACTTTCTACTTTTATTTGTAGCCATCCAGTATCGTTCTTGGACTATTTGAGTTGGTTTAGAATAGACTCGTCATTAATCTAAAAATACCACGTGTGACTCCCCAATCAAACAGGGCTACGCAGTCACATGACCACACACAAACCTCCACTGTCACACAGAACCAAAGTTTTTAAAAATGACCAATTCATGTGAAACATAATAGAAGCTACCCGGTCAGAGCAAAAACATAGAAGAGTAATCTTAAATCTCAAAAAATAATCTATGAACGTGACATGGGATGATTTTGCGACTAACAGATTGCTGAAAAGTAGTATGCCCTCTACCTTTTTAATATCCACTTCCACCACAGTAATTCCGTCCCTCTGTGGCCCGGCGTCTTAACCCTACTTCAAACTACCACGCTGATAACTGTTGAAAGTGTGTGAAAGGTCTGTGTAATTACACAGCAGGTTACCGTAAGCTAAGATCTAGTGTTGCCTCCCAAAAAGGGGGAAAAAACAAAACAAAACGGAAATGCACTGACTGCAGCCAGTAACTTTTTCTTGCGAGTGCCCGTGTTGGTATAAATAGATAGCCAATTTGTAAAATCGTCCGCCTGAACACAAGCATCTTGGGCCACTCTAATTGGTCAATTTCCCGCCTGTATTGAGTGCCTAGATTGATTTATTGCCTTTTTTAAAAGGCCGCAGGGACCCACAGAACAGCTGTGCCAGCTGTCCGTGGTGGAGCTGTTATGAAAACAAGAGAGGCTGAGAGCCGAGGCGTCGGACGGCAGTCGTGGCAACAAACGACGAGTAGAATAGAATCGGAGCAGCACGGCAGACAGCTGGCACGACGCGGCGTCTGCTCTGTGCTACCACTGGAGATGGAGGATTTATCTCCTCAGACACTGTTGAGTGAAGAGACTTTGCCCTTTTTCCAGCTTTGCCTTTCTCATGCAGACACACAACTAGGAATTTGCCTGATTGCCACAATGCCTTAATCATAGCAGGGCCCGTGTAATTTGAAATACAGAAAAGAGATGTCTTTTTTTATTTTACTTTTTTAGACCATGATACCCTGTCTCTCCATATACTTGACATGGAGAGGGTTTAGAGAAGTCTTTTGAGGCTGGAGTGATACCTCCCCAACCTTAGCGCGAGAATTGCTGCTGAATGAAGCTGTTGGTGAACGATCCATGTGATTTACCCCACTTGATTCCAGCCGAAACAACTTTGTCACACGTGATTTGCAGTCCTAAATTCGACCATATGTGACCTGCCTGAGCGTCGCTGTCCCATTACGGCACATAAAAGAATGTAATGTCAAATGTAGCATCTAGACATTTTATTTACTGCTTGCATGCACAAAAACTGCAAAAAATTGAAGATGTTTTCCTGCTTCTTGATGATGTTTTTGGGAAAGACCTGATAGATCTTTTTTGGAAAAGTCTAGACACTTTCCAACCAAACCTAGGGACCTTACTGGATTAAAAAAAAAACTGCAGCGTTTGACCTCAATAAGGTCTCAGGTGAGCTGGAGCCTCACCCTTCTGACTTTGGATGACAGTCCAAAGTACACCTTGAACGGCTTGCTAGCCAGTCACAATGTAGAATTGGTGATCAGTCAAAGAGAAAATTGTACCTCCATCAGAGTGACTGTGTTAACCTTTGTGTCTGTTTAACTCACACGGTCTTAAACGAAATCATTTTTTGGATGACCAAATAGCACACGTTTGATGATTTGGCTGATTATCTTCTCATCTGCCTAATTACAAGTTAATAGAGCAGTCCGCCTTTCATATTGAATCAGCTATTTTAGAATCTAGCGCCATCTCTTACCCTGTACAAGTGTTACATAGCCTAAATGATGTATGGATGATATTCCAGATGGTTATATGGCAGATCTCTCTCTCTGCTATGGACTCAGACTACTGCGTCTAATATTTGGGGAGGTCTTTTGATTTGATGACATTCCTTTTAAAAAAAAAAAAAAAAAAAGTGTGTGTGTGTGTGTGTGTGTATATATATATATATATTGTGCTATCGTATTCAGACTTTCTGGCAGAGATCTGAATTTGTGATAAATCTATGACTTAGTTCTTGTATTTATTTATTCTTGTAACATTATCATTCCCTTTAAATGTGGCGCAATGAGTCACAGTCAATGAAACCAGTCAATGAAGGTGATGAAATACAGTATGAGCTGGCGATAACCAGGGGCAACTTCAATATGTATCCCCACCCACGATCATTCGTGTACCCCCCCTTGCCCAAAACACCCCAGCCCATAGCAACCAGTGGGATGATTTTTAAAAATCTAATAAAAAGGATGATAATGTGTTCTTTGGGCGGCATGGATGCACAGCTGGTTAGAGCTTTGGCCTCACAGTTCTGAGGACTGTGGTTTGAATCCCAGCCCCGCCTGTGTGACTCTTGTTCCGCCCACATCCCGAAAACATGCATTCATTGGAGACTCTAAATTGCCCTTAGATGTGATTGTGAGTGTGATTGTTGTCTGTCTCCATGTGCCCTGCAATTGGATGGCAACCAGTTCAGGGTATACACCAACTCCTGCCTGATGACATCCGGGATAAGCCACGGCACTCTCGTGACCCTTGTGAGGATAGGAGGCTCAGAAAATAAATGAATGGGTGTTCATCGAATTCTACAACGATTCAGAGGGTTCAATGGCTGATGTTTACAGATTTAGGAATGAAATACATCTGTCATCCACCGCATGTCTGCAGGCCTTCTGCATCGGCCTGCTTCTGCCTCGATCAAATTCATGTTAGATTAGGCACGCCAAAAGTTAGACGTGGCCAAGGTTTCGACAGATTTTCTGCCTCCAAATTATCAGTGAGCCTGCCGAATTATCAAAGGACACACCCTTGCTGCTGTTATGCCCCTCCTCGGTGAAGACTGATCTGCCAAATTGGCAAAGAGGTGCTTGTGGATGCATGATAATCAAGATAGGCTACACCAGTTGTGCAGTTCTTGACAATGGAGGCCAATGTCTTTGTTCAGGACACTGAATGTTTGAAAAAATGAATTCATCCTTTCGGCACATTCATGTTTCTCATACTGTGTCTTCACCCCGTACCCCTGTATCCATAATTTCCATTGAATTTTATTAATGCAAAGAGTGTCCCAACATCCCTTGTGATGCTCATGTCGTGAACTATTTGAGTTGTTCTACTCTTAAGCATTCCAGCCCATTGACTCAGTTTCTCTTGTGAAATGGGAGGAGAGTTAAGTGTTTCATTTTTGAACTGTGATTCTTAGAAATGCCTGCATTTAGCACTGGGGATTGGGAGTCTGAGTCTTCCACAGGCATTTGAACGCACATTTTGCCAGTCCTCCTCTAAAGGCAAGAGATAGAGTGTGAAGAAGAGAATGAAAGTGAGAGGGAGAGAGTAATCGCACAGTCTTCATCTAGCGCATAACTTTAGGAAATATGAGTCTGGTTGAAGATGAAAGGGACTTAATCTCAAATGCCTCTCGCCACTACTCTTTCTCTGTGACTCTTTCTCACTGCGAGCAATCCAAAGGGACCGGTCCATTCCAACATATCAGGAGTGGATTATGTAATCCCTCCCAAGTATGCATGCTTTGCATTAATGGTTAAATTGGACGAAGAACGGAGGCAGCCATCATGGCGGCTCACCTGCCTTCTCTTCTCATCACCTCCCCCTCTAAGAAGCCCGACATGTTCTGTGTCTTTTTAACATGTCGGCATTGTGTCTGTTCAAGCATACAAAGATGCAGCGCAAACAGAGCTTGTCTGTTCACTTTCCCATGTGCAGCCCGAGGCCCCAGCCTCCCTTCCTCCTTTTCCTGCTTCCTTTTTCCTCCAGCAGTCTGACGCTCCGCCCCACCCAGTCCCTGTAGCCATCCCACCAGCCAGCCAGTCAGCCAGTGCGGGCGTGCTCAGTCTGTCAACACTTGCCGAGCACTCTTAAGTGTTTGAATGGAAACAGGAGGAAGCATACACACTTAGCAGAACAGGCCTCCGACACCAGAGGGGTTAACGCCGTACTGGCTTTCGTGTGATGTCACTCGGTCAGCCCGTCAATGGCAGACTGTGTTTTCACAGCTATAAAGCCCCATTCCATTGGTGCGGATGGTAAACATTTGGAAATCGTTAAGACATAGTGTTTATAGTTATAACAGGGTACGGGTTTACTTTAGACGTTGAGGGATTTCTGTTATTGTATGAAGAGACACAAACTGGGATTTGCGTTTCTGTGGTCTGAACCCCAAAGCAGCTCATAGGGGATTTATGAGTTTATGTTTCACATAGTTTCACTCAATTGCGGTGTTAAATAATTTCTACTTAATTAATTTAACTGGAATGCCTTGTATAATGCCTCAAGTGTTTTGTTTGCAAGGTAAATTGACGAGTATGAACAATACGAAGTGGACAATTTATGGACATCAACACAAGAGCTGTTTGAGGAAAAAAAATGCCTTTCTAAAGAAAACAAAATTTAATTTACAATGAGAATCTCATGAATTATTAATTTAATAACCCCCTCCCCATGTTACAGTAAAAATCTGGGCACCATCCCCCTCAAAAAAAATTGTAAACCCTAAATTACCAACACATTCATATGAAGAATAGAGTTTTAGGTACAGTACATTTACAGTGAGTACTCGATGTAGACTACTTGAGTGGTTTTCAAACTGGTGTACTAGTACCTCCACGGGTACGTAGGCTCCCAAAGTGGCATGCAAATCACTGTATAACAACTTACAACAGTGACATTACTGAGTCTGGAAAAAAAGTCTTGTGTACCACGACAAGACTTGTACTTCAAGTTCTTTATGTTTTACTGAAGGAGTACAGCAATAAACTGTGTGGCTGTGGACGCATATTCACCATGTTTTACGCATGCCTGATCATTTTTGCACAGCTTGGACGCAGGCTGCACATCAAACGTGATCCCTGTGTAGGTACTACTTCATAGGCTGCACGTACATCTGTCCAAAGGCAGCCGTAAACCCCAAACGGTTTTATTTTGCGTCCTGATGGAAGAGTATCCGTGGTGTCCTGTTAAATACATCATTTGCTCAGTTTTCCATTTACCTGTGTGTCCATGTTTTCCCTTCATAGGCTGTGATGAGGTGGAAGGAGAGAGGCCATAAAATACTTGAGACTCACAAGACCATTTTAGATTTCACACAAACTCTCTCATGGATTTATACAATGAAGTTGCATTTCTCTATTTAACTCCATCTCCTGTAATATCCTTTCTATTTAAGATTTGTCCAGTGTTCCAAGCATTCAAGTTCTCCCCAGACGCAGCCTGGCTGCTTACTACTACACAATATGCAACATATTACCATTTCAATGGTCTTACTATTTTTAAATGCATAATTGCAAAGTTTTAATTGTGCCTTCGTGAGACTGGCTTATGCTTCTTATGTGAAATGCTTATCTGTGTGAGTGGAGGCCAGGCCTACTCCGGGGGTAGAAATCTGCCTCTCCCAGGAAGGGAAAGTATCCTTGGGTAAGGATTCACTCCTGGCACAAACTCGTAAGCACATAAACAAACCGGAATTTTGCACAGCGCTTCCTTCAGTGCTCCTGCGATGCTGAAGGGTGGTGAAAGCTGAATAGAATTAACAGAATTTGATAATGACTTATTAAAAAAGTGTGGCTGGGTAAATGAAGTGTGTTGTGTAGCCATTAGAGGATGGGAGGTATTATGTTAAACGTTTTGATTTGTGAAGTGGGGTGTGGACTTGCTAATCCACAGACAGTTGGGGATGCTGGAGGGAGGAATCAAGCCATGCATGTAATATGAGAACATTAGCTTGATGCTCACAGACGGCTGCTTCTGAGCAAGACAAGTAGGCATGATCGATGAACTCCAGAAGGAGAAAATGATGGCTGCGAAATGAGCTAATTCACCTCTGATAAACTTCAGCGTGTCAGAGATTTGGTTTTATTAAAACGATCAGCAACAGATCATTTTTAATTACAGGCGGATATACCTGGAAGAGTTCCCGTCGAAACAGGTCTCAGATGAAAGTACGCTATATCTTTTCATACAGATGCTGCAGTATAATGGCTTGACCGAGGCAGACGAATGAGGATGGAACATTTCCCCTCAGCATTTTCCAGGCCTGACTGCCAGACTGCGTCTGAGACTGATAAATCACCCTGCCTCAGCCTTTCTCCCGTGTTTTCTTTTCAAATGTAGAATCAATGGATTTTTCCTTCATTTCATTGACCTGTGCATAATGGTGCTCTCACTCCTCGACCGCTGGGACGGAGCGCGGCGCCGCGGACGTGCTCGCCCAGGCAAAGACGAGGCGGCCCGTGCTTTGTGTTGCTTATTGTTCAGCCCGGAGAAATTAATGTGCTGTGAAATTAGCATTTTATCTTACTGCAGATACAGTAATGGAGGCAATTAGAGCGCAGAGGAGAAGGAGTGCAGGGTAGTGGAGAGGTAAGCGACAATCCTCGGGCTGCAGGAGCCCAGCGGAGTCTCGCACAGCCGGCGTGGCAGATAACACAATCACCCCCGTCTGGCACCTACGACAATGTCTGCTGGTTAATAGAGAAACACATTCAATGTCATTGTATCTTGTAGAAGAGCTTGTTTGGACACTGGGCAACATGAGTTGATCATGTGTTTCTTTATTTCTTTTTTGGGCTGCGCTCTGCCGACTTTTATCCCCTTTGCACGCGGCATGATCAGGATGGGACGAGGCGATCGCAATCAATGCGCATTCTGAGCTCCGATCATTTCTCATCACTTACTTTCAGACATGACATTGTGTGTTTACAGCCGCAGGGGCGCCTTGTCAACTCTCTTTATCACATCTCCAGATTGAAATTGATCCCTCCGATCGCGAGCCAGAGGCGAGGAGGAGGACCCGCTGTTGTCACCTGAAGCCCCCTCGATTATTTATTCTTTCTTTAGTCTGTTTCAGTGATTAAGAGGAGGAGATGGTGACATTGTGGTTTGATCCTGTACGTAGTCAGTATCTCGGCTCTGCTCGCCCCTTTTGCCCATGCATTTGGCTTTTTTTCATGTTGTCAGGATAATTACAAAAAAGGAACTCAAATGCTAAGTATTTGTGGGGATCTTTTTTTAAATATTGGTAACAGTTTCATTATTTTTCATGTTCATATTTTGTCTTTTTGCAGCAGATCCCAACATGGGCTGAGTTTCTTCAATACTGATGAAGAGGATTTGTGTTGATTTTGTTTTTGGGTCTTCTAAATGTCGGAGTATGAAAAAGGCAGAACATTTCTGATGGGTTGAAAAAAATACTCGCCTGATGATTAACTGTGATCCTTTCCTGCGGATCCATTGCGATAACTTTGATCCACAGAGAACATTAAATCTTAATGTATTTGCAAATGTGTCAACTACTTGAAAATACGCATTACTCTCACCTAAGTGCAACTTATAAGCATTCAAATCAGGTTCTACACTTTTTTTTTTCCACTCATAGCAACAGCAAAACTGCTCCTAGTTTAATCTTTGGGTATATTTCGGATACACTGCTGTCTGTATCTTGCTCAGCTTCTTTTAAGTATTATACTATCCATTGTCTGGCATTATTCTTCAGTCCTGGTCTAGGTCGGCACTTTCATTTCTGCGTTAAAGCGTAGTTCACAAATGTTGCAGTGCATCCCTCTGGCTTCCCATGCACATCCTGCAAAGGTCTGAGCCAAATATTGACATAGCTTATGGTTCAAACTGAGAATCTTTCTTAGCAGTTTTCCGTGTGGAGAAACGATCAAATGTTTTCCCTTCAGTCCACACCGTCTGCTGAGTGGTTTGTTTGTCTAGGAGGAACAGTGTCGAATGGCTGGGCCTTTGAATCTACATTTCTCTACAAAATATGTCAGCTCAATCAAAATGTGAACTTTTTGTAACACTTTACTGCTCTTTTTCTTATATTTCCCTCATACGGCAGCCTGAACGCCGTTCTTAGTTGTGACTAAACTTCAAATTTTCTGCAAGTATGTTGGTTCAAAGTCAAACACACATAACAAGAACTTATATTTCTATTTCTTCTATTTAAAATCTGCCTGAGCAAAGTCAACCACCCGCCTCCAGTCCCCCCCCCCCCTCTGTTTTTCTGAGTAAAGACAGCATGACTTCTGCACTCAGAGGATCACGCCCAATAAGAACATTATCCCAAAAAGTGCATTGGGCTGGCAAGAGGCTGAGATAAAACCCTTTTCTTCTAAAACTCCACCGGCTTGGCTCTCAAAGTGGAAGCAGCGAAAGGGGGGACCTTACCAAATGACACCCCACAGCACCCATGAAACCAATTGTTCTCTTGCCGCCTTACGCTTCAGGGAGGAAAGCAAAGGGCTGCTGCAAGTCTGCATAATATCCTTATTCTCAAACATGAGAGTGTAGTCCACACGTCCATTAGTGTCAACACATCAGTGCTAAATGGGCCCAGGCTTTCTTTTTTTCTCTCAGCCGCAGAGGGTTTCTCTGTCCGTGGAGACTGCGGTAGTTGGTCCACGGGGGATTATCCATTCTGATTGGGAGGCTGAGTTGCCTCGGAAGAGAAGGAGATAGATGAGGACGTGCCAGAGCCCTGAGTTCTGGGTACAATTAGAGAGGCGGTCCAGATACCTGTCACCAGAAACACGTTCATGGGCTAAATGTTTTTGATCAGTGGCAGCATTTCAGCTCCCCAACGACACATCAAAAACCATCATTTGATATTATTTGAGGTTACATTTGCTACTTTAAACACTAAATGCTTCTTAGAAATGCACCAATTCGAATTCAATTGGCCAAAATAAGGTTGACCAAATGTCCACTTTTGGGGCTTTTTTGAAACCATCAACAGTTTTATCTGCTGAGCTGAAGTGCCTCAACCTTGCATTTGAACAGGTTGAACATATTTGGTGCGGAGTACATTTGCTAGCGTATCGCCACCAAATCTGTCAAAAAAAATGCAAATAAGGGTAGGAAATATTCTTCTACTGTTTGCTATTTCTGAGACAACTTTTTATTTTCTCAACAAACAATGAAAAGTTATGATTCATGTATTTAGCCAAAAATCCCCCTTTGGCGGTTGCCACATCTGAGACAAATAGGACAAAATCAATGAATTTTATTCATATTCTGGAAATAAAATTTGCCTTTAATTATGTGCAACGGTACAAATGTCCAATCGAAAGTAGGTATATTAAGATTGTTGGAAATTAATAATGCATGTTATGAATATTTAATGAGGTGAAATGTCATGTTTGCCCCAGTCCTTCGTGTTTTTTTTTTTCGCTTGATATTTAATTTACAGAGATTGTTTGACATGATTAATGTGATAATTCTTGGTAACAGCTTTAAGCAAAGAAATACATAATTCTCGTCAAATGAAGCTATTCTATAACTTGATTTTACGGATCGTGAGTCTGGTTTTTAGGTTTGTTTTGTGCTCACTGAAGCTTTTTATTGTTCTAGCTCATGAAGTTATTGATTTTACCTCCACAGCTCACTTTTTATTGCAAACTACTTGTTTGAAAACATCTATACTGACAGCGTGTGGAGACATTTGTGAACAATGCTGCAGTGTTAACATGAGTGTGATATGTAAATGACATCTTGAATGAAATCTAAGTGATTAGCAGTCTGGCATGATAAAGCTGAAAACTCATTGATTAGATGTACTGCATCCCTCAGGCTAACTTTATTCTCAAACACTGGTTACGGGATAAAAGAGGTTTTGCGGGTGAGCTGAACTTTGGGCGAGAGGCACATCTAAGAGTCTATTTATGTATCAACAACCATTCATACCTATGGATAATTGTGGTATTCATTGAACCTGCGAAGAAGTTTCCTGTAGGGAAAAAAAAAAAAAAAAAACTTATGCCAGCCTGGTAAAAACGTTGCAACCTATAACACAGCACCTCAGAATTGTGAAGCAGACGTGCGAACCACGAGGTCCACTGTCATGCCCGTACAATTCCCAACTCTACAAATTCCCCCTTTCACTTTCCCCTTCACAGCTCGTAAGTGGAAGTCAAACTAAGTTTTTTCCCTCATTAAGGTTGGCGTTGAAGGTTGGCTCTGTTACACATGAGCTCAGAGCTCAGTTGCTAAAGCTCGTGGCTGACAAACCCTTCTTCTCATCTGAGCTTCCTCACTGATCTCAGACTAGGTGCTGTGGCTTACCATCCACTGAGGTGGGTGGGGGTGGACCGTGGAGGGGGGGTGGAGGGATGCTGAGTCTGACCGGAGTCCAGCTTAATCACTGGGCCTCAGGTTGCGCGGAGACTTGGCCCGGGGCCTCACATCTTGTTTGAGTTAACAACACAAGCTGAACGCTCTGTTTACAATCTCCACAGCAGGAGCAGAAAACCTCACTAAATCTGTCTGAAAGGCTGTCAGATGTGCAACAGATGTGTTGAAATGGAGGAAATTATGTCAGTTCTTTTTCCCTTCCCTCATGTGACCATAATGACCAAAGCACTCTGATCAGGGTGATGTGATTACGCAGAGGGAGACTCGCACCGTGGTGACACTTCAGCCACGTCTGTTTTTCTTTATGAGGCGGCCTGTGCCTTGCGTGCATTTCGACGCCCTCTGCAGGCGGAAATGAAAAGTGATATTATTTTATTGAAGCGCTTGCAAGGTTTAGATCTGACAAATGTAATGATTTACAGTGGACGGAGTTTTTTGGGGTTTTTATTTTTTTGGTCTCATGAAGAAAAATATGAGTAAAAAAAAAGTACAAGGCTTGTAAACTTTCTTTCCTTCAGAAGGAGCAGTAAAGTGGTCGGCTACAGTCTGCCATCATTAATAATGAAAAAGGAATCGGGTGCTTACTTAACCTCAAATATTTATTCTCCCTCACAGGAATTGAAAGCTTCCATGTGGAGTGCCTGAGGGGGTAAATAAAATAAGAGGAGGGGGAGCAAAAATAAAAAAAATGTACCTGGTCACACCTTTCTGTCACTGCAGACTCGCCTGTGTGTGTGATGATGGTCCATCTCACCGAGGATGGAAAGTGCACTTAGCCCTCACCTCTCAGGGCACATTCATTGCAATGATGATGTGCATTTATTTTTTTTTCATTAATGTAAGGATAAAAATATCTCTTTTTTTGTGTCCATTTCTTGTTTGCCAGTTTCACAGCTTTCAGCAGCATTCCCTTCTTATTTATTGTAACATGCAGTAATGGTAGTGTATCTGCGCTGTGTTTGCCTGTGCGTGCATGCATGTGTGTTATGAGTAGGCTTGGGGAAGATCCAAAAAAAAAAATTACAGTCATACAGTAATGGAAATCAACATTACAGGTACAAATATTACATATGTGGATTATTTCAGAGGATTACAGTACATTTTCAATGCAAGAGTGGGGGAAGAGGCCTACCCCACTTTCAAATTAGTGAAATCTTTTCTGGAGTTTAGTAGCATAATAAGTGGCTAAATGGTTACAATATGACCACAAGAAATTGTTTTTTTATTTTGGCGGACAGGAAAATGACACATGCCACTGGATATACACTACTTATTGGCTTCCCAAACGTGGTTTGTGACTCAGAGAATGAATTGTCGGTGACTTTTTGGATAGTATTCTCGGGACGATTTATTCATTTCGGATAACATTTACTACGAAAACTCTCAAAGTAATCTGAACCACTGGTAAGGTTGTGGACAAGCTAGCGTAGCCCTACGCCCACACCTTGTCATGAATTTGTCACTTTCCCATTACATGTCACCCGGCGTTTTACAGTTTAAAAACCATAATACCAATAGAAGCTACTAAACTTGTCTCTGGGAATAAAAAAAAAAAAAAAAGTGCGCGGTTGATGTCGGGTATTGTAGTTATTTCAAAATTATCAGTGTATGTGTTGTGTGTACCTCCATACCACTTTTTATTTCAATAGTAGACTGTATGACTATCTATAGATAGAATATATTGTACTCTATATATCTGTCTGTTTAGCTATCCATCGATCAATCCCACCCACCCCCCTCGATCTGCAGCACGGTGACGAAGTTCTGAGGTTTTGCATTTGAATCCTGGGTGCTCCGCCTTCCTCCCACACTCCAAAACCATGCATATTAAACATTCATAAAACCGAAAGAGACAAGAGAAATACATCTTGAATTTATATCTCATTGATTGAGCATATTTGTCATTTGAATGATCAAAAAGTAATTCAAAGTAATGGGGTTGTTACTTTATTACTACGGCACCTGAATTATATTACTAACCGAATCGGAGTACATTTTTTAAGTAACCCTCCCAATCCGGGTTATTAGTTGAATCAGAATCAGCTTTAATGGAAAGTTGTCATTGGTGTATGTATTTTTGCCCATTTTTCCTCGTAACTTTTAGATGAACGAGATAGGAGAGGGAAAGTTGCAATCAGATAAATGAAAACTTGAAAAACCAACCAAACCAAAAAAAGGAGACCCCATTTACAAAATTTGCATGCGCATTGTTTTCAATTATCGTTGTAGTTCAACATTGGAGGCGCGGGTATGTAGATTATGAGTGCATGGAGAGCAAAGAATATACATGTCTCTCATGAGCTCGTGTTCATTAAGTGTCCCTGCGAGAAGACAGAAACAACAGATAAATATGTATTAGTAAAGATTTAATCAAAGTAACGGGATGGACCATAATGATGTTGTCAAGTATTGTCTCACTTACTAGCACAGTAAGATGTTTCATCCTAACCGAGCTTGTACTTTTGGATATTCTTAAATCTCTTATCTTATTAATCTTGAAAAAAAAAAAAAAAAAAAAAAAGTCTTCCTTGCCGCAGGCGGCAGAGAAGGAATTTGTGTTTAGTGGATTCCTGTTCCCAGATGAGAAGAGCTAAATGAGTTTGGAGGCTTCCTGAATGCTCTATAATTGTGATGAGGCTCTGCTCCTCTGAACAATTAAAGTTGCAGGAGCCCCCTCTCTTCCGAGATCCATCGCACGTCACTGGTGTCTCGGCTTTTATGTAAATCACACCCGGGGTGTGGTCCGTCCAGACGGTGACCAGAACCCTCCCTTTCCTAACTTTTAAAGAGAGAGCCTCAAGGTCGCCATCACGCCTGGCACCGTGATCCGTTTATTACATGCTGCCAAAGTGTGAGAGGGTCGAAGGAAAGGACTTGCCAGTCTCCCTCGCGCTTCAACCCTCCCCTTTCCCGCCTCTGCTCTCAGTCTCAGATTCTCGGGCTCTGTTTCTCCTCTCGGAACAAACCGGAGAACAAAGCTGCCGAGCGGTCCGGTCTAAGGCACTGTGTGGGTATGCTAATGTCTCCGGCCCGGTGCATGGTTTACTGAATGAAGAGGTAAATAAGCGTGTCAGTGCGAGAGGGGAGGGGGCCGCGGTGGGTGCACGAGATGAAGTAATAGTCTATTCAGAGGGGTCAGCCCATGCGAATGCAAATATTTATGTTTCAAATACCCTCCCCGTATCCCGCCCACTTCATTTAAATGAGGAGCTAAACTGTAAAACGTTTCATATCCTGCAGGCAAGTCTGAAAAGAGGAAGGAGGACGAGGCATTTGTGGGTGGAAAAAGGGAGCAAACAAATAGTGACGTAAATCTGACTCACTCGTCGTTTGCCTTCACAATGCAAAGATTAGTGCAGCGGGCTCTTTGAGGGACGCAGATTTTATCCCTTGCTTTTCTTAGACTTTCATCCTCGCCGCGACGAGTCGGTGGAATTTCACACTGTCACAGCCATTTCCTCAGAGGGTCGCAAACGGCAGCCATATTGCTGTTTACCTCTGGAGTATGAATGGGGATTTTTTTTTTTTTTTTTTTTTAGAAATTCTTTATTTCCTGATTCTCTGACAAATAAAACTTTTAGAGACACTCAGCTTTTAGATCACAGGGTGGCTCGCGCAGTATTTATCACACGAAATACTCAATAATCTCATCAGCGAGTCTGTATTAACAATCACTCTTTCAACTAAAGGCTTGAATGGATGAACTTCACGCTGACTGGGCCTTTCAGCCTCGCGTGCTTCAAGATGTGAGAGCGTTAGAAAATTAGCACCGTATTATCCTCGACAACTGTCTAATCAAAATACTATAATCCTCCCATCTTGTGATTTTCTTGCGCGATAAGTGCCACAAATGGATTCTTGAGTTCGATTTCAACCGTGACCTGTGCCAATTCGCGATGGTGACAATCATATTTGTCTCAGTCATCTTTCCTGTCGAGGAATGCTGGGAAATTTTGAGGTGAGGACACCCGGCGCACCAATAACACGCAAGTGATGAGCGCATGCAAAACAGATGGATTCACGTTGCCATGCCACACTCACAGCCCATAATATTATGTCTTTAAGTGGTCCAATACAAAAAAAACTCCTTTGCAATGATAACAATGCCATGCAATATTGTAATTGCAGTACGGAAAGGTAGAAGTGCACTCTCCTCGGCTGTTTGTCATATTTTTCCCCTCTCACGGAACTGAAACACGTCAGTCTGATCCAGTGCATGTTTCTTCCCCCATAATGTTTGTAGACTAATATTACATATACTGTGCATTTCTGTAATTGTGTTTTCCTCGTTAAATGTTTGTGTAACACCATGCTACTGTGTGGAGCAGCATGACATAAACATATTAGTACATACACTGGATAGAGTTTTTGATGTTGTTTTGTAACTAATTAATAATCATTCAATTCATTAATTATTAATTGATTTAATAAAATGAGGTGTAAGTGTCCATTGTCCGTCCATCCATTCTCAACACCGCTTATCCCGGTGAGGTTTGCGGGGTAATGGAGCCTATCCTAGCAGAGAGCACCCTGAACTGGTCGCCAGTCAGTTGTTCACACTTACATTCACGCCATCACTGAGTGGGAACTGAACCCACGCTGACCGCACGAAAGTCAGACGAGTGCGCCGCTACACCATCAGCGACCCTCTTTTCCTTCATTTAAAACTTTTATCTGCCTATGCATAGCTGTCCAAAAATAAAGGTTGTTGAATGGGTCAAACAATTCCAAAACCTCGTGAGGCAAATTTAAGTTTCATGGCCGTATAAACTCAAATGAACACGAATTACAACAGAAGAGTTCATGTGGTGTTGTTGTAACGCTACATGAACACAGCACCAATAAACACAAAATTGTCAGGTCAAACCAGGTAGCAACAACAAACCTATTTTCTTCATCAGTGTCTCGGAGCAAACTGCACAACACTGTGTTAGTTATACAGTTTTATTCTCACATGGTAGCTGGAGCCTGCACAGATCCAGAAATCAAATAGAATTTAAGCATTAGCTAATATTATATTTATATTAAAAGCAATGTTTCCCTTGCACTGGAGCCCCGCAGATACCTTCTTCTCCATTACTGAAGAAGGTTCCATTATGAGCTCAGCACCAGGGATGTCTCTGTACTCTGATGTCAAACCCGATGATTTCAACTCCTCCTCTTGGGCTATTGATGGTCATAGGGGAGCATTAAACATGGCGCTACAAATCCCTCTGACTTTGGTGAGGCTGCAGCTCTACTTGTCGGCTTGCACCTTTTAATCATCTCACTGGACTCTGTCAACCAATTCTGTCAGCTGTTGAAAAATTATCTTCACAATGTAAGAAAAGGACTATGAAAAAAGTCGTTTAAATGTCAGACGGCAGGACCGCCTTTAACACAAGCGTCAATGCTCATCCTTAACAAATGAAATGGAACTGGATTGTTTTCTCATAGAACTTTGGTAGGATTTTATACTATTAAAGTGATTTAGAGGTGTGACTTTTCTGTGGTTTGTGAAAAATGAAAATACAACACTATGGTTGGCATGGTTTTTTGTAGACGGCGAATTCACGGTGGAGGGCAAGACCGCCGCATTGTGATTTTTGTGCAGCCGCAAAACTCGCTGCATGTTTGCCAATTTGGTAGACCGGTCTGCAACATAGCAGCACAACAAGGGTGGCGATTAAAAAAATAAAGTTCTTTCAAATTTGGCAGAGTTGCTTACAATAGTCTTGTCTGAGATGTGTCAAATTTACAAAGCCTTTCTTTGTTACTCTACTAGGCCTTTCAATGATATCCAATTAAATTCTTCAGAGAATGTACTGAAATGTGTTTCCTTGAACACATCGCAAAAAAAAAAAACCACGGAAAGTGGAAGGAAAACAAGGAAGAAGAAAACTTTACTTTGTTAAATTAGTTAAATAAATCCTCTAGTTATCTTAACAGACACACTGGGGAGTCTGCTAAGTGGTTATGGTGATGAAACATCCATCTATCCATCCATCCAGCCATCCATTTTCTTTGCCGCTTATCCTCACAAGGGTCACGGGGAGTCTTGGAGCCAATCCCAGCTGTCATCGGGCAGGAGGCAGGGTACACCCTCAACTGGTTGTCAGCCAATTGCAGGGGACATGGAGAGAGATGACAGTGTCACTCACAATCACACCGAGGAGCAATTTAGAGTGTCCAATGAATGTTCCATGTTTTTGGGATGTGGGAGGAAACCGGAATGGCCGGTGTGACGGTCAAAATCATTCGATGCAGGCATGAGATGGCGGCAGTGAAGTTAATTCACTTCTCAACAAACAGTTGAGCATTTAAAGAATCATTTTGGGGGAAAAAAAATCACCCTGACCTGTTCCGGTGTGACGGTCTGAGTGCTCCCCCGTGCTGAAAAGTCTCCTTGTGATTAATGCGCATGCATTACCAACAGGGGAACTCTGTGTATGTAGCAGACACTTACTGGGAAATCACCCGGTCTCATAGTTCCCCTTCATCTACATAGAGGGAGCTAACATATGTTATAACCTAACCTTAAAACAAAAGTTGATAAAAAGACATACACACATATGTACGTTCGCTATGTTTGTCTTTCTGAGACGTCCATAGCGAACATGAATGCTCAGAGACAAGTTGTCGAATGGCACATGTTGAAGCACAGGTGGAGACGTTTCAGACTACGCGCATGCGCATTAATCACAAGGAGACTTTTTAGCACCGGGAGCGCTCTGACCATCACACTGAGATTTGTACCCCGGTCCTAAGAACTGTGAGGCCAATGCTCTTCAGCTGCCTCGCCGTACCGTCAATATCGAAACGCTCAGGTTTTACAATTAATTAAATGCAATGGATGAGCAAAAGAGTTGTAGAAAGGGGTCTTCTTTTTCTACACGCGCTGAAGGTAAAGTCTACTCAATCCCAAATCCAAGCGCATTATAAGCAACGGCCATGTTTTAACATTATGTTCAAATAGGGGTTTTTTTGTATGTTTAAACTTATGGCTGCTAGTGATAAAATAATAATAATAATAATAATAATTTAGCTGCATTGTTACATAGGTCCCAGGGTTCACAAATGGAGAAAAAGTAACGTGAAGTAGCTTGTCATCCGGAAAATAGAGTACTCATTTAAATGGAAACTGTCAAAATTAGCCAACATCTTGACTATAGTGTGGAAATTGACTGGGTCTTTGCTTCCCTACATAGTTCACTTTGTTAATAATCCAAACATTTTATTGGTTGTTGATCAGAAAGCAGACATTTAAAAAAGCAAGCGTGGTTCCAAGAATGGAACAAGAAAGTGTTGTTGTATCTGTTTTTTTTTTTTTTAATGTTTTAATTGGATTTGCGCTTTCATTTTATTAGGTTTCCTTAGATGAACCCATTATAAACAATATAATCCATTCCGCACTTTTTATTGGATACATGGTTTCTGATTAAAGAAATGGCATGGACAAGCCTCTCAGTGTAATCCACGACAGGACAGCACAAATCAAAACGTTCATCAGCTTCAGTCTCCTGGAATCACAAAAGGGGAGGAGCCTTTGGGATTAGACTTCCTTTTTTGGTTAAGCAAACGATTTACAATTTACAAGTGAGTTGGTAATCATGAAATCAATGATAAACAACTTATCTACAAATAAATTAATATTCAGTAGAGGCAACCATAAAGGAAAAGTACAGAGAAGATCAGAAGGAGCTACATTGTGTCTTTGTGGATCTAGAGAAAGCCTATGACAGAGTACCAAGAGAGAACTGTGGTACTGCATGCGTAAGTCTGGTGTGGCAGAGAAGTATGTTAAAATAGTACAGGACATGTATGATGGCAGCAGAACAATGGTGAGGTGTGCCTTAGGTGTGACAGAGGAATTTAAGGTGGATGTGGGACTGCATCAGGGATCAGCTCTGAGCCCCTTCCTGTTTGCAGTGGTAATGGATAGGCTGACAGATGAGGTTAGACTGGAATCCCCTTGGACCATGATGTTCGCAGATGATATTGTCATATGCAGTGAAAGCAGGGAGCATGCAGAGGAACAATTGGAAAGATGGAGACATGCACTGGAAAGGAGAGGAATGAAGATTAGCAGAAGTAAAACAGAATATATGTGCGTGAATGAGAAAAGTAGAGGGGGAAGAGTGAGGCTACAGGGAGAAGAGATAGCGAGGGTGGACGACTTCAAATACTTGGGGTCAACAATACAGAGCAATGGAGAGTGTGGTCAGGAAGTGAAGAAACGGGTCCAAGCAGGTTGGAACAGCTGGCGAAAGGTGTCTGGTGTGTTATGTGACAGAAGAGTCTCTGCTAGGATGAAGGGCAAAGTTTACAAAACAGTGGTGAGGCCGGCCATGATGTACGGATTAGAGACGGTGGCACTGAAGAAACAACAGGAAGCTGAACTGGAGGTGGCGGAAATGAAGATGTTGAGGTTCTCGCTCGGAGTGACCAGGTTGGATAGGATTAGAAATGAGCTCATTAGAGGGACAGCCAAAGCTGGATGTTTTGGAGACAAGATTCGAGAGAGCAGACTTCGATGGTTTGGACATGTTCAGAGGCGAGAGAGTGAGTATATTGGTAGAAGGGTGCTGAGGATGGAGCTCCCAGGCAAAAGAGCGAGAGGAAGACCAAAGAGAAGGTTTATGGATGTGGTGAGGGAAGACATGAGGGCAGTTGGGGTTAGAGAGGAAGATGCAGGAGATAGGCTAAGATGGCAAAAGATGACACGCTGTGGCGACCCCTAACGGGACAAGCCGAAAGGAAAAGAAGAAGAAGAAGAGGCAACCATAAAGGAAGATAGATAGAAGATATCTTATTATTATTATTGTGATGATAATTATTCATGAAATCACAAGTGATATAAACAGCTTTCCTACAGCATTTCAGTGTTCTGCCTGTCACGATATGTCGCAGTACCGGCTTTCGGCTCCAGGGGACTTCATGTCAGCCGTTAAGGGCTGATACATGACTTCTGTTGGGAGCCACTTGATTGGTCGTGCCAGAATAACATCATAAACCCGCCGTCACCCATTTGATCTGTGGCAAGGTCGAGTCAGTGACTTGTGATGTGGTGTGTTTCAATGTTCCCCCAGAAATGCTCCACTGACCCACTTCCTCTTAATCCCTCATTGCGACTTTAATTGATGAGAGGGAGGGGCAGATTTACGAAAGGGGTGTGGCCGCGTGTTCTGCCTTCTGCGAGGGAGCAGCGAGTCCAATAAGCGGAGGGGGTAGGCGGATTGGTTTGGCGTTGAAAGAGGAGCCAGCAAGAAAAAAAGGGCCGTAATAAGAGCTCGGGCGATTTGCTTGCTGCCATTGCTGTGTTCAGGCCACAAATTAATTCGATTCTGTTATGTAAGTGTAATCATCATCCTCACTAATCACATCAGCAGCTTTGTGAGGGACCCAAAATAGAAGGATTGGCTCGAACGGGAGGGCGGGGCAACCAGAACCGTTGGAGAGAATCACAGTAAAAACAGACAAACTCACCAAACGTTACATGTTATATCGCAACCATTTCCTTAGATGGATTCTATTGGAAGAAAACAAATCAATCAAAAGCCAAACTTGCATTGTACAGTTTATAAAAAATAAATAAATATACTCGAATGGTCCCGCTCATATTGTTACATCATAATTCATTTATGTCCACGCTCCATCAAAATTAATTTAGTATTCATGCTGTTTATTTGATGTGTACCCAAAATGGGAATTCAGTCCTGCATCAGTCTCAGCGTTTGGAGCAATATAAAAAATATTGAGAAAATATTCACTTGAAAAACTGGCATTATTTTGAGCCCGTAGAGCTCTACGTCATAGTAAACTACAACCATGATCATTCAATACTGCATCTTGAAAAATAGCTTGCTAGTGTCAGTGTAAATTGAAGGTTATTTTTTTTAAATGGAGAATTGTTGACACAACCTTTGTAGTGTGTCTTTTTTAAGGGTTTTTAAGACAGTAATGTGGCCACTGATGGCCATTAATGTAACTGTAATTTTGTAGTTTTGACTAAAAAGGTTGTTCCTTTTTATTTTTAACCAATACTTTCATGTAACATTTGACTTTTAATCTGTTAAATTCAAATACATCCTAGCAACTATTGTGTCGGTATTCACAAATGTAAAAATAACGTGCGAATGGGTGACAGAATGATGTTGTAGACAACGTTGAAAGTGAGTAGTATCAACGACGACCCAAAGTCCCTGAACCGTAATGTCGTATTATATCCAGGGCAGCATCTGATGGCTTTATAATAGAAAGCCGCTGCTTCATTTTCCATCGTGGACAAGGTCCAGCCAATCAGGCTCCTTCTGACAATCAAGCCCAACATAACGCAGACTGTCCGCCAGCTCACCGGGCCCCGGGTTGTTCCGGAGGGTTCAAAGGTTAACTGATTTGGTGAGACTTGTCTCCAGGGGTCTGATTGGAAGCATTGTGAGTGTCCTCTGTAAAGTTCGGTCTTGTGTCGCGTACGGACACTCACGTTTGCTTTGAGTACCGCTGGTTCCCGAGGAAAAGAAAAAAAAAAAAAAAAAGAAAAACAAATAAGTGCGCTGTCTGTGAAAATCTCTCAGCGTGTCATGTTCTTTGTTCTACCAGTCTGAGCCGGATATATTCAGTCAAGGTGAAAACACGGGTGGGGTGTAAGCGTCAGTGGAGGTGTCTTGCTTCCTGTGTTTTGTTTTGTTTTGCTTTGGATTTTAGATCACCATGTCACAGATGCATTCGTGACATGTCATCACTTTTCTAGTTCTGCCAACCGTAGATCTTGTTAGCGTGCACGTATGGGACAAACACGGTACAGTCCTGTATGTATTGTCCGCACTGGCTTTTTTTTTTTGCCTTTGCATCCCAACAGCCTGTTTGTGTGCCATGTGTTTGTTGTTGTACAGGAGCATTAGGCTCGTGGTGTGCCTTCTCCCCTCCAGCTGAAACCTGTCAGTCCCCTTCAGAACGCGGGCTCAGGTTCGCCGGACAGCCCTGACAGGCCGCCTCATCTCCTCTACAGCAAGGCCCGCTGCTCGCTGCCAAGACAGGATTTGTTCCCTTCCTGCCACTTTACATCCACAAGCTCTACATTTAATTAGAATCACTCGTCATGTCTCGTATATCACCTGAGCTTCTACCGTGTCAGCTGTCAGCCAAAGAAATGCGATAGTTATTCTGCGTTCTGTGGAAGTATAACGTCAAGGTCGCAGGATGGAATGCGGGAAGGACTGGACTAAAGTCATGCTGACACCAAGTGGTTCAAATAAGTTTGACTCGGCACAACACAGTTTGGAACTGTACAGCGAAGCCCCACTATATCATTTTGCAACATTTGTGCACCCGCTATTTTGCAGATTTTTAAGCGACTATTTTTGATGGGTTTTTACAGTTTACAGGCAATTGGCTGTGCAACACGTTCAGTGTAGTACCACGTTGTGCCACAACATGCCAGGGAGCACTGAGCTCTATTGGGAGAGATGCACAGGAGTTCCCGACCTGACGCTGTTGTTTTGTCCCAGACAGTACACAGAGCAGAGAGAATATATATATTATATATATATATATATATATATATATATATATATATATATATATATATATGTAGAATTGTATGTTGTATGTGTTGCCTTTCTGTGTGTTTTTGAAGTGTTATAACGAGCATTACATCCATACGAATATCCATTAGCTCATCTATGGCATTTCAAATTATGTTAGCACTGAACTCGCAGGCTTTTTTAAAATGAGGTGGTGAGGTGGTTTGGTGGAACTTTTTTTTTTTGTTAAATATACAGTGCAATGTTTTGTTCTCTTTTGTTAGTCAGTTTTAAAATGAACCACAACTGGGACAATGGACATTAATCCATTTGAAGCTTGCCTATATGGAGAGAGAAAACTTGCAAAGAAAATGTGCTGAGAAATATTTTAAAAAGTGTGTTTTATTAAGTTTGCCTGTTTTGATTCAGGTTAAATGCATTTAAACTACTGATAGACCAAGAAAGCTAGACCGGAATGATATTCTCGTGGCCAATACAGATACCGATTATTAGAAGTCAAAGGTTCCAATAACCGATATTTGGAGCTGATTCATTCATTCATTGTATAAGGGAAAATATTCTATACTATCTGTAGGTTGCCCCCTGAAATGTCATAAAGAATTTTGAGTAGAACTTTGGTTTTGCAGAAGTTGATTTGTTTTCCTCCTTCTCGCCAATGTTTTTTTTCCCACTGCTTTTTCTTCTCAAGCCCCACAATCCCCTGGTTGACTGATTTAGACTCCTACCAGCTCTTTCAAAGATCAAATTGTGATTTGGTTTAAATTAAGATCGCTAGTTTAATTCCATAATAACCAAGATGACATGTTTCCCCAACAATTAAGCCAATGAAGGAGCATTAATTGATATTCACTTTAAATACGTCCTAAATTGCCAAAAAAAGGATTACATGTAGAAAGATGAAAATAAACACTCATAACATTACCTCTGAGGTAACCAATGCAGTATGTGAATTCAGTATTGAGCGGGCCAAAATATATTCTCTTGCTTTTACTCTCTTACAAAGGAGAATTACTAATGAAATATGCGACCCATATGGAGTGGAGCTGAAGCATTTTTTTTAATCTAAGTCACTGGATAGCCACGGTGGGGGGTGGAGATTGATTAGTGGACTTGGCCAGTTTTGGCTTGCGGCGCCGCTTGTTGTACTTATCTGTAATTCCTTTCTGTGGAACTGGAGGAAGCCCAAAAAGCTTCACTGATCTTAGGTAACCAGGCAACTGTCTGTCTGGTTCTGGGTGCTTGCAGGCTTCACCCATTACACCAAACTCTTGGGTCAAGGTACTGTTTTGAATGACCTCTGACCCCAGGTCAAGGACGGCCACTCATTGCACAGTCACCTGCCTTAGCCAGGTCCCAATGAAAGCGCCATCATGTTCCAGGTTTGTTTTTGGTTTGATGGCGTTGTCCCTGTCACTTTAAATGGTGTGTTTTCATATCCCTCGCTCAGTGTTTCTGTCTGTCTCTCTCCCCTGTGCTTGAGCAGCCTGCTTATATAACTTCCCTTTTCTTGTCTCTGACATCCCAGAGCGTTCGCAGTCAGCTGACAGTATCCAAATGTCTGCTGGTTAGCAAACTGCTTCTCTTTTTTTTTTTTTTTTTTCATTTTCTCTCCCCTGCTTTTTGTTTCCTCCTTTTCCTCCCAGTGCCTCGGTCTTCTCTTCCATTGGTTGGGCTCCACACCCCAAGCTTTTTTTTCCACATATTAGCACCCGAGGCCAGTGGAGGCGGGCAGATACGCATTGCCCGCCATGGCCCATAGATCCTGTGAGCCAGTGAAAAATGAGCTTTAGAGAGGCAATAAATTGCATCCAATTTAAAGATGAAGGCAGAAATAAATTTCGTTTTTCTGAAGTCTGAAGAAAGGAGGAAAAAAAGCCCCTAGATAATTTCTGTTCCATCTTTTTCATGTGAACATTTCTTTGAAATGTCCTTTTTATGTTGTTCATTTAAATTCAAAAAATAATTATATCTCCACATTAGATTGCCTTTTAATGTTTCAGCAGGTTGCGAAAATAATCATACTTTGCTGACGTGTTTTTTTTTTTTTTTGCCACAAATGGGTTTGAGTCAGACGACTAACTACCTCAGCCATTTTCTCATCATTACACTGATGAAAATGGTGTGTCCAAGAGGTTCAAAAGGCCAGAGTGAGAGAATAAAAAGTCATACAAAGTGATGAAAGCATTGGCAATGCGCTATTACACTGTAAGTACAGAGTTGACTGTGCCCCATCATATCCAGAAGATTGTAGTTTAACGTAGTATCCTATTTTAGATTTATATTTGTATTGTGTGTGTATTAAATTGTAAAAATAGCGTGAATCACTAAAGGTGCTTCGTAATACTTTATAAGTTGTGATTCAGAATAATATTATCGTGGATGTGGCTAGTGAAATCCCAATTCTGTACATTTTCCAATTATCCAGTTTGTGACAAAGAAAATCATCTATGACAGTCACTGTGATTTGACGGGCACGTATGCGCCTGCGGGCCATCGCACTCACAAATCTGCACAAAATTTACCCACCTAAAATTTGTTACCAGTAGAACTACATAGATATTGAAAGATGTTGCTTATTTTGTGTAGTCTTGACCAATTTCTCCTCTAAGATGCGCCACTGCGCACTTGTCGCACACTCAGTACACATGAAAACCGATCCAGCGCAGTGAATGCACAGCCTGACGTCTTTTTTTTTCCCCCTAACACGGAAGCACACGGTCTCTAACAACAAGCTGCTGCTCAGCCTACTTCTACATCCTAGTTTACGTGACACCGCCCCCTTCCGCTCTTAAAAGGGTACACTCATAATTACAAAAAAAAAACAGAAACAGAACACACCCACAACTTTGTATCTGCGGGCATGGCTGACTACACCCGTACATTTTTCAAATGTGAAGGGAAACCTGTTGGAACAGCTCTTAGTCATTTCTCAGTCATAGTTTTTAATATTTTTTTTTTCAATTTAAATCAGCTTAATCTATGTGTTAAGTGCACATAGTTGGAGACATCCGAAAGGAAAAATATCGATCCCTGACTACCTCAATTATACTTCATCGTGAGAGATAGCAACGCCATACATTGCAATATAACAAGATATTGAATATCAAGTGGAAATGATTCTAGGCTGTCGGTTTGGTCTGCCTTGCTTCATCTGATAAAGAACATCCACTTCCATTGTGATGTTTCCAGAAAAGCAGAAATGATCCAATTGTCAAATAATAATGAGACCTCTGTCATTTGTAGGCTTGAGCTTTTTAATAGCAACTCAGCAGACCAAAAATATTCACATTTGAAAAAGACATTATAACTTCCACTACCAACCCAGGTGGAACTTAGCTCCTCCACAACATACAAAGATTTTTGCTTCTCAATGCAAACGTATCACTTCAACAAATTTTCTGACAACATTCAGTTTTTTCCTCTCATCCAAGGCTTTGGCTTCATCTTGCTGCATTTTATGGCATTATAGAGAGTGGACAGAAATATGTGGAGAACTGCAATCCTGTGTGTTTTAAAGCACATAGCTAATGATAGGTTCCATTGGGGGTGAAAAAAAAAAAACAACGTGAGTTGATGAATAGTGAACTACGAATAGGTGGGAGTTCACAAAACTACATTTTTTCTTTAAATGTCACTTGGATGGCGCTCTGCTTTCCTTACACATTAAAACGGCGTTGGCCTCTATGCTGTTTCCTATCAGCCCTCTTGGCTATAATGTCTACATGAGAAATAATGACAAATTATGAAACAAAAAACTAACGCAAACAGTAAAGCTTTCATCAAAAATATAAATTGAACGGAGAGCCAAACGCTCAGGTGCAAACCTCCAATTAGTGTGAGAAGCTCAAATTCCTGGCGCGGACTCTTCCATTCCCCTTGTACAGTTAGAGAGAGAACCGGTGCCAGTCCTTTCTTGTGCATTAGCTGGCTTGCCAAAACAACAGTGGAAAAAGACACCGGGGAAAGGGGGAGTGGTGGTAGCGGGTGCAGGAGAGGATGCGATGTGGGGGTACACTCTAGTGAATTGGATTCAATGCTGTTTTTCTCATCTTTTTTTTTCCACCAACATGTTTCTTCCCGGTAAAAGCCTACGCTTCACAACACTATCCCAATGTGCTGACACCCTAACTGTGAGGCGTTCAAACTGGCAAAAAAAAAAACAACTATCTGCGTCGACTGATGTTGTGCCAATGAACTCCAAAAGTAGAACATAAAAGGGGTGATTTTGTGTGTGTTTGCTGACAACCACGGCATGCGTTACGCATCACTGGCCTCACTGTAGGAGATGAATAATTTGCAAATAGGCACACATTATTGTTTGCCCTGGGTATTTATAATCAAGCACCGACATGTTATTTTGGAGCCAATGGTAGTTCATGTTGTAACATGAATTTGAAAAATAATTTGAATGTTTTGGCATTACAGTTTGGTGTCTTTTTATGCGATAAAACAGTGATTCTCTAAGTGTGGTTGAAGTACCAATAGCGGTAGGCGAGCTCTCGTATCAAATACACAATACAGATTTATTCTAATATGAATCTTTCATATTAATTAAACTTTTTCTTGAATGCAGTACTTTTTTTTTTTTGTTAAGCAGTAGGAGTATTTCAAACTCCCTTGTTGCACAGCAAAAACTGTTCCAGCCCAAAGACATATAGAGCCACCATTCTGAAACACCTTGCAGCTGAAAGTTAAAGGGAAAAAACATCTGTTCATAACTTTTATGAACAGAATTTATAGGCGCAGCCGAGTGGTAAAGGGGTTGCTGTTTGGTGCATATAGGCTATTTGTACCGCCAAGTCCGAGACCCTGATCCTCACTTGGAAAAGGATGACTTGCGCTCTCAAGGTCGGGGATGAGATCCTGCCCAACCTGGAAAAGTGTCTTGGAGTCTTCTTCACAAGAGAAGGAAGAAAGGAACAGGAGATTGAAAGGTTCATCGGTGCAGCGTCTGCATCCATCCATCCATTTTCTGAACTGCTTATCCTAACAAGGGTCGCGGGAATGCTGGAGCCTATCCCAGCTGTCATTGGCCAGGAGACGGGATACACCCTGAACTGGTTGGCAGCCAATCTCAAGGCACATGGAGACAGACAGTCACATTCACAATCACAGGGGCAATTTAAAGTGTTCAATTAGTGTTGCATGTTTTTGGGATGTGGGAGGAAACCGGAGTGCTCGGAGAAAACCCACGCAGCCACGGGGAGAATATTCAAACTCCACACAGGTGGGGCCGGGATTTAAACCACGGTCCTCAGGCCTGTACTCTACAACTGTGTCACTGTGCCGATGCGGCGTCTGGAGCGATGCAGATTTTCTATCGGTTCGTTGCAATAAAGACGGACCTAAGGCAAAAGACAAACCTCTCAATCGGTCTGCTGTATGTTTCTACCCTCACCTATAACCGAAAATACAAGATCCTGGATAGAAATGGCCAAAATGAGTTTCTATTGTCCTTTCCCTGAAAGATAGCGTCAGAAGCTCAGACATCCAGGAGGGGCTCAGCGTAGTCCTGGTCCTTGGTCCTGCACATTGAGAGGACCCAGATCAGGTAGCAGGGGCATCTGATTAAGATGCCTCAAGCACACCTCCCTCGTGAGGCGTTCCAGGCATGTCACACCGGCAGGACACCCCAGAGGCCATCCAGGAGATGTTGGAGAGACTACATCTCTCAGCTGGCCTGGGAACACCTTGAGATCCCCCTGGATGAGCTGGAGGAAGTGGCTTGGGAGCCGAAAGTCTGGGCCTCCCTGCCAAAGCCGCTGCCCCTACCTACTTGACCTCTGATAAGGGGAAGAAATTGGATGATCCATAAATATCGTCAAAGCACAAAAAAAGCACATTTATATATTGTTTAAAAGGTTCAAAAACATAATTTCTTGCTTCCTCTCTGCTTGAGTAATATTTTGCTGATTAAAAAAAAAAAACAAACCCAAATGTTTTTGTTGGGGTGCGAAAACGAGAAATGTCATTTCCATTCATTTTAATGGGAAATGGTTCAGTGTTTTGCAGTTCAGGTACATACGTGGTCAAGGAACCAATTAAACTCATATCTAACCCAACGTACCTACCTAACCTAACTTCCCTGTACCCACTACTATTACTAGTATTCAGTGGAAAAGTCAGATTATTTTATTTTATTATTTTTTTTTTTAAATGGATCTCAAAAACGGATTTCATTATTTTGTGGAGTAAGCCAGTGGTTCACACACCTGTGCAGACGGGGTGGATTCAATTCCCACTGAGTAGCACTCTGACTGTGTAATTGACTTGTGTCAACTCCAAAGTGTACTAAGTACAGCTCTCGCCTGAAGTCAGCTGACCCTGAACAGAACGAGCAATATAGAAAATACTTTGATAGATGGATGGATACATTATTTGTACCTAATGAAATGTGAACAAAAATCATGGAGCATGTTGGCATTTAATTAGTCTTTACAATTAGCTGACATGAACGTACGCACTAGTGCATCAGCAATGTTGCTGTCTTCATGTTGCTTTGTGGCACAGGCTTGTGCTGTTTATCTAAGCAGGCAGTTAGCTAAGCTCAGCTGATTAATAAATAACAGTGCCACCGTCTTGGATCAGTGCACCTCTAATGTGCTCAGACGCTCTGCCTCGTTCCTGTTGCGTCTGCATTCCACTTGACTACGTATGTGCGGCGGAAGGGGCGGGGTCTCGCTGTTGTGTGTTAGCATGTCGTAAGAGCGTCTCAGCATGTAGTCATCAAAGCTCACCGTGGAGTCAGCTTCCCTCATCCTTTTGCATTTGTCTCTTCGCGTGGCAATTGGTCACAAGTTCCCCCGTAGGCAACCCCCATCAGACTCTCCAGTACAAAGGCGCTCACCCCGCTCGCTACACTCCAGTCTTCATTTTTGTAAATTATGTAAGTGCAGTGAAAGCAGCAGTCCTGGTATTTCACCAATGATCCCACGAGTCCCCCCGGCACACCGAGGAGCGTCAAGCACACCCGATGCATTTTTTAACCGGGGTTCCCAGAGCAGCCTGGCTAGACGTGGTGGAGTCATCGGGGTTAGTGGGTTCGCCTCAGCGACTGTTCTCCGATTAGGGGCTGACATCTCTAAATGTGTTGTCTGTGTATTGTGCAGCCATGCAGCAGAATTCACCCTCCATTGCTCAGACTGTGGTTACGTGTGCAGCCTTTCTCATGAAATAACAATTGTGCTTTTAAGACCTCACACATGATAAGAACGCTGAAAGATGCACACTAGTTTTTGTCTGTGCGTTTTCATCAACTATTCCAGTAGAATAGAATTTTGCTTGGCAGAACAGTGACCAAGTGGCTCACATATCTGCTTCACAGTCCTGAGCCTGGGGGTTCGATTCCACGCTCTTGCCTTTTTATGTTCTCCCCTTGCTTGTGTAGGTTTTCTTCGGGTACGTCAACCTCCTCCCATATTCCAGAAACATCCAAATGAGGTTGTTTGAAGACACTAACGCTATGTTCACACTCCACGATGATGACCTGTTTGGATTTTTTTGTTTAATTCTGTTTTTATGTAGCTGTGTCACATTACAAAAAAAATTAAATATGAATTATAATATAAACGGAATGTGTGTATGACGTGACACAGTGTGTTTACTGGAAATAAATTTGGTGTCGCGTGAAGGTTTCAGTCCTGACGTATTTGTGGCAATTTCAAGGATTTTGCGTAAACCAAACCAACGTTTTCTGAACTGAATAATTTTAAATTTAAGAGGGAATAGAGCAAGAATTTTCCTTATTGCAGTTCATGGGTTTGTTCCTGTCTTTTTGGTCAAATAATCGGGCCGTTTTTCACCTTTTGATGGCGTGTAGGTCAGATGAGTGCAACCAGATGAGTGCCGTCCCATAAAATTAAAAAATAAAAAAAAAAGAAAAGAAATCATAGTACATATTTTAACTTAGGATCATTAGGAGGAAAGATAGTGTACATGTGTACAACAGGTGTGACGAACAAAATGTCGGTCATTGGTTGCGTACTCAAGATCATACTCATCGAGGGTTCACAAAAAAATACTTCAAACTGGTAACTTTTAGTGCCTTTTTTTGGGTGGGAGTGCCCCCTTTTTGGAGGGGCTGCCACCACTTCTGATTGGTTGTTTTTCTTCAGGCGTTAGTTTATTGGTGGTTAAATTAGAGGCACAAAATGGAACCAGAGATGGCTGATTGAAGATTGTATTTATCAGGTAATACTAACCAGTCATAATGGCTGTTTTAATAAATTTGAGAAACATGTTTTTTTTAATTGCTAACTCATTTTAATTAAAGAACCTTTACATCAGTTCTGAAGAGCCCCCAACCCCTTCTATTACAATCTCAGAGGAAGTATGGAATTTCACATTATCTGCTCTTTGCTGTTGCACAGACATGCTGTACTGGAACAGGTGTCAGTCAGTCGACCTCATGAAAGAGCAGCATCTCTTATCTCTTTCATCAACTTGCCCTAAAATGGACCACACCAGCCTTTTAGCCACCTGTAACAGTTCAGCTCTGTTGTTGTTTTGCACACTCAATGGGACTTGCCTGCGTCCTTCTGATGCTCCTCACAGTCTGTGGCTCGCTCGAAGTGAGTTTGTCCAAGCCGCTAGGCGGAAATCAATAAGCCCGCTTCACGCCTCGCTGCCTTTGTCTGGCTCCTGAGGAATAATTAAAGAGCTCACAGCCGTGCTGATGTTGATGCTGTTTAAGGAAGGCATTTCCTGCATACAAGTCCGGATGTTTTGCGCTTTGTGTGGATTTCTGTTTATTATCAAGGTCTTTCCATTTGCGTGCCTGTAGGTCAGTGTGTCACTGTGTCGTGCCTATGATGCTTGTGCATTTTGACAAGGTCGGAATGGGAGTAAAAAAAAAACAAACAAAACATTCAACTGTGTTTCATCTGAAAGCAAAACAGAGCTAGCAGTTATTAAACATGTGCTGCACGACATATTGCGTGTGCCATTCTGGCTGGCGACCCCTAACAGGACAAGCCGAAAGGAAAAGAAGAAGATTCTGAGTCAGGGGTCAAGTCACATCAATGCAGAGATACAAATATAATGTGTACAGTATGAGTGAATGAGTGAGCACCATGTACACCTTTTCCCCCATCCCTAATAGGCTGTCGTAATTGAATAAAACATGGATGTGCTCTGAAGGGCCCATTGGGGGTAAATGGCTGTCGCTAAAGCATAGAAGCCAACTCAATAAAGAATAGCACATGAATAAGTGATGAGAAGCAAACGAAGCGTGCTACGTTCATGGAGCAGGGAGAGTGACTTACTCTGAAACAATATCAGAAACAGCAGGCTGATGACGGGAGGGCGGTAATTATTGGGAAAGAGCGAGGAGCACGGATTGCTGTTGGCGCATTTTTTCTATTATTATTGTTATTCTAAGTGACTCAAATGATATCAAATACCCAGAAATCATCTCCATATCAACCCTTTTGCAGTGTACACACTCAAACACACACGCGCAGGCTCACTAACTGCACTAGCACTCACACCCACACAGAGAAAAAGGGGTGGGGGTATATGGGCTGGGAAGGGAGGCACACTGTAAAATATCCTGAAGGTCCTTGGCAGCTTTACAGAAAGGCCTGGGAGGTTAGGAAACATCAAATCAATGCATTGTAATGTGAATTGACTGCTGACTTTGATCATGCGCCTTGGGAGTGCTTTAGCATTGAGTGCTGTCACACTGGCTGGGTTAAGCAAATAGAGCACGGGCTGAAATGGAGAGAGATGGCGTGGCGGAGGCAGGTTCGGATGGGGGTGAATCACAGGGGAAAAGGAGAATGTGTGATGGCTGGCTATCATCGGCGAGTAATAGGCACATTAAAATTCAATGTCCACTTAGTGAATGGCATATTGGAGTTGTTATGCAGAGATATATTGAGTCCTGATTGCAGTACATGGAAAAGGGTTGGGTCCAG
This sequence comes from Syngnathoides biaculeatus, assembly GCF_019802595.1. Lineage (NCBI taxonomy): Eukaryota > Metazoa > Chordata > Actinopteri > Syngnathiformes > Syngnathidae > Syngnathoides > Syngnathoides biaculeatus. The sequence goes on from NC_084645.1 coordinate 32,520,348, forward strand.
TTCCAGAATGTAATCATCATAGCACAACTGCTGGCTCTGACTGCAGTTTGTTTCTGGTAAAATTTGATTTCAGCCTTGTCTCAGCGGGTTCCCCTCCAAAATGTTGGGTCAGCGCCGCTAAAGTGTCACACTCTTCTGATATCCGAGCTCTAAAGGTGCAAATACTTTTAAAGCTTCCTGCTATAATAGTGAGCCCACTTTAATCTTACCCTCTCTGACTAGGGAAGATTTTTTTAGCTGTAACGCCATATTTATTTCCAGTATACACGGTGTGTCATGTCATACACACATTCTGTTCACATTAGAATTCACATTTTGTTTTTTGTAATGTGACAAAGCTACATGGTGCTTTGACGCCGTGCTATCCAAATTACTCTGCAGAGTGTGACATACAAACACTTTTTTTTGTTTTTGTTGTTTTTGTTTTGCTGTTGTCCCTCAGCTGCACCTTTGAGCATCTTTAGGAGGATGACCCTCCGACATAAGGCCGTTTTGTTTTTTGATGCCCCCGCAACACACTTCATCCTCAACTATAATTGAGAGAACATGAAAACATGTGGTTATGAATTGTGATTTAAAAAAATTGTTTCCTTAAATGTGCTCCTGAAAATGTAGGTGAAATGATGAAAGATTTGGGGGGGAAGCAATGTTGCTTAAGTGTTGCTACGCACACACAGTGTATATATATATATATATACCATATTTTGCAATTGAAGTCAATCATGTCTTTAAAACGAATGCCCACTACTCTTTAAGCCTATTGATCCATCCGTCCATCCATTTTCTGGAGCCTATCTCAGCTGTCCACGGGCAGGTTGCCAGCCAATCGCAGGGCACATAGAGACAAACAGCCCTACTCACAATCACACCAATTTAGAGTGTCCAATTAATGTTGTGTGATTTTGGGATGTGGGAGGAAATCGGAATGCCCGGAGAAAACCCGCGCAGGCACGGGGAGAACTTGCAAACTCCACACAGGTGGGCCCGGGATCGAACCCGGGTCCTCGCAACTGTGAGGCTAACACTTTACCAGCTGATCCACTGTGTCGCCGATAACAACATTTATTAATTGAAATAAATTGAATTGATTGAGACCATGTATTGAAAAACTATCCCAATGCACTGACAGCCTTGGATTTTTTCCAGAAAAAATACCATATTTTGATAGAATTTGACATCATTTCAGCAAGGTAAATAAAATATACATCCATCCATTTTCTTTGCCGCTTATCCTCTCAAGGGTCGCGGGGAATGCTGGAGGCTATCACAGCTGTCAACGGGCAGGAGGCAGGGTACACGCTAAGCTGGTTGACAGCCAGTTGCAGGGCAGCAAATAAAATATTTTCAATTCTTTTAATTTGATTTTCTTCGTCTGTCATTTTTCTGGAGTTGTTGTCCTTTTTTTGGGTCGCGGGTGAGTTGAACTTTTCCCAGCTGACTTTTGGCAAGCGGCAGGATAAACCTTGGTCACCAGCCAATTGTACGGATATTTGATTTTTTTTGTTTTTCCCAAATTAAGCAATATAAATATAATATAATACAACCTATGGGTTTAGGAACAAAACAAAATTTAGCATGAACTAAAAAAAAAAAAATCTTTTTTTTTTTTTTTTTTTTTACATGGGAAAATGTACAATTTACAATATTTTTGTACACATTTGGAATACTGTATATACACTTCCCAAATGTTTTGGAATCAGAGGAGTTTGCTGAACAACTATTACAGGCATCTATAATTACTTCTAGGTGTCACTTTTTAAGTGTTATTTAAGTGTTATTCACAGATTTTTTTCATTTTTTTTGAGAGCAGGGTCCCACTGTACAATATAAACACGTTTTAATAGCATTCCTTAATAAGATAGAAGTAACCTCCCGAGATCCACAATTTCTGTGTAAAATCCAACTCATTTCTCATGAGAACGGTTTCCCTCAGAACATGGGCATAATTGTGGTGTTAAATACACGAAATGAAGCATGGCGTTGTGAATATGACTATAAAAGGGCTTATCGAGACTCTTTCTAGAGGAGAGGCATTCCGGGAGTGAGGGCCAAAACGTCTTGTTGCTGTAGTGGAGAAGAATGGCGCAGAGAGCGGCTGGTATTGGACTGCTAGGTGCATCGCTGAACAACCTGACTGTTCAAAGGCTTTTTAGTGCTCTGGAGAACATGAAAGGCATGTTTAAAAATTTAAAAGCCCGATCTGTTCCAGCGCTATGGAGCGGCAGAGGGAAGCAGATTTTTACGTCGCCAGAATTCCCCAGCTGCTTGCTTTGTAAATTAATTAAGATGTTTATGACAGCTGCTTGCACCTAATGGAATGCTTATAGACTATGCTATTAATTATTACTGCCGGCCGCAGCTACAAGCTTTCATATTGCTGACAATGTATGGCCGTGGATGCAGTATAGGCTTGATCCGAGGCTCAGCCTCAGAAACCCCCCCCCCTCCCCCCAACTGACTCAATGGTTCCATTGAGCATCAGTGGGCTGCCAATGTTGCCGAAGTCTATCTTGTCATAAATCTCACATGTACAAAAAAAAAATCAACATAAATGTATATCACGGTGACACGTGACAGCCTCATAAAATAAAATGGACGGCCCTGGAAAGGGCATTTTTATTTATAGCTGGCGGGGCATTCTTGTATACTGTGCACATTCTTTCTCTTCCTGCTGTTTTCTTTTTTTTTTTTTTGCTATTATTGTATTATTGTTAATCTGTCTTGGCTGCAGGATGCATTATCTCCCTTTGCCTTCCAGATAAATACGCTGCTTTTAGCGTGAAACATTAGAAGTGCATATCAGGATTGGCATCTTTGTGCTGTGGGGGTGTGTGTGTTAGAGCAGCCCTTCCTCTTCCCCTGTCCACTTGCTATCACGGAGCAGTTTTTAACGTGAACTGTATGTGACCTCCTGAGCTCAGAGGAAGTTTAGAACTTTGCTTCAGATATTGTTAACTTGGCTCTGAAACCTTGCGCGTTTGTATTGTTTTCATTAAGAAGCCATAACAAGTCGAGCGCCTATGAGCGTATAAATGCTACTGTGGCTAATTATAGTTCCTCTTTCATGCAACTTCAGTGCAAGTTCGTCTTCTGATGCTGCTGTGAAACTGCCTCACGCAGCCACTCCAACAGGAGAAAGCTGGATACAGTCAGCAGGTTTTTTTTTTTCAAGAGTTTGATTGTCATTACAGCAGTATTGGGATTTTTTTTCGTTTTTTTGTGATTATTTCTGTAGGTTGTGATGTAGTAATTGTGGCAGTATTCAAATTGTTTTTTTCTTTTACACCATTGTCAATGCTTGTGAAAAAGAACCTACATAGAATTATCCAATGATTTCCCCATCCGTATCCAGCTGTAATAGAAAATGTTATTTCACTTTATGGCTATTCACTGACAAAAAGTCAACTGTGGATTTGTGCTAGTTTTCAGTGCAATTATTTATTTATTACTCCAATCATTTTGTATGCGGGCAGGGCGGAGACCTCGTGTCAGCACGGCTGGCCTTACAATTCCAAAGTTTAGGGTTCAAATTTCAGCTCCAGTGTGGAATTTGCATGTTCTTCCCATGTGAGTTTTCTCCAATTCCTCCAACGTTTTGTTTCTTTGTCAAACCAGTTGAGACTGACTCAATGGCACTTCTGCTGGTTGCCGCCTGGTAGGACACTATTCTGCCTCAGTTGCATTAAGACATGATTATCAGTGTTGGACAAATAATTCTCACTGAGCGGCTCAATAACTAATTCAAGATGTCATTCCCTATTTCTAATAATTTGTTGCTTTCATCAAGCAAATATTAGAAAAGTCTCTATGCAGTACACAATAATATATTTTCGATACAACCCTTTTCCTGTGACCCAAACCCAGTAGAGCTGTGAGATCGACTGACTCAGGTCAAATAGTGGAGCGCAGAGTCCAAAGCAAACATGGTAAAGCAGCATTTAGCTATCATGCTGCACACAAATGGAAGAAGTTGCCAACAGAGGTGAGGTCAGCCCCAAGTGTGAATGTTTTTTAATCCAGGTTGAAAACTCTTCTTTTTTTTTTCTCATGCTTTTTAGAATACATCCACTTTTTGATCATTTTACTTGCACTGTATGCGATTTTTCTTTTTTCTTTTTTTAATATTGTTTGTTTTTGTTTTTATTGTTTTTATCCCGTTTTAAATCTTTTATCTCTTTGTTTTCAAATGCATTTAATCATGTAAAGCACATTGAGTTACCACGTGTGGGAAATGCGCTATACAAATAAATTTGCTTTGCTTTGCTTTAGCACGTCATCAGCAAATATTTCATAAATTACATAGATGGCAGCTTCTCTGTTTTCTGCACAAGGGAAGAGACTGTTGAGACATAGAGTAGCATTGTTTGGTGATTATTAGAAAAATATTTAATTCTGGATCAAAGGCCAGATGAAGTTTATGATGATCGGTGCTGTGTTTCGGTGAAACGTAATGCCTCTCATGTGGCACCCTGTGGTGTCGAGTCACCGAAAAGTTAGTGGGGCAAATAAATAACCCAAACGAGGCTCACTGTGTTGTTGATGCGTACTTGTATATCCCTGCAGAAAGGAGGCATCACGTTTCCACTCTGCAGAGGTTTATCCCATGTTATCCTGCGATTACATTTACATAGAGAATGCAGCGTGGGGGGATGGGGGGGGCAACAAACTTAAGCGTACTCCACCTGCACCATAAGAGGCGACGTGTGAAATGTGTATTCCGTTTTTCATCAAGCCCTTTATCTTCCACGCACGGTTTACGTCTGCGTGTAGAGTCCTCTGTTGTGTTAGCGTTCCAAAAAGAAGAGAAGAGAAACTGTGATCTGGGTTCTATTAATCATAGTCCAGCGCTTTGGCTGTCGCCTTATCACATGTGTAATTGCAGTATATTTGCGCTTAAAGCGTGTGGCTCTGTTGCTTGAAAATGGATGAGTGGTGACACTGATGAACTCCCCACTAATAGGGCTACCTTTGATCTGCACGGAGCACGAAGGGCTCGGAGAACTCGCAGGTTTTAATTATGAAATACATGAAAAATAGATGTTGCGCTAAGTGCCGAGCATAACTGCAACGAGTCGCTGTGTGCTCACGAGCGCGCCTCGCCTTTTCCTTCCTTTATGTCTTCCTGTTCCGAAAATACCTTAATCCCAGCCTCTCTGGCTCGGTGTGTAGAAGCAGCAAAAGGCACGTCTGTGATATTAATTAGTGAATTGACAGACGTGTAATTCATCTCGGAGGAAGTTTTCATTACATGGGAGGCTTCATCGGGGTAGTTTGCCTTATTGGCAAGTGCTAAGACCGGACCTAATGGGGCTCCAGTTCCCTCCCATCCCAGCAATTAGAGCCAAGTCCTCATCAGCAGAGCCATGAGTCCACTGTTGTGGGAGTTGGACTCACTCGCTGTGATCCTTCCCCACAGATCCGTGTTCATTAGACGAGTGCCTGCTCGCTCTGCACTCTGCTGGATGAGAGCTGAGAAACGAATGAGTGATGGTAATGAAAGGCTTTCAATATAATTCAGAGTCAGCTTTTATACGTATACAGGTGATATTAGCTGACACCAGTTTGTCATGAAAGTGCTGGTCTCCTTCCCCCTTGAGGTGGTTATTAAACACGAGTGTGTACACAGTCTGTTCGACAAAGCGGCACGCCTCTGCTAACAGATTGTCACTAACTGTCAGAGCACACATCAACTCACCTCTTCCAATCCCACCTTCTGCTATTCTGGAGATGATATCGAATGCCTAAAAACGTGCATACTTCACCTTCTATGGTGACTTGGGTGTAAGCAGGCAACAGCTGGAGTGCATTGCTTATGAATCATCCTTTGCAAGCAAGCACGGGCAGAAAAGACAACAAGTGAGATTTTCCTCTGTATTTACCCGCAGCACAGTCTGAATATTTAAATTCCTTTTAATAGGTTAGCCCAAGGGGGAGGCTCTGTATTGGCCAATATTACAGCACATTATTATAAAACGAGCATAACTGGAGTTTAACCCTCAAGAGCTGTATAAATGCATTCCCTCTTTAGCTTTCGACCTGTGTAGAGATAAAATGATGGATTGTAATGTGCAAAGAAATGCTAAAGTGCTGTCTCGAGGGGAAATTTGAGAGCAACTGCAGTAGCACAGCAACCGCTAACTTGTACAGAATTGCAATTTTAGGATTTTTGATCATGTACAGAAAAGATGACACCATGTACATTGTTTAGATAAAAGCCAATCTTGTGCAATTGGGAAATCAAAACTCCCCCCTGAAATAAATTGTCAATTGTTTGGAAAGGCTAATCAATTAAAAGGGAATGTTGTCAATTAACGAAGATGTTTTCAATGTTAAAAATGACCTCCCAAATCCCGCATTTGTGTCTTTGACAAAATCTGTGTCCCTCATTCTCCTGTTAGCACATGGTCCTCAAACATGGCCCGTCATAATGGCGTGCGATTATGAAAGTGTTTAGCTGTGATAAATACTCAGCAAACTCAAGTCCAGCTTCAAAACATGAGCAGTGCTAGCAATACTAAGCCAGCATTAGTACGGTAAACACGCCGACGTTAGGCACGGCTGCTACGTCGGTAGAATGACTAATTTGTAATAGAGTGTGACTGGAACACAACATGTTATGGGTTTGAATGATTGTTTTTCCAGAACAGTTAGCTCACAATGTACAGTTAAAAACATTGCAGATAGACATGCCTGTTGAGCAGAACTCCTGCTATTTCTGCATTGCTTCTGAATCCTTTCAGCTGCCTGAGTTCCCATCACTCTCCTTCTGGTTTTACTATGCTTATGCACATGTGTTGGACAACCAGAAACGCCATTTTTTAATTTTTGGGAGGTGAATAGTCAACCGTAATGTCATCAAAGCTCTTAAAACCTTTGTTAACAGGTGCAGGGTTGAGCTCACTAAGTGAGCACCCACAAGTGTGCGGCAAATATTTGGGTTGTTTTTCATCGGATGCTGTGGTTTCATAAAAATCTAATTTTGAGAATTGCAGGAATGTTTTTTTTTTCATTTTAGTTACCGACTGATTACCATGTCTGCTTCACAGTTCTGAGGACCGGGGTTGAAATCCTGGCCCCGCATCTGTGGAGTTTACATGTTCCCCCCGTGTCTGTGTGGGTTTCCTCCAGGTGGTCTGGTTTCCTCCCACATCCCCAAAACATGCACTAATTGCACACTCTGAATTGCTCGTAGGTGTGAATGCTCGTGTGAATGGTTGTTTGTGCCCTGCGATTGGCTGGCAACCAGTTCAGTGTGTACCCCACCTCCTGGCTAAATTTAGCTGGGATAGCCTCCAGCACTCCCGCAAACCTCGTGAGGATTCAGAAAATTGATGGCGGGATGGATGGATGCATGGATGAATGGGTTTTGCTTGCGTTCATTTCATAAATATTAGTGTTTTTTTTTTAATCGCATAGTTTCCTTCAATGTTTGTATATTGATGCAACTAAGGCAAAATGAAGTGCACTACTTCACTAAAACCAGCTGAGGCGCTGTTGGTTTAATCTCACTTTGCAGGCTTTAGAAGTACAGCGTTTGTATTTATATTTTGTCGGTTTTGAGAAATCAAACACAGACTTTAACTATGGTTCAGCTCCTCTTGGCAGTGTTATTCTCTGCTGGCATGGAAACAGGAGCAATTCTCTCATCCCGTTAAAAATAATCTTTTGAAAAAAAAGTGATTGTGTTTTTGTCTGGTGAGAAAATATAGTAAAATGCCCTTTCTTGATGTGTTTAGGTGGACTATCAATATAGTGCAGCAGGATGCTGTAAAGTAAATTAAGATAGTCGGGGTGGTCTAGTCAATGTGGTTTGTCTTTGTTTACAGTGCAGGCTGTAAGGCTATTGGGTTTCATGCTTGGTTGAGACTGGATCCCAGAGAGGCTATCACTGGGCTGGGAACTACCCGTGAAGAGAGTACACAGAGGTCTGCCTGTGCCCCCAGTCTGCTTTGGACCAGCGCCCTGGGCCTTGCTACATCCGCCAGGTCCTCTAGGAACCAGCTCGCACACATAGGGGAATTACTGTTTTGTGTAGCTAGACACGGCATCCGAGTGAACAACATCAGAGAAGCATAAACCCTCGTTTTGTGGTTCGTCACCTTTACCACTTCTTTATAGCGCACACAAAACAACTCGGTGGTTTTTCGTTTTTGCACGCCAACTTGTCAGGCATCTCTTTATCCGTCTTTTAACTGGGTTGCGCAAATGCTGAAAGTCTGATTTATTTAAAGGATGCATCTGCAAGCAATTCACTAGCCTCGGTCATCATTCTATGTTCTAATAAGTAAAGCGTTCATAATTATTTATGTGGCAATTACAGTTTAGCACTTTAATAGATGATGCATATTCATCAATACAACACCAGCATGGATCTCTGTATGGTCCTGCTGTTGTGTGCATCAATATTATGTTGTTATTACTTCGGCAGTAGACCATACAGACAGAGTATTAGTGCCACACTGAAAAGAAAACATGTAAATAAAAATAAAGAGCATTTAATCAGTTTCTTACAGGCAAAAAAAAAAAATCATGTTTTGAGAATAAAGTTGTAATTTTCCAACAATAAATCCATAGTATCCTGAAGGAAAAAGGCAATATTGGTGTGAGGATAAAGTTTTTTTTTTTTCTTAACATCGGGATATCGACAATAATTTCACTTTGAAATAAAATAAAGCATGTTTGTCTTTACTATGAAGGATTCTATATTGTATAATTACATATTTTAGGGATGGGTGGCTCTCAACATCCACCATCCACTTTCTTAGCTGCTTATCCTTACAAGGATTGCGGGAGTGCTCGAGTCTATCCCAGTTATCAACGGGTAGGAGGTGGGGTACACACTGAACTGGTTGCCAGCCAATTGCAGGGAGCATAGAGACAAACAAGTATTCGCATTCACAATCACACTTGAGGGCAATTTAGAGGCTTCCATGAATGCCTGTTTTTGGGATGTGGGAGGAAACCTGAGTGCCTTGGAGAAATCCCGCGCAGGCACGGGGAGAACATGCAAACTCAACATGCAAAAACATGCAAAAAAATTTGAACCCTCATCCTCAGAACTGTGAGGCTATTGCTCTAACCAATTGCCCCACCCAGATCTCGACATTCAAGTTACAAATGAGTTCATAATTCTGACTCATGGCTCATAGTATTATGACTTCCTTTGCACAAAATTTACGTTATAAATTTTTAACTTTAATCTCCTGACATTTCTACTAAAAAAATCCTTATTTCTTTTCATTGTGGTTCTAATTGGGCTAAGGTTTTTTTTTTTTTTTTTTTACTTTCAATCTCTGACCAGTTGATACCAACAGTGAAATGGAAAACTCACGTCCTTCTCGCCTAACTTGTTCTCTTAAGAATTAGCCAAGGAATATGAACCAGTGATAAATATTTGTAAAACAGCTGTGATACAATTCACCTTGAGCAAAGGGCTGGTGATAAGATGTTGAAACATTGGACCTTGTACTTTTTTTTTTTTTTTGTTGCATGGTGCCAATTATTTAGGCACTCAGAAAAGGTAAATGTGTGCAGCAGAGTCTTACCAAAAACAATCGCACTTATCGCATGCACTCCCCGAGGTGCAATTAAAATTCCGTCGGAGTCTTCAGTCTGCCTCGCAGCCATGCCTGCTGTTTGCTGGCCCTTCTGGGCCCCGTCAATTCCTCTGCTGCGATGTATAATTCACGAGCCACCAAACAACACCCAGGTCTCACCTAGAGATTCGCGGGCCCGGCAATGCAGAACTTCACGTGAGCTTGAGGGACGTGTAGTATGTAGGGAGTGAGGAGCAGATGACATGATAACTCAACTCAGCAAGGACTTCCACTGTGTCAGGGTCACACTGAAAACGTCGGCCTCCCCTCGGGATGCCTCAGCTTCGGTGCGGAAGTCTTGTATGCTTAGATTTCCCAATAGTTTCTCCTTTCGACTCGTGAAAGACAATTGTGGTGTCCTCTAAAACTAATTTGGATGTATATCTTCTATTTGCAGACAATTCCATAGTGATGCGTTAAAGTAACCTGTGGAGTCTCCGAGTGGTTGCTTATAGTTAAAACCAATTAGAAATGACCAGAAATAACAGCGCCTGGAGACAGAGAAGTCATTTTTCCTTTGAGCTCCCCCAGAGAGTTGGCCTCTCCATGGATTAAAGTGTTTTAGTATATTAGGGGGCAGCTGATTAGAATCATTGTGCTTTTTTTAATCATTATATTTTCGCACATATAGTTTATACTGATATGATAGCTAATTAGTGTGTCACTACAAAAGGGAGGATGTCTTAAAGTGACGGAGTGACACTATGGAACGTGGCCTTCACTGAGAAAGTTAGAATGGTGTAGAGGTTCTCGCAGCCACTCATACATAGTTCAGTAAACAACATTGCATCTTATTTTACAGACTCATTGGAAAAGTTTTCTTCTAGCATAAGCTGGGAAGGCCCATAAATCATACCAGAATACGGCAACAATGTCAGAAACGGAATCTGCCTTCCTCCTTATATCCGCTCGTACACGTTCCCGTTAGTTTATCTTCGACTTGTTTGTGTACAAGTTCTTTTTGACAAATGATAACTATGATAACCAATGGTAAAATATTACACAGTAAATGACCTGTACACTGTTACACTTTTTTCAAGTTTTATGATTGTACACTCAGTTGTTTCTCAGTATTCTTTCTACCCATTTTCTAGAGCCCTTACCCTCAACGAGGTCATGGGTGAGTTGGAACGGACTTGAGGTTACTTTGGTCTAGAGACGGGCTATGACCCGAACCTGTCGCCAGTCGATCACAGCGCGCGTAACAACCATTCGCACTTATACTCACATCTACGTAGGAGGAACCCAGAGTGTATACAACATAGTTGCTTCTCTAATTAGCTTTTTTTCTATTACTATTAGCGTAATTCTTGTGAGAAGAGGCTTCATTTTGCTGTTCTTATTTAAATTCCTTCTAGTTTTGAGAGAGCACTCCCAAGGACTTTGGACTTGGTCTGAAGTTGTTGTCGGTCTGAACTCCTCCACTGGCACTCCGGGTCCATTTCGCTAGTTGTGTCCTTGTGTGCGTCGGCCGTGGAGCAGGCAGCAGAAAGTGAGCCTCCCTGTCTCCCCAGACTGAACAGTGAATGAGGATAAGTGAGGAGCGCCAGTCAATGAATCAAGCAGCAGGAAGGCAGCAGCCAGGAGGGGTGGGGTGGGGGCGGGGGGTGAGTGTGATGTCCCCACGGGACGGCCTCGCATTAGGAACTTCCTCGTCTGTGTGTTTCTGGCACAGGTTAAATGGATCGCTCCCATTAGCGCGCTGAGAGGACAGCTCCATTATATGAAGGAGACTGTAACTTTGAATGTCACGGCGCAACAAGCCCAGAGCACGCCTCGTCTCCCAGGGAGGCAGGGTGACAATAACCATCCATGATAATCATTCCCTGTCAGGCTTTAAGAAACCTGAAATTATGACGTACAGCCCGCCGTGCGCCTCAGAGTTCATTACAGGGCTGTCACTTTGAGTCGCCAGCCGTGGCACGCCGCTCCACAGCCGTCCGCGGCTTCGTGCCTGCCGGAGCCAAAGCTAACTCTTCTCTTGTCTAAGTGACGTGCTTACAGGATGTGTGCTTCCCCCCCACCCCTGTCCCTTATGCCTCCATAACCCCGCCCTCTGCAGATAGATGTGGTGGAGGTTAACCTCCAGTCACCTGCGCAGTACCTCGCTTCCTCCATCGCTTGAGCAAAGTCTCAGGAGACTTTTGCAGAGGAAATGCGACTGATCAAAGGCCACCGTTTGACAATTGTCCCTCCTTCCAGTGTGACACATGCTAATATACAAATATAATTTCAAGGTCGGGGGCATTGTTGTTCTTTTCTTTCTCATACATAATTGGTGTCAAGTCATATTTATTTTCTATTATTAAAAAACTGCAGCGGTACCCGATCTTTTGCGCAATTATTATTATTATTGGGTTTTTTTGTTTCTTTTTTTTTTTTGTCAAGTTCAGTTCCAAAACCATAAAAGGAACAGCACAGTCAGAGGTGCACTTTTAACGGTTTATTGAACAGAACAGAAAGTCACACACATGACTACAATGTTAGAACTTTTGCAAGCAGCTCCAGTCGACCAAAACTCACTCCAAAGCAACAGGCCAAGTCGCAGACTGTCTCGATAGCCCATGCCCCTTAAAGGCACAAATACTAAACTTCAATTGCCCCGGCTTTGTCCCAATGTACAGTATTTACACTTTATCGAACCTTACTTTACAATCTATTTAATTATCTGTTATTATTTAGTATACAATAATGTGCTCCTGTGGTGGGGAGAATGCGCTACGTCGCAGTACGAAAGCTTCCACTTCAGTCCTTGTTAGTTCTGGTTTTTTGTAGGAATTTGCATTTTTGGAATAAGGATTTGGGACTTTCTGTTATTCTGCCAGCACAACGTCCAGGTGCATATATTATCATCAGTGCTCTCGTTTGCCACTGCAAATAGCTTAAGGGGTGAGACCGGGTCATGGCAATGTTTTCGTTTGCCTATGAATTAGTTTAAAATCAGGCTCTATGACTTCTTCCAAGCAACAAGTGCTCAAACAACAAATTAGCACTACAAGGCTAATGAATCCAACCAATTACGTTAATTTACATTGCAGCACCGCTTACCATCACGGGAGTCACGTCTGAGCTAGGGCCAGGTGTACGGCCTGAATTGGTCACCGGCCAATCGAAGGACACATAGCGTATTTTCCCCACTATAAGACACACCTCATTATAAGGCGCACCTTCAATGAATGTCCTATTTTAAGCCTTTTCTCATATATAAGGTGCACCACATTATAAGGCGCATAGACTAGACGCTACACTAGAGGCTGGGGTTACGTTATGCATCCATTAGATGGAGTTTCACTAAAGACTCAATATTGATCCATATATAAGGCACACCAGTTTATAAGGCGCACCGTCGGCTTTTGAGAAAATTAAAGCCATTTTGGTGTGCCTTGTAGTGCAGAAAATCCGGTAAATAACGAGTCTCACTTGCATTCACACCTATGGTCAATTTAGAGTCTTCAATCTATTTAGCATGCATGTTTGGGGATGTGGGAGGAAACCAGAGTCCCTGGAGAAAACCCACAAAGGTACAGGGGAGAATATGTTAACTCCACACAAAAGAGGCTGGATTTGAACCTGGGTCCTCAGAACTGTAAGGCAGATGTACTAAACACCCTTGCCTGAAATCACCCAATAGATTTAACTAACCCAGGACCCAGTGAGGATAAGGGGTATAGGAACTGGATGCACTAGATTTTGAAGTGGTATAATTGCATTATTATTTTACAGTACTATACTTTTACTTGTTTGCAGCCATCCTAAACAGTTGGGAAGCCTCCAATTTTCCCACGTTAAAAACTCGGCTGCATTTAAATAGGATTGTTGAGCGTAACACATGCTTGTCTTGTAACCTCTTTTACTATACTGGCTAAAATGAATAATAAACACAGAGAAAAGTGTTCCTCTGGCTGTAGGCATGTTTTTTTTATCAGCCAAGGAGAGTTTCACCCCCAGACTGACCTCTGAACCTGCCATCCAGCAGAGAAGACATGAGCTGGCAGCCATTGCCAATGTCAGCGCCCACAGCTCGCTCCTCCTTTCTCACTGCTTGACTCATTATTTGGCTTTGTGGCCCTTTCTCCTTGCCACCTCCAATCTCATTGCTATGAATGACACTTGGAGGAAGAAGAGACGCCCCTCAACCACCTGGTCTACTTTCCCAAACCTGCAATGCAACAGGCTTCTTGTGAAGCAGGTTCTGGATTTCAGAACGCATGATATGTAACAACGCAGTAGTTAAACAGGTGTTTTTTTTTAATGGATTTTGTTTTTACATTTATGTGCAATTATAAGGTTATTCTCTTTTTCCTTTTCAGCATCATTACACATTACAAAATTATGGATTTCTCTTTTTTGTTGTTAAGCACAAGCATGTCCGCAGACACATACATAAAGGGTGGATGTGATGTAATAGATGACGACTCTAATAGGTGTGTGATAACAGTTAGTGCACTTGACTAAACAAGCAGATTTCAATAGACAATACGTGGGAATTTGTGTGATTATTTGTTTTGACACTACATGAATGCATAACGTTCAATAAAAAAAGCAGATCTTTATGATAATTTATATTAAGCAAATATTTCAGTTTTACATTGGAACTTTTAATGTAGGACTACTAAAAATCATTGTCTGTGTGTATTATTGTAATAGTTAGATAGGCATATTAGATATGTTACATATATCTTTAATCTTTATTCAATATGTAGTCAGATTACTCAATTCTCAATAAAGCAGTGGTGTCAAATTTAATCACACAGGTGCCCATCACTACCAAAAAAACTTTTGGTCACAGGCCGAACAAGATGAACATTTTTGAGCAGACTAAAACTACATGTTTTCAAACATAAAAACGCCTCCAAACTGATAGGATACAGGATTGTCATGTCATGTCATTGTCCAAGCCACTTATCCTCACAAGGGTTGCGGAAAGTTGGAGCCTATCTCAGCTAGCTTGGGGCGAAAGGCGGACTACACCCTGAACTAGTTGCCAGTCAGTCGCAGGGCAGATATCAACACCATCACCGAGGGGGAATCAATCCCACGCTACCCGCACCAAAGGCAGGCATGTGTACGACTACACCATCGGATCTGGATACAGTATTATTTTCAAAATAAAATCATCTGAATGCTCAACCAACAAAATGACCGCAGAACACAACAGAAAAGCAGATGAGACGCTTATCAAGACTACTGCTGTTGAGGGGGAGAATAAACAACTAACATTCACAATGGCTATTGACAAAATGCCCTTCGGCATGCTGGGAAATCCACTGTCGACTTCCTCTGTGACGACAGTAATCATTGCAGAGAACAGCTGCTACCAAAACTACGTTGCGTTCGAGCTGCATGTAGGTGGAGCTACGGAATGATTGCGGGGTCATTGATCGTTAGGTAAGGGAGATGTTGCTGTGCATTGTGGGTTTTGGAGTTCAATCACTGCTTCCCGTCACCCCATGAAAACAAAATTGTCGCATGTATAAATAGATTAAATATTGTGGACACTGTTTTCATGTACGTGCTTTTGTGATTGTGATCACTCTATCTAATTCGAACAGTTGGAAAGAACAGAAGGTTTTGACCCTGAGCAGTGCGAAAATACTAAAGGTCCACCACAGACTGTTGGGCCCTTAGGTGACTCCTTTCCCTTTTCCTGCTCAGTGGAGTTGCAATCAGTTATGTGTTGCTCCGTGTCTGTCTATAGGCAGCTCAGGGCCGTATTTGTTTTCCCCCTCGTTGCACTTCAACTTGTCCCCTCAAATGTGTCTGAAACATTGTTATCTCCGGCCAGACGCCTTTTTCAGCGAGTTATTGAATCATGTCAACTCGCTGTCCCCCGAGTTTGCGATGCAAGCTGCAGAAAAATTAGCCATTGCTTCCACATGACAAGTGGGATCTATTAGTGTGCTCTCGCCTTGCAAAGCACGAGCATCAAGTGGGCCGCCGGGGGACCACTGTGCGCTCGTCTACGTCCGGCTCCCGAGGCAGTAGAGCGATGTTGCCAACCGAGGAAACCGTCAGAGTCGGATGAAGAACCGAATTGGCTCATTGGAAAACTTGACAATGGAAGCGGCAACAAAGGGCTGTACTTTGGCCTTGTTCAGCCACAGCTGCCATCCTTGTCCGACTCACACTTGTCGAACCAGGCGCTCATTTTATGGGCTGACATCAGCGTTTGCAGCCCGTGCTGGGATTACTGATGTGGGGTTGCATGGCTGGAGCTTGGACTGGATGCTACGCGATGATGCAAAACGCTTGATCTATCAATCCATTTTAGAAAAATGCCAATCCTGGTTCAGAGGAGTGGATGCATCCTCGATTGATCACCTGTCAGTCAAAAGCTTGAATCTTCCTTCCACTCTCACATTCATGTTTTTATTTCTTTTTCCATATATGTTTAAAGACTTAGCAATTAGGAGAAATTGCACAAACTCAGACAGACAGCACTACATTTTGAGGGGATGTTGATAACTGTGACTCCTTTCAGCACTGAGATTGAAGGTGAGAAGATATGCAAACTTTACAAAAGCGTTACATGTAAAGTTTAGTCTGGGACTTTTCACTTTAGTGAGATGTATTTCTAGGATTAATCTGTCAATGTATTTTTCTTTTTCCAATTCCCTGTTTTGGCTAGTTTCCTTTTTATGCTTTGAGTTTCCATGAATCCCGAAATATTGCATTCATTTACATGGAAAGCTTTCCAACATTCAAATTTCCAAACTGTTCTCAAACAACAAAAGAATAAATATGCAGGGTTAAAATATGAGCAGTAATGTCAATTAAGTCATCCAACAGACAAAACCATTAAAGTAAGCTTGTCAACAAGAGAGCACTCCAGATTTGTGCAGTTTCTTTGCCATAATTTAGGTATTTTATGACATGTGTAACAAAGGTAAACATATATTTGAATGGAACACATTTAATCTGGAGTTTTTTTTCTTATGCATACTCAGTGGGGCTTCTGTGTGCATAATTATTTGTATTTCTTTAGTACTGTTTTTTCTCGTTGTTGCCCCCCCCCCCCCCCCCCCACCCCCCACCCCCACACACACACACACGCACACAAATGCTTTGGGTCAGTCACCTTGGTCACCTTGAAAAGTACCAGAATGTTGGACCGCAGGGTCTTTTACTGCCAGACCACCACTGCCACTGAAATGCTAATGTTGTATTCATTTGGCCTTGTTTAAAGTCACTTACAATCTGGAATCCCAAATGACGTATGGTACTCTATATAAAGACGGACAAATAATGCTAACATCGGAATGATAATTTAAGAGATGCATTATTTTAACTACATTTATTTTTGATGGAGTGCTCTGGATCATGCTCTTTTTGCCTTGGTGTGGTAGTGTTATATTCTTATTTGTCTTCTCTTTGCAGGTATATCTGTTACAAAGAAGACACACACGTGTAAGTACATTAACATTTTGTAAGCTGTTGTCCTGCGTTTCCAGGATTGTTTCACCCTTTATTTTGAAGCATATCTGCATTGTACAGAAATTCCAAATTCTCCCTGTGTTGCCCTCATCTTCATTTTATGAAGTATTCTCTGAATGTGATTTCACCAAATCAATATCCTCAACCGGTTTTCATCATGTTGACTTTCTTATTCCCCGCATGCAATACAACACGGAGGAAATGAAAAATGTTGTCTTATGACTGCTTGCTAATCATGCATCCGCCTTGCCGAGGCGCCTCTTTGTTCTCTTTGCAAGAGGCCTTGCAGTCGAGCCACACGGATGTGGTTTCTTGTTGTGGTCTCTAACCTTTGACTGCGATCACTAATGAGAGTTGGAACTCGTCAAATCAGTCATATAAGTAAAAAGAAATAATGCAAACATATGAGAACTAATTGGCCAGGATCAAAAACCCAGCCTTTATTAAGACAATACTCGCCGATTGTTGTTAATTGAAGAATGTACAGTATTTATTATTGCGTTTGTAATGCAATGAGGTAAAACTGTACTACATTTTACTGATACTCTCATGGAGCTAAATTGGGTATCCTAAAATATTACAAACGACTCACAATCCAGTTCTACACCTCTACAAACTGCAATTACAATATAATCATACAGTGGAATTAATGCTTTTTTGACCGTGTCAATCAAAGGTGAGAATTTTGGACAGCTCTTTTTTTTTTTCCTTGCATGGCACCTTTCAAACTCGAGCTTTTCCCTATCAAACCGAAGCTGCCTTTTCAATTTCAGACTGCTCATGAAGAATTGATGAACACTCACACGTGTAGAAATCAATGTTTTCCAAGAGATTGTGCGCTATTTTGACACGGGTGAAGTGCAATTGGAAAAGGCCTTTTAAATGTTTTTGTGTACGGCGCAGTGGAGCGTGTGCGCGTGTGCTCACATCCCCGAGTGGGAATGGCAAAAAAAAAGTGCGCGTGACAGCTATCGCTTTGCTCTGATCACGCTGATGAAAGCGGTGGCGAGGGGGAGCCAAAGGGCTTTTCCATAAGAGCGGTCCGAGTGTTTCCGATTGCGAGCGGCTGCTTCTTGCGCTTTAAAAGTCCAACGGCTCCTTCTTACATCAGACAGAACGGCAAAAAAAAAAAAAAAATAAAAATTGATCTTCCACACTTCTACCTTACTCAAACAGCTCCGTTAAAAAAGCAGTATCTGTTAAGCTATTTGCTTGTCTTGAGGCACTCCAGTGTTCTTTAAAAAAAAAAAAGAAAATGTTGATGTTGAAGGTGAAACAGAAATGCTTTGACCCACCATCGACTACCACACTTATCCACTCTTAATTAGCGTAGCGCTAGGCACCTCCACACCGGAAGGAGCCTCGAATCAAAGAGCATGATTTAGAAGTCTCGGGTTCAAAGCCCTGGGCAGAGACTGGACTATTCTGTCTCATTTCACTGAAAATATATTCAAATCTTGTCCGTGGGAGGAAATCAAAGTAAAGGCCCTTAACAAGTAGTTGATTGGTGTGCCTCATAGATAGGAAGCGGCTCGTCAGAAGTGTGTCCACCAGACCCAGTTGAAGAGCCACTTAATGGTCAATGTGTGGGGAAGGTGATAATATGTCAAGTGGAATGAAAAATGATAATGGTGCAAGACGAATAATTAAGTGCAAAAGCACATCCTCCCACCGCGTGTGCAATGTTTGTGCATATGTGTTTACAAGGTCTTCTAGGTCCAACGGGGACCACAGGGATGCAGTGGACTCTGCTTATTTCCCCTCTTTCCCCCTCCGAGTGATCAAACTGCTGGAAGCTTCCCGCCATGCCAGTCAGTCCCCTCATCAATATAAATTACAGGGGCAGCTGTTCGCTGGCAGACTCCTCTCTCGCTCTCCCCCTCTTCTTCCCTTTTTCCACCCACCCAAGTGGACTCATCATTGAGCTATCACAAGATTTAGTATTGGAGATGAAAACAGTCTACAGTGACTCTGGTGTTCTACCCTCTGTTGAGCCGTTTTATTGACTTTGCTTGTTTTTATTTTGGACACATTATACGTAATAATGACTGCTAGCAACAAGCAAACATTGGTAGGTTTATAGTTATGTTACAAAAGACTTCCACATTAAACTAAGTGAGCGGTAGGTTGGAATCTAGTTGCTTGGAATTGGTTAGTTTTTTGTTACTGTGCTATCGTACAGTTTCTTTTTACTTTTCCCAAAACTGAAGTTTGAGTGTGGCATATGCGCCAACCATCAATTGCAAACCTCTGGGCAATTGTGAGTGGATAGTAGTAAACCCCGACCCCCATGGGGTGCCACCCTGGATAGCTGTCCATTTGGCCCACATCAGAAGCCACCACTGCCAAACGCATGCAGGAAAATGTTTTATTGTCCACTGAAACCAACATTTTTCACACCAAAACAACACACCAAAAGAGCGCCATACTTCGAGTGAAGCATGGTGGGGGCAGGATCATCACTGTTTTTGTTCAGCTGGAACTGGCGCTTTAGTCAAGGTGGAGGGAATTATGAACAGTTCCAAGTGAGGACAAAATTTTCATCCCTCTGCTCAAAAATTGAAGATGAAGAGGAACATGACAATGACTCAAGGGACGCATCCAAAGCAACACAAAAATGGCTTTATTAGAAGATGATTAAGGTTTGAAGTCTTAATGGGGTGATCAGAGCATCTACTGGGGTGAGCAAAAGAGGTCTATGCATAGGAGAGACCTTTTGAATCTGACATCTTTAGAGGGTTTTTTTTTTGCAAAGAAAAGTTGGCAAATCACAAGATGTGTGACACGAAGAAAGAGTGCTATAAAAAAAAACTGCAACCAAGTATTAGTTTAACGGTTTTGATTGTCGGCCCTTTTTAATTTTGCCCTTGAGTTATACACAATATCTGTCACATTATAAGTGGGAAATATTTTTGAAAACCTGGTTTCCATTTTTTTACCCCTCCTAATTACCATCTGATGAGTGGTGTGTATACTTTTTATATCCCCTTTATACTGTCCCCTCCTCCCAAGCAAGACCGTTCTGCTGTGAGATGAGTTTGGCCCTTTTGAAAGAAATGTCATGTTGCATCAGATCAGATGCTACTACTGATCACGCTGATAATTGACGTCAAAACGTAATCTAGCATTAAATACGTGAACTAGAGCCACAAGGTGGCTCGTGTACATCCAGAGGTCACGTAGCCAGGATGCTCTTCCTCGACCCCAACAGATCTGATTACCGATGTGGATGCAACTTTCTGCCTCAATTGCTGTTTCTGTTTTATAGGTTGCTTCATATTAGATTTCAACTCAGCTGCTCCAATCCTTCAAGTGAATGAAATAACACAGTTAATAACCTCTAACGATGTTACCATTCAGGAGAGCAGCATTAAAAAACATCACAGCAGCATCTAAAATTACCACACAGCTGAATTTGCATCATTATAATACAAAGAGAGGGAAAGGCCTCACAAAGATAATCTTTCTCAGTTTTCTCTGACTCTCCGACTTGAGAAGTGACCTCCGTGGTGAAGGTTTTGAACTCGAAACATCCCGACAGCTCATGTCCCATATTTGAAAGAGCGTTTTTGCAGTTTAGTAGCTGTAATGGTTTTCAAAGAGCAACATTTAAGAGAGCAAGAGAAGTACAAACTGAAGTTTTGAAGTGATGGAATTAGGAGTGCTCGTGGAAGAGGAAGATGGAAAATATCAATTTGATTGCTCCGATAATGCCCTAATAATTGGAATGCGTAAAGGGCATTCTTTGTGTTTTATTTTTAGTTGATGGTTGTTTTATCATCGATGATATAACATGACTGGCTTGTCATCATCCCTTTGGAAGCTCACAAATTTCATTGATCAATAGAGTATAGTGACCATCATTTTTGTTTCTGGCATTTCACGAACTTTTACATAATCAGAAAAGTTCTCTCCTCCACATCTCATTTTGCCCTGGACTAGGTTTTCATCTCACTGAGTGCGGATTTACACAGACGGTATTGAAAAATGCAAAATCAGCAAGTGCAATTCGTCTTAAGTTCATCTTAAGTCACATTGCACTTCTCAGAACGCACAAAATGAACTATGCAGCAATTCAGCGTGTTTGGCAGACGCCATCCTGGATGCGCCCGAGTATTAGCTCAGCTTGCGCCTGTTTTTCCACGTGCAACAGTTACTCGGGCCCTATCTGATTACTAGAAGTGTCTATAATCAAGTGGCCTTTGAGTGTATACAGCATATGTCTCATTTTAAACTACTCAGACACATCAAGATGATCATTCCGCTCTTTCACATACGAAGTGGAGTGTCTGTATACTCCTTTGAATGAATCTCCATTGTGCTGACAGACTCTTTACACTGATTGAGAAGCATGGCTTCGCTGGTGCATCTTGATTTATTTGCCCGCCGCTCGTATTGACTTTCTCTTGCTAGAAACGTGCACCCTCACAGAAATCGGCCCACCAATTTGTAGGGATGGAACCCAGTGATTTACGTTCATGTTGCGCTGTCCGAGTTGAAGTGAGAGTTTCTGTCAGTCAGTTCCGCAAAAAGTTGCCGAGGACGATGTTTTTTTTGCATTTTCAGTTGGTTGACACTTGTGTCTTTAAATTTAAAATGATTTGCTCTCAAGAAAAAAAAAATGCAAAGGAAAATGATCTTTTCCAATGTGATAGTTTTTCTATTTGATTGTCCGGTGTGAGATGAAAAAAAAAAATAGAAACTCCCCCCAAACCCTGTCATGTATTTATTTGGTGGATGAGAAAATTGCACCAAATTTTAGTCAGAAATGTTCCAAAAATTGCTCTTTTATGTCATCCATCATCCATGTTATTAACTAAGTTCCTTCTCAACAAACTAATATGAACAATATTTTTATACTTAAATATTGGGTTGATGACTTCCAATTTTTTTGGGGTGGCCTCTTCGGCTTTTAGGTCAAGCAGAAAGGAAGATCTATGTCCCTTTTACGCTGGAACGGTTTTACTGTGTCACGGTGGACTTCCCTTTTCTAATTCAGTTTGTCATCAAAAGTATACAGTATAACCATGAAAAGCAAGGTCAGCTCTGTACAGTATATGTAATAATATGATTATACATAACTTTGGATTATTTTCACTGTGATAACCCAAATCGAGCAGAAACTTGAACTATGATGTGGCTCACGATGAAAATGAGTTTGACAGCTCTGCTTTGGACGGTTTGTGAGGACTTATTACTGGTTAGTACTGATGAAAATTTTTGGTTGATCTGGTTTGACTTCAAAGCTTCCAATGTATATTTTTTTTTTTCATAGGGTGAGGGGGACTTCTCAATCATACCTTTTGATGTTCACATGATGACAGAATCGTCTTGTACCCTACACGGTTTCCTGTTTTGATTTATTTTGTCAGCTTGATCGGACATGGAATTTATCTTCCTTAATAGCGCTGTACATTGCCAATTTAGGCGAAAAATATGTCCCGGTTGCTGGCTAATTTTGCTTGGCAACAGGCGGGCTTCTGTGGAATGGCCCAGGGCAGTATAAGCTGTCTGTGCATTGTTTCAGTGTTCCATGCCCGCATGTTGTTTGAAGGTATTTCATCACATTGTTGCCTTGATTCAGCTCTGTGGGGATTTGCTAGTTGCGCTCAAGTGGGAAGTGCATCCAGCGCATTGTTCAACTCGCGCTGATAATGAAGATCAGCCGGCGTCGGGTCCCCAGAGCTGCACTGAGATAGTCGAGAGAAAGATGCTTGTGCAGACGTAGCGGATCAGGCTGAACGCAAACAGGCGTGGAGGAAACATGTACAAAAGTGAAGCGCGGCAAAGTAAAAAAAAAAAATCTAAACCAAAAATATGTATAAATTGTAGTAGCACACTGTACACCAGACAGACCCTTTAAAAATTGCCTTGATTATGTTCAAATTTGTCTTCATTAATTTTAATGTCATTTTTATGATTATTTTTTGCTGTTGTTGACTTGACACAAAGCATTGAGGCGCTTTCCGTGGAAACTTATTTCCCTCCCAGCGTGGTACTTTTTTTTCCCCCTCTTGGAGACATAAATTGACAGTCTTTTTGTTCCTCTGTACCCCCACTGAAGGTTATGTTTCGCTGCCCTCTTTTTGTTTGCTCCACAAAAGGAGTATTTTCTTTTTGGATGTTTTGGTTTAATCTATTTTTTTTTCCGGAAATAGGTCAGTGTAATCACAACAGTGAGGAATGGACATTGGCTGTTAAAGGGAAATCAATAGAGCTATCTATTTGTCGTAAACCAGGCCAGCGTGATTTTTCTCCATTTTTTCCTCGCGGTCATCCTTTCTCCACTCCCAACACAATATGGCAGCGCCTCATTTTTCAGTAAAAGCATTATATCTGCCATTTTGTGAAATTGCAAATGGCCTTTGTACACGCACTTTCTTTACATAAGTTCCTCGGGGCTCCTTTTGATCACCTCCTGGAGCCCCAGAATATTTTCTAAAAAGGAGAGTGGTCAGCAAAGCCGAAGGGGTGCACAACTGCTTTTTATGCGGACAAGGGGTGCTCTGCCTTTGTTACCCCTTAATCTGGTTCTTCTCTCAGTCTTTCAGAGGAGCCTAGCGAGGCCTCGTCAGCCTTTTTCATCACCCCCCTGTCCTCTATTGTGTGTCACTCCCAAGCTGAAAGGTTCCGCTGCAAAGTGTTGTCAAACTGGAAAACAAGAGTAACTGACGTGTGACAAGGACACAATGCCTTGATGGGCCTGCCAAAAAAACGGAGCATTTCATTTCTCTTCTTCCGCCCCCTCAGGTGAGGTCGGGAGCCGCGTGGCCAGTAGGGCGCGAGCGGCCTCTGGCTCGCGGCCTCCCTGCGCAGAAGTTCGGGTTATCCATCATGCGTCATGTTGTCCGTGCACACAAAGTCACGTGCAGTCGTAGCGCGACAGTGTCAACGGGTATTGGAAGGTTTGATACATGGAGGGCGACGGAGGCGGAGGTCATGGAGCTCTCCAGTTATGATCCTGAGCGATGCTTTATAGGGATGTTCAACGACTGGGGGAGGGGCTTCATAAAACGTCCTTGTCCCATCGTCATCATAGTCATCTTGGGATCACAGCTATTCTCTGCGACCACATCAGATCGCGTCACACCGAGCGCGCACGTCCACACCAATTACACACTATGAAATGGAGAACAAAATCAATTTTCAGCAATATTCCTTGGTGGCTTTTTGGTGCAGCTGATGCAATATCGGGCACAAATTAAGCCTAGTAAAATTCACATGCATAATTTAGCAATTCCTGAATTATGCTGAATACGTACTACTGAACAAACCTTGCATGTTGTTTCTCTTTCATAGTATTATTTTAAAGAAGAGCACTCAAACAGCAGCCTTTCAACATTTTCTTCTGTAAAACAAGTGATTTTTTTTTTTCTCAATGTAGGCTTCAATCTTGGATTTTAGCTTTCAAATTCAGAATTTACTGTAGATTAAAGAGATCCAAATGAATCTGTTACGTAACAAAAAAAATACAACCAAATATGATACAATTGGGACACTGTATGAAGGTTGAATGAGATGTTCCATGTTACTTTGAGATTGCCAAATGTGCAATTTGGATTACATCCACATGAACCTTCCAAACAATATTAACCAAGTTGCCTTCCCAAACAATTCAAACAATCAAATGACTTAAACAAACGACCAAACCTATTATGATGAAATCCTCAGACATGTTTCTAATGGGTAACTGCAGGTACGAAGGGCAACAAAGATTTTACATTCAAAAACAAAGAAAGAGGGCTGGCACTGTGATGTGAAGATTGCCAGCCAAGAAGCTTTTTTTTTTTTTCTGTTTGGCAAAGTGAAGCACAAAAAAGTGACATGTTAGGAGAAGAAAGCAGAAATGCTCACAAAAGCTTTGGGTGATATTATACATTGACGTTTGTGCTGATCGCATTTTGTGCATTTTGTTGAATCTGCTTTATTAGAGGAAAACTTTTTTTTTTTTGCTCTCTCTCTCTCTCTCTCTCTCTCCCTCCATTCCTCCCTCCTGCTCTCTTTCTTCTCCCGGTTGCTATTAATTTGTGTTTCTGTGGGTGTGCAGTGTGAGAACAGGGAGACGTGTTGGTTAACCCATTGTGAAGTTAGCCCTCATCATTAAGATTCTCCAGATAACAGGCATGCGGATTTCTACTGCTCAGCATTATGGGATCCCAGACATCAAAGGCGGGCTTTCATTCAACTCCGTCTGAGGCAGTGTGAGGGGGAAATAAAGAAACCGGGAAGCAGATATGGAGTCAGGAAAATAAGCCGTATTGGCACAAGAGCGCAGAGTGTACACCTACATCATATTGGTTCCAATAGCATTTACAATACCAGCTTCATTTCGTCCACTTCCTAATCTTCAAGGCAAAGAAAAAAAAAAAAAAGTATTAATGATGATCAGCATCAATTTACTACAATATGGTGGTGGTGGAGTCATTGAAGCAGGTCGTGTTTGGCATTGTAATGTTTTATAATGAATTCCACAAATTAAGAGCAATTCATATTACACTGCTTTTTTTGGGGGGGGCCTACACCACACAGAGAAGCAGTGTTGTTCTACTCCAACTACTATAGTTCAAAGTTCAGCACAGTGTGAGGAAAAAAAACATTTTGCTTGAAAACCTAAAGCATTCTGATACAAATAATAATTTTCCTCGTAATCACATTTTACCATGATGTACCGGATTACAAAGCAACCAAAGAATGTACTAAGTTCATCCCCGACATATGAAAACTCATATTGTATATAGCGTGTCCACTCTGGTTCTGTCATGTAAGTCCCTTGCAAAACCTGGCACTCTTGAATCTAAATTAACTAAAGTTCGAACACCGTTCTCTAATTTCACAATGAGTGCGTTCTGAATAATGTTCATTAGGCAGAAATTAACTAAGTCCATTTCACGTTCGCCCAAAATATCAACTACTACTTGTACTTTTTCATTGAACTCGTCCAGGTACGACATGGCATACGAACATTCAAGGAGCCTTATTAGTGTAGTATATAGTGATAACGTTTTCAAAGATTTTTTAGAATTCAATATTATACCATCAGTTATTTCCAACAATCAGATTTAAAAAGAAATCATTCTGCGTTATGAAGTAATAATACTAACATCACAATAAAAAATGTGTGCAAGGTTTAGGTATCCTTTTTATGCCCTTGGGGGTCACCTTTGCTACTTCCTGTAGTATCTGTGATTCTGAGCATGTTTTTTTTTTTGTTTTTTTTATACCTCATCCCTGCTTGGCTGCTTACTCATGCAGAATGGTGATTCTGTATGCCTTTTTATCCCAGAATAGTTTATCTGTGCAACAGGAGGGTTTGATATACTCCCGTCTTGGTTATTTGTATTGTGATAGGTATTTATTACTAACCGATGAAAAACACTATTAAAATTATTAAATTATTATAAAATAAGTGATTCGCATTTTGGTTGTTGAATAGATATATTCTCTGCACACTTTTCCTCAAAATCCTGATTTGGGATCCAAAGAATTCCAGGCAGGATTTTATTAACTGTATATTCTACTGTCATGCTATACTGTAAGCAGTGAGATACTGTGACCAGTGAGAATCATCAAATATTAGTCTCAAGTAAGAGTTACTTTCGAATTATATGACTCAAGCAAATAGTCCTCAAACTAATTGCGTCAGTAAGAATAAGAACGTAGTCAGTGAAGAACTGCTCAAGTACAGAGTAACTAGTACCTTCTTGAAATAAAAATAACTCAATAAAATGTAAATGTGCAAGTTAATATATTGCAGTACTGCCCAATAGCACTTAATCTAAAACTTTTGTATAATCTCAATAATGGGATGAGAATCACCACCTCCAAATCTGAAACGTCAGTCAGAAATGGTTGGTGTGTCCTCTCTAGGTCAGGGATGAGTGAAGTAGTTCAAGTATCTTGGGGTTTTGTTCATGAGTGAGGGAAGAATGGAAGAAGAGATCGACAAACTGATGGGTGCAGCCTCTGCAGTGATACAGACTTTGTATCGGTTCGCTATAGTGAAAAAGGATCTTAACAAAAAAAGGAAAGGCAAATCTTTCAATTTAACGGTCGATTTATGTTCCTATCCTCTCTTTATGGTCACGAGCCGTGGGTCATGACCGAAAGAACAAGATCCCGGATACAAGCGGCCGAAATGAGTTTCCTCCGCAGCGTGTCCGGGCTCTCCCTAAGAGATAGGGTGAGATGCTCGGTCAACCGGGAGGGGCTCAGAGTAGAGCCGAAGTGACAGATGAGGTGGCTGGGGCACCTGATTCGGTTCCCTCCTGTTCTCCTCCCCGGTGAGGTGTTCTGGGCACGTCCCACTGGAAGGAGACCCCAGAGACGACCCAGGACACACTTGGCTGGCCTCGAAGGACCTCAGATTCCCTGCAGAAGAAGTAGATGAAGTGGGTAGGCAGACAAAAATTTGGGGGTCCCTGATAAAGCTACTGCCCCCATGACCTGATGCAGGATGCACCACTCCCTCTGACTCCCTCTTACAACTGGGCTGTGGATGTTTTTAGAAGTTACAGATCAAATTCACACACATTAAATCATTAATTCATTTTACATAAAATCGCGGGGATGCTGGAGCTTATCCTAACTATCTTGGGTCAAAAAGCGGGATACACCTTGAACTGGTCGCCAGCCAACTGCAGGGCACATAAAAACAAATAACCATTCGCTCTCACATTCACACCTGCCTACTACCACGCATGTTTTTGGAGTACCGAGAGAAAACCCATGCAGGCATGGAGAGATCATGCAAACGCCACACAGTAGAGGGAGGCTAGATTTACATCCAGTTAATCAGAACTGCCACCATTTCAGGTTTTAGTGCTCAAAACAAAAAACACATGAAGAGGTCCTTGTATAACCATTATTTGCTTGATCCACTAAAATGACTGAAAGAACAAACTGTTGTGCGCACTTATTGATAAAAAGTGTGTGTGTGTGTGTGTGTGTGTGTGTGTGAGAGAGAGAGAGAGAGAGAGAGAGAGAGAGAGAGAGAGAGAGAGAGAGAGAGAGAGGAGAGAGAGAGAGAGAGAGAGAGAGAGAGAGAGAGAGAGAGAGACAGAACAGAACAGAATGTACCCCAAAAGATTCATGTTTAACAGTTAATTGTGACAAGAATAGTGCTCATGTTGCAATGTGTACAGCAAAAACATTTGCAACTTACCGGAAGGTGTTTTTTCAAGTTAGAAGTGATCTGAAATGTGGGCAAAGACAAAACAACGCTGCATGTTAAAGCTGTTGTTTTTCGTAGTCTGCAATGCAAACACGGGCCGCATGTGGCTGTCGCGAGTCACTTGATTGACCCGTGAAGCCCAGTAGAAGATTTTGTTTGCAGACATGTGACTTTCTTGTGTTGTTCCATTGGCGAGCATCAGTCAAACGTCACTGCGGTGATCACCGTAGATTTGAGCAACGGCACCCGGCGCGGAAGTCGAAAACGGAAGGTTAAAAATAGATCCTACACGCAATAATTGAAAAACAAAAGTCGCGAGTGGCATATAGATCATTTTAACACAGTAAAAGTACTGTTTCTTCTTGACAAAAGTACTCAAGTAAAAGTGAAATTTCTGATGCATTAACTCATCCAAAATGTTACTTGAATAATTGTAATGGAGTAAATGGAACGTGTTCCAACCAACCTCCAGCTCTCAGTCAAATTCTGCTTCTTCTTCTGTTTCTTTAATCAAGTAGGATTTGAACATTTTCATTCTTTTGCCATTGAATGATCACATCCCTCCTTGGTGTGGTGCTATTGTGCGTTTACTATTACATCAGTGGAAGATGGAACTTGTGTGCGAGACGATTGAATGTACAAGCAACAGAAATGTGCTGCTTTCCATTATTGTGTTGGATTACAGAATCAAGGTCGACTCACAAGACACAGAGCAGCATTATCCCTTAATCCCGTGTTTTGGTTTCAAATAGCCTTTTTAGGCCTAATCTTCACAAGTAAAATGACAAACATGAAAACCGAGGCAGGTATTAAAATGTGTATTAACTGGAGTGGTAAGGTCAAAAGCTTACACTGACTGAGAGTCTCAGTATTACGGGAAAGAGCAGATGATCAGGTGTTTGCCACTAATGTTGTTATGTGCGCATTACAGAGGACTCGTGAGTCTTGTGATGGAATGCCTTCCGGCGGTTTGAAACGGATAAATCGGAGAACTTTTAATCCAGACTGTGACTCATTTTTATGTTTGTTTTTGCCTCTTTACACTGTAGTATTTAATTTTAAGAGGTCATTGAATTTCATCTGGCCTGTTGCACTGGTTGCACAACTTCATTTGATCACTAAATATAGCGAGTGACGACAGTCCTGCATTACAGAAACCATTGACTAAGCGGGTGGAGCTGTGTCGGTCAGGTTCGGTTTTAGCGCGGCACAAGGAAATTTAAAGGTTCTGTGAAAGACTAAAAGTGGGCCAGCTGCAACTGCCTCCTGTTGACCTACCTTATTCAGAGGGTCCGGTACAGACTGATGACAGGACTTCTCCTCTGCGGACCACATTACTAATGTGTGAAGGTGCGAGAGGAGCGCACCCTGTGATGAATCACTTCCCAGCACCTATGGCATCCTCATAAGTCTAAAGTAAAATAGTTGAACGAGTGCGTAGTATAAAAAAAAAAAAAATTAAATTAAATCCAAAATACCTTTTGTGGGATCCACTACGGAGAAACTGTCTAAAGAGAATAAGGGAGGAGGCTAAGTAATGCGTGTCGCACATCGCCCCGAGATCTTCCTCAATCTTCAAAGAAACGTATTGTATTCCCTGTGGTGGGTCAGTTGTTTTTATAAAGCACCGAATAGTTGCCTGCTTTATAATAAATGAGGGTAATCTGCATTGTTGGCCAGATTGTCTCGCTGGACCACTAAATTAAGTCATACAAAATGTTGTTGTTTTTTTAAGGTACAAGTCGTTCTTATAAGTATCCAAGTAGTTGCAGGAGAAATGACTGCCTCATTATTCTCAAAGAAGACAGAATAGTGGGTTTTTTTCTCCTCTGCTTTTGAACTTTTGTTACTTGGTGGAGAGGTGAAGCATGTTAGAACCAAATACATTTTGGTGCCAGTTTTGGAAAAAGTACAGATCATTTTTTTTTCTTTTGTACTTATATTATTGAAGACAAAAACATTTCCCAATGTCTCCGTTATTCATGCTTTCTCAGTTGGGTCAATATTAGTTATATGCATTTAGTATCATCATTTGAATCATCATTTATCATGAAAATGTAGGGTGATAATGAAACGCTGTTTTAACCACAGCGTATTACCAGTATAATGTGTCTTAAGATGTGTTTCCTTCACTTTATACCATTTTGGGTTTTTTTTTTTCCATTCAATATAATGAACGGAAATTTGGCTTGTCGCTTACTCTGCAGGGCACCATGACCCTAAACAGGAGAAGTGCTTTTGAAAATGGATGGATGGGTGTACATCCATCCATCCATCCATCCATTTTCTGAGCCGCTTATCCTCACAGGGGTCGTGAGGGCGCTGGAGCCTATCCCAGCCAACTTTGGCCAGGAGACAGCGTATACCCTGAATTGGTCGCCAGCCAATTGTAGGGCATATATAAACAATCAGTCACATTCACACATATGAGCAATTTCGAGTCTTGTATTAATCTACCATGCATGTTTTTGGGTTGTGGGAAGAAACTGGAGTGCCCGGAGAAAAGGCACGGGGAAAACATGCAGACTTCACACAGGTAGGCTCATGATTTAAACCCCAGTCCTCAGAATTGTGAGGCAGATGCTCGAACCAGTTGTGCACCATGCCGGATGAACATCTGTTTTGTAATTTTCAAAATGTTACTTGTGTAATTGGATGTTGCCAGACTTAACATTACCATGTAGCAATTGATGTAAAACCCTTCAGATATTCCAAATACTGAGTATGTATCCAACAGTTCACGGTCAGCTTGCTAACTGAATCATGTCGCTAAGGTCCGCCATGTGCTCATTAAATGCTAACATTAGACAACAATGACCAACGTGTCATTGTCTACCTGCAGTTAATATTCATAAAACAGTGACGGAGCTTGACCAATTATATGTGCCGCGTGTTTCTGACACCTAGATATCCACTACTTCCACATATAAATGCATACATACTTACAGAGAGACTTCGTCGTAACTACCTAGCAAATGAGGTGAGTGTTTGCTTGGTTCTGATTGAAATTAGCATTGTTAGGTCATGATGGAAGTCTGTGCCCTCCTTAGTGTATAACATCTCTGATGCCTTACAAACTACGATGAAAAAAAATATGGAACACAGACCTGCAAGTAGAGTGTTAATTGTGATTCAGTTCCAACAAAATCTGTCATACAGTCCCTGAGCTGAACTTATAATTGGAATGGGACAAACGGAACGTATGCACATGTCATATGTATGATCAATAATTGGAGTATTTCTTGTGAGACACGTTTTATACTCATCTACAACCATGTGTTTCTTTTTGCTTTAATTATAGGCAACTTAGTTTGGTAGCTGTGCACTTGGCTGTTCTGTTTTCTTGTTTATTTTTTGCCTCAAGCCAGAAGGTTAACTATTTTAGTTTACACGCCTACCTGCCCCCTTAGATCTGGCGTCAGGCTATATTGGAGTGTGTCTGTTGGAGACGAGGTAATACATCACATACACCGGGGGGTCTCCCTGGTATGCTCCTCAATAATGAAGTTCATTCGTTAACTTCTCCCTCAAAGGCCAAGTTCCCCTGGTGCCCTTTTCAGCCGCCTTTGCAACTCTTACCGGAGTCACCCGACCGGCGGGGGAAAACAGAAGGAAAAAAAAAAAAAAAACACATCATCATGCTTTTCCCCTTGACAGGCCCAGCGGTTGGCATTGCGAGGCATGAAGAATAAGCAGGTCCATTACCAATCCCTCATGCCTGGTTATGGGCATAATTATCACAGGGAGAATGACCTGCTCTGTTTGGTTTGTTGCAGAGGAGGCGCACCTTCCTAATCACCTCCTACTTCCCTCCTGTCGTCCTCACGCCACGGTGATGGAGCTGTTTTTTTCGGGATGGGTGGTGTGGGTCTTGCCAGTTCATTAGAATTCACAGGGTTCCACCTCCCCGCGTAGCCAAGCTAAGCCTCTCACACTGGCTGCCGTGCCTGCGATAATCTCCCCACCTTCTTCCCTTTTTCTCCCATCCTTTTCCCCTCCGTCCCCAAGGGCAGCCTTGCACAAAAGAGCTCGGCAGCAATTCATTGTTAAATCTCGTTCCTATTGATCTATTGAAATATTGTTCCACGGGATGTGCCGTGGCACTCCAGCAGTGCCAGTGATCTCGTTTCACCAAGCGAGTAAACGGATTCATTCCACTGAGTGACAACCTTTGTTGGATAACTCGACGTGCGTATTGTTAATCAATGCGAGAGGCATTGCGGTGGATTGTGTGCCGCGAAAGAGCCACAAGCCAAGTAACGGCAGTAACAACTGTGCAGCCACTAAAACAAAACTGCGTGTAAATAATAAATGTATGGACCAGGGTCTTGCCACGATTGCCCGCAAGGGTCATTTCATGCAAAGTAGGCGTTAAATCTCCTTCAACTTGGTGGGGCCTTCCTGCCGAGGAAATTTTAATGCTCAAGCCTTTAATTCAGTTGATTTGGAAATACCTGGGGCTCTCATGTTGCTGTTTACGCGGAAAAATACATTCAAACCAAGCACTATAAATATCTGTAAAACAAAAGGCTATGGCCTTGTCAAGCCTTTACTGGCTTGTTGAATTTGATTATATGACAGCTGACAGTTTTGTACTTCACCTATGTACGAGTGATATGCTTTCAAATGGCTCTCCTTTGACCCTTCTGTTCTATAAATACGGTGTGTTTATGTGTAAATGAGTGACAAATATGGAGTGGAGCTGCCTTGACCCGTGGAAACTGCGTGTAAAGGATGCGCGGCAGCAGGAGGTTGCGGTATCATCAGATTGGATCGGGTGAAAAATAAAACATATAGCTGCCACATTACTTCACTGAATACAGAAAATCGTATTGAAGTATGCGCGGTATGTATGTGCTCCTGTGGATTTAATCCAGCATGCTTCTCTCCTTTTACTGTGCTTCAGTGTGTATATATTTTTTTTCTTTTTGTGATTTATTGAAGTCTTCCCACTAACCCTAACCTAACCCACAATCCCGCAGGAAATTGTTTGAAGTGGCCCCAAATTGTTTTAGGATTGTGCATTGTGGGCTTGTGTTATTATGACTCTGATATTATACCCAGCACTCCTTGGCATCTATATTAAATTGATCTGTATTGTTTTCATGGAGTGCTTGTTGCAGTTTGTTAATTTTAACACTGCTTCAGGCACGCTGGTGAGTCTAGAAAGACCCAGGTGGCTCAGTTTGGGGAATATAAACCTCCTTTCTTTTTTTACTATCTCCTGACAAACTCTGGCACACAACCATGTAGTCAATCACCGTTAATCCAGAGAGGTCAGAGGTGGAGGGGGGGGGAGTGCCACGACATGCAAACGACAAAAGTCTCCTGTCTCTGACGGCAGACAAGAATAGTTAGCGTGGATCAGCGGCGCGGTGAGCGAACGCGTGCATGTGAGTGGAGAATGGCGACTGACAGACTGCTAATGAGGCTATTATCAGTTCTGGTCCGCTCCTCCTCTCCGGGGGCGCCGGGGCCGGTGCTGCTGCGCTTCATCTCAATTGAATTCAATTCCATGAAGCTTGTTTACAAGAGGTACATTTGCGTGAATGAATCTAAGAGGAGGGCAACTCGTGACTCGATGGATCGAAAATACACACACGGCTCATAATGCATGTGTCACGCTCAAGTGAAAGATCAA
Organism: Syngnathoides biaculeatus; assembly: GCF_019802595.1. NCBI lineage: Eukaryota > Metazoa > Chordata > Actinopteri > Syngnathiformes > Syngnathidae > Syngnathoides > Syngnathoides biaculeatus. The sequence goes on from NC_084645.1 coordinate 32,554,189, forward strand.
TTTATTGCACGCTGTTAAAATAGTGTGGTTGTATCTTGCGTATCATTTAGATTTCGGCAATTCAACACCTTTTGTGCTGATTTATATGTACTGAACTGAAGACTCTTCTTACAAAGGTTAGAAAAAACATCAAAAGTATCAGTGTTAGTGCTAATCACACTAACACTGATACTTTTTATGTTTTTTCTCAAGACATAGAGAATTTAGTCAAATGTATTATTACACTTGAATGCAACCATAATAATCCCACCCCATCATCTATTCTGATTCTCAAAATGAGCAGGAAGTGGCCAAAAATGGAGGGGAAATGACACGGGGTGCTGCAAAATAAACAGGAAGTTCCCAAAAATGAACAGGAAATGGCGCTGAAGGCTCAATTTTTACAGGAAGTGCCCCAAAATGTACTGGAAGTTACCAGGAAGTGGCCTAACTTCAACAGAAGGTGTTCCAAAATAAAGAGGAAGTGACCTGCAAGTGACCCAACTTCTTATACTAAATTGATGTACAAGGCTATAATGTGTTCATTTTAACATTCTTAACTGTTGTACAATGTGGTAACTAGGCATAATATCCAGACCTAAAAACACAAAACCACTAACTAAAACCACTTAGACTCTTGCAGTCTAAATTGTGTAATCATGTGCAGTATATTAGAATCTAAAAGCTGGTTTATTTTTATTATCCCTAGACTAAATGGTTCATGTGAAGTAGCACTGAAATTACGTGATATCTAGCTTCATGCGACTTAAGAGGAAATGTAATTTTTCATGAAAATATTGGTTGATTTCCCAATTGCTCAATCTTGGGAGAGCTCCACTGTTGCAACAATTTGTAGCGTAACCTGTTGTCATTGCGTATATTTATGAAATTAATTCTCACCGCTCTCGGCCTAGCCTTGTCAAAAATCAAAAAGGAAACTAATGCACTTTAATTAGGATAAGATATTTTCTGTTGAGTCACTGATAGTGTAGTGGTACACACGCCTGCCTTTGGTGCGGGCACCGTGGGATCGATTCCTGCTCAGTGATGGTGTCGATATCTGCCCTGTGACTGCCTGGCGACCAGTTCAGGGTGTAGCCCGCCTTTCACCCGAAGTTAGCTGCGATAGTATACAAAAGGTGGCACGGTGGTTCAGCTGGTAAAGCGTTGGCCTCACAGTTCTGAGGTCCCGGGTTTAATCCCAGACCTGCCTGTGTGGAGTTTGCATGTTCTCCCTGTGCCTGCGTGGGTTTCCTCCAGGCACTCCAGTTTCCTCCCACAGCTCAAAAACGTGCAACATTAGTTGGACGCCCTAAATTGCACCTAGGTGTGATTGTGAGTGGGGCTTTTTGTCTCCATGTGCCCTGCGATTGGCTGGCGACCAGTTCAGGGTATAACCTGCCTGCTGCCCGTTGGCAGCTGGGATAGGCTCCAGCACTCCAAGGGACCCTCGTGAGGATAATGCAAAGATAGTGGATGGATGGATATTTTCTGTATTTTGGAAAAAAAAAACAAAACAAGATTTTACAATTGAATCTGATGAAAATATCTAATCAGTGTGAAATGTAAAAAAAGTGTTTTGTGTCCCCTAAATAACTCTAATAAATGGTGAATGTTTTTTTTTTGTTTTTTTTTTTTAGCCCTTTGTCATTGCTTTGACAGGTTTAGCATGCTGAGATTATTTAGCTAAATTTCTGCCCCCTCTTGAGATTAATTTCTGAATTGCTTTTGCATCAGAATATTTCTATGGAGTCTCTTTTTGCTGAGTTCGCACAGGTGTAGTGGGCCTAATGTTGCTGGGCAGACTTCTCATCACGAACGAATTTCTCACGAGAATATTTAGTCAGTGGCCAAAAGAGATTGTCCCCTTCGTGCCAAGCTAACATCAGCTCAGAGTGAAAGAATTCTAATGAGTAACATTCTCAAGTGGTTTTCTATTTCAACCCCCGTCATTTGAAGTGAGTGTGGTCACAAACAGGAAACGGGCTTATGTGCCTTGCCACATGTACATACACGAAATGGCTACAGCATAAGTACACTTGTACAGTCATAAACGAGCCAATGAAAGAATATTGCATTTTTTTCCCATTGATATTAAAGCGTAGCTTTACTTTGACATGAATGTGGTCAGATCAATCTGCAATGATTGAGAGATTGCCTTAATGTGTTAACAACGCCACATTACTGCCAGCAGACCATCAGGTCCTTGAGAGGTTAATCAATGGCGTAATGAACATGTATCAGCATCTTATTGGCATTCTGTCACAGGCAATGTGCAGCACTCAGGGAAGAATGTGGTCAATGGCAAATGTTAGCGGGGAAAAATATCTCCCCATGGAGCAAAAGGCATTGGAATATATTTTCCTGACGTGCCATATAACTCTTTATAGGCAACTTCATTAAATTCATTCATACCTGAAAATGTACAATTCTAGCCTGGGCTGATACAAGTATATTGTAGATTACAAATTGCTCAGAATGTTAACCCCTCAAAATGATTGTCACACAGTATAGGCTGTATGGCAATTGTCACATGGTTGAAATCGCCACGAGTTTGGACAACCACACTCCTGATTATTTTCCGGTAATTGTGAAATATGAGACGTTCTCAGGGGGAATAAATTGAAGTGGTCTACAGCTACATGTTTCTATTTTCCTCCTGGTTTGTATTACTACATGTTGTGTTCTTGTAACCAACAGGAATAAATTGTATTTTTAGTCATTTGTTGTAGTGAGAATAATCTGAATTCTTAGATGCATTATGATAAATATATGTATATATGAAATGGATTAGTATGCAAGTGAATATTAAATTATGTTGTTAGAAAGAAAAAATTGGAACACGGATTGTCAATGTGCTGCACATCAGGCTGTGCAATCTTTTTTACTGTCTCTGATACAGTATTTCTATACACAATAAATAAATTTAATGTTTCCATTTAGAGCATCGGAATATCACCATCGTTAAAATCTATGTGCATTTCGGTGATTGACGTGAACCGATTTGCGTGTGAATAATAAATTGATACTTGAGGTCTTGACACGGGACAAAGAAGTTCATGATTTGTTATTAGATATTTCCTCATATATTCACTAAGCCACTCGTGTCAAACATGATTTGATGTGTCCCGCAAAGACAAATCACGTGTTAACTTCTGTGATTCTTGTTCCAATCTGTGCCAGAATTTCAAATTGTCATATCATAAATGATAACGCTGAGATATCGCAACCTTTACCGTTACCAAACATGAACAATTGTCGAAAAACCCTTCACCCTTGGTTTGTGATTCCAAAACTAGTTCATAAATGTTTTTTTATGGTTTCACAGTCATAACGGCACTCCGAGGGAAACTGTACCTCTGACGTGCCCCATGACAAAAATAAGTTTGACACCCCTGCTTAAGCCAAGCCTGTTATTGCAATCTGCTTATTTGGAACTTTTATGGAACAATATCATAAATGATGGGAGGGTGCCGAGGATCCATTTTGTCTGATGGACTACACGTTTGTTTAAATTAAATTTATTGGAATTGGAATTTACCTTTGATTTATTTCCCCACAAGTGAGTGCAACACTCCATAATTGGATCCATGGAGAACATTAATTTTGTTTATTACCATTCTTTATTGTGATCGTATCCGTCAAGATATTACTCTTTACTCCAAATAATAAAAAAAATAACTAAAATAAAACCTCATCACTTGGTGCCGAGCTACTACTCCGTGTGAACCTGTGGTAGTTTCCGGGAAGACTGATAGAAGAACTGCTTTTGAAAAGCAACCACAAATCGAGGCAGGGCTCCTAGTTGAGCTTTTTTAAGTCATCATGGTGAGACTCTTGCGTCTGTGAAAATGAGACTTCAACATCTCTTGACATTGTTTTCAATAGTTCAGGATAGCGGCTGATTACTTTCTATCCCAGACACGCTTCAATTGATGCTATCAGCCTCTGCATGATATTTAGTTCATTAGAGGCGGCACAATAAGAGCCCGTTGTTGACGCAACGTGAGTTAATATGTTTAGTGTCCCTAATGGATCACAGGGGTCCTAATGAAACGTTGTCATGGAAAGATTTATGTCGCAACGGCTGTTGCGTTCTCATTTCCATTTTGTATATGGTCAGGCATACCTTTATTCATTTATTAGGACACAGTGGAAGGCATCACGTGGCAATAAATAAATATTCAAATTGTCTGTAACAATTGCATACTTAATGTGCAATTCTCTCCCGGTGGAAGCGTCATCACTCTCTGGCAAATATACAGCGATGCAGTCATGTTGTTAATGTCACACACATCTAAAGAGAATGTGAAATGAGTCTCCACAATCTCCAATTTTGAAATATTCATGGTGTAAACAAATATTTTTTTATCCCCCCCCCACTTTTTTTTTTTTTTATTTTCCGATTTGAAATATTGTAGCGTCTGAAAGTGAAGACTCGTGCTGTTTGTCTTGAGATGATACGAGAAGCAGCTTGTTCAGGGAAATGCCAAATGCAACGTGGTTATTGGCCAAGGCTGGATTGCACTAAAACCAGAATATTGTATCAGAGGGAGGCAGCTGGCTACGAGTCAGAACAGATTATCATATGAGGATGAGCGAAGAGGAGGGGGTTGGCAGTGGGGGGTATATGGAAGGAGAGAGCGAGAGAACGGTGGAGACGGGGATGGTAAGCAGGGGGCGAGAGCGAGGCGAAGAAATCATAGCGAGAAAACTCATCGCCCGGTCGCTGTGGGGCGGTGGGTGATCATCCCAACCTTTTCGCCACTATCGCCCCTTCTTCACCTGTCAGAATGAGTGTGTGAGATCTGTCAATGTGGACGCGGTGTTCGACGGGGCTGCATGCGAGTCCCTGGAGAGGTCAGGGGAAGAAGCTGTGGCTCAACTCATCTTCTTCCACACTGCTGGCAGACATCTGGCCCCCACACTGATCACTCATATCTTCAGAGAGGGAGGAGGAGAGAGAAATTACACATCCCCTCTTATCCATCTTCTCCTCTATTTTTGCTTCTGATGTTTCTCTCCCCTCAGCCCCCCCAACCCCACCCCCACCTTCCCTCATCCTTGTCTAGCAATTTGTCCCCTTTTTACTTCACTTTATACTTGACATTGCCCCACAGAGAACAAAAGTCTAAGCTGGTGTCTGCTAGTTTTGACAGCACAGATGAGAATGCACTTAGATTAGTGAGAGTCTATGAGTGTGTGTGTGTGTGTGTGGTGTGTGTGTGTGCGTGTGTGTGTACTGTGTCTAGCAGAGGCGGGCATGCTCAAATGCAATCAGCGGAAGGTGGCTAAGCTTCCCTGCCTGAGCTCTCAGCGCCCCTACTGGCTGCACGCTGTGCCAATCAAAGACTGAGGAGAGGATAGGAGTGGGGAGGACGGCGGAGACGGGGCGGGGGAGGAGTCAGAGCGGCGCGCTGATGTCACAGTCACATGGATTCTGGTGTGGTCATGCTCCAAGGCTGAGAGGCAGAGAGCTGTGCTGGCCAGCTGCTGCTGAAACAGCAGTGGAAGGGGCTTTGCACGGGGTGATAGTTGTTCTCTTATGGACCCGAAGCTTAATGATGTATTTTGTGATTTCAGCTATGAAAGGTAAGAAGGGGCAAAACAAACCAAAAAAAAAAAACAATGCATGCTTGTGCAAGGGGACCCTGAGTAACAAGTCGGCAAGTACAGCCGCGCTATTCATAGCCTGCCAACTCTTTGCATTTCATTTGCAAGGCATGAGAGTGACAGAGAGAGAGAGCGTGCGCGAGAGCGAGAGAGGGAATGAATTCATTACATTGCTTACAAATGAGTGGAAGGAAATATTGCTTTGTAAAATGATAGTATACATTATTATTGTTTTTTCTATTCCTAGCCAGAGACATATTTCAGTTTAGAAATGGATTTAACCGAAAGTCTGTATTTTTTCAAGCTGCTTCTTTGGTAAAAGTGCAGAAGTTTCACATGACCGTTTGTCATTTTGGAGTTTTGGATGATTTCGTGCACGATCCTGCGCATACAGCTCTAGCAGCGAGGTCGAAAGAGTGTCCCTGTCGCTATTTCTTTTTGCAGACTTCTTAATCCCGTTGTTCCAGTTAAGAGGACATGTCAGATGTGCATGAGGATGCGCGTGGATGTGTTGAACATGGGTTGCAGAGGCAACAAGGCGCTTGCGCGACTGCCAGATGATGGGATGGTAGAGGTGTGTGGGTGTATGTCCATGTGCAATAATGATGTGTGTGTGAGAGTGCTCCACTGACCTATTTTTTCAGGGCGGGGGGGCATGTCGGGTTTACATGTGTAGCCATGAGACCCTGACTGGGTCCTCCCCGTCTGTGTGATGATGATCTAGGATGCCAAATCCCAGCTCTTCCACCCCTCTATTATACAGACAAAAATGCATGCACGTACACACACACACACACGCACATGCACACGCACACACTCATTTGCAGAGGCAGACAGTGAAAGTGTAGTCATACATAGAGTGCAGCACGCACTTCTCTCATGCATGGTTTGATGCGCGCACACACACACACACACACACACACACACTGACTGTACGTGTGAGCATGCGCCTGACACATTTGAACGCACTGATAATTCAGTGCAGACAAACGTTAGGACTCATATGCAGACATGCTCATATGCACACGCGATGCAAATGACTTGAATAACAAGTCATGAGGGAGCAAGAGCTGTTGTTTTGCAGTAAGTGCAAAACAAAATGATTCAAATAATAATATGCTGTGGCGTTTACTGTTTTGTTTTGGGGTTTTACTTTATTTTCATTTTTTGCTTTCCACCTGTCAAAATTACATTTTTGCTTCAGAACACGACGTTATATATAGCTTCTAAAACCGTCTGTCTGTATGAATGATTGACGACGTGTCTTTTTATTGAGATTGCATGAGATTAATTCATTAGTTAAGCTTGTGGGCATTTGTGGTGTCTGTTTTTTGATCACTTGTGACGTGTGGCGTGTTTGAACTTAACTACTAAACCTTGTATCTTTTATATTCTATTCTGAATACATAAGTACATTGTGGGTCCCGCGCAAAAGTTTGTTGGTGTGTACTCACTAAATAAATGCATTTACTTTAATGTTATATCATACTTATACTTTTTGATTTAGTAAAGAGTCCAAATTCTCTAGAGAGTACATCTTTAGCTCTCTTACAGTTGGCGATGACGGGTGCTGTTAATAAAATGAGAGTCGATGCATCAGTTGGGTTTCAGTATTGCTTTTAAACTATTGCCAACTATTTCATTTCCAACTATTTTACCACGTTAATAGTCCAGTACAAGAGCGGCACCACATGATAAGATAATTTTGTGTGGCCCTGTACCCCCCGTCTCTGCTCTGCCTCCCTTTCCCCACCACTGTCTCTCAAGTACCTAATTACCTGTAATGGAAACATCCCTCTCATTACCCCATGCAAATTAGGCAGCCTACTCAGCACAATTAAAATGAAAAACCCAGTTACATTATTAAAGAAAGTTCTTTGATGTGCTTATTGACAGAAAAGTATTTTAAAAACCAAAACAAAAAAAAAAACAAAAAGGTCCGGAACCCATCTGCGCCATTAACCCTTCATTCGAGCAGAGAGGAGTGAGTGTCTTTGGCTGTCTTTTTTTTTTTTTCAAAGGGGTCTGAGCGCGTGCAGACAGTGCATAAATATATGATTTAGTGTGAGTGTGTACTAGACTGTGAAAAATGTTCAGGGTCTTCAGAGAAGGTAAGGCCAAATGTCTGGTGATGGGCGCTTTGAGGTCATATTATCATGGCTGTAAATATTTGCTGTTGATTTTTCTCCTCTTTGTCTCTGTAGATTAGCAGCCCGTTGCAAAGCTGCAGGCCCTCGCACATTAAAGCAGAGGTTAACAAGATTGGCTATTATCCACTTAGAGCCTCAGGAAATACAGAGCCAAAAGAAAAATGGCCACAGATTAAGGTGAAGGCAAATATAGCACAAGTTACCCAAAAGGATTTAAAATAAAGACACGATTAACAAAGAGAGCTAATTAGGGGAGCGTTCTTGCATACTCTGTTTAGGTTTTAATAAGGCGCTAGTTCAAATAAAAGCATATATAAAATCTAAATGCATAAAGACATATTTTGATTTTAATTCTTCCTTCTACCAGGGTTTAATTTCCACTTCCAACTCAAATTACCAAGATAACATCAGAGCAAAAGCCCCGCAAAAATCAGCCTGACAGACAGAGAGTGCATGCCTTCCTCCTTTCTTTCGGTTCTCGGCCGACGCAGGAAGTGCAACGGCGTCCCCACGGGTTATTAACGTGTGCGAGGAGGTGTGCCAGTTGGTGGCGCGCACGGCGAGATTTGCACGCCGGCTGCCGTTCTGGCTGCTTAATAAGATATCGACTGCCCGTTGTGGCCATGGATTTTTGATTTGTCTCTATGATAGAATACAGGAGAGGATGGCCGTCATTGCACAATGCGTGTGCGTGTATTATTATTTTCATCATTATTATGCAGTACAGCTGTGGATGTGTCAGTGTCTTTACTACTTGGGATTGGTTAGGTTAGGTAAGGGGGTACAATAGATTCCATTTTAATTCCTCACAATAATGCACTGTTCAATTTATTTGTACTTGCCGTATCGGTCCTCTGTTTTGTAAATAAATATATAAATACATTAAAATCAGCTGAATACTTTTTGGATCATACTGAGAACAATGCCTTCTCTGTAATTTTAACAAGGCATTGATCACAATGAATTGCCTCTGTGTATGAATGAATTGATCGTGTATGTATTGCATGTGCACACGCTTACTGTACGTGGCATGGGTGGCTCTCTGAAATATTCATCGACAGGCTCCTATACAACGAGGCATCGCGCAGGGCGCTTGCATCTCGCCTTGTCAGTCACACCTTGTCGTGCTGACCGAGCCACCCAATCAGAGGCCAGGTTAGGTAATACTCTTGCCTTTTTACCTAACAAACAGCGGTGAAGAAGAGAGCAGTGTCAGATAAGCATCGAGCAATGTGAGATGTTTTTCTCTTCTCATTATGACTCAGAAATGTGGTCATTATTACACTACCAAGCTATAGAGCCACCATATACACTATATATCTTTTTTTTTCCTTTATAGTTGTTTTCCTGTCATGTCGCATTTTTCTGCTGACACACTACTTCCTCTGTCAGCACTGCTTAGATCATCATTTACCACAGCTATGGTATTAAAGATAATGTTTACTCTTCTCCTCTTTTTAGGCTGCCCAGTAGCGTTGCAAAAAAAAAAAAAAAAAAAAAAACAGACAAATGCCAAAGAAAATGAAAAATGGACTTCAAGTTGAACTGAGGTTTATGTATATATTATACATCCAGCTTGTTTGACATCATGGTTATATTAGATTCTGTAGCTATTCCCAAAGCAAATTGTGGTATTGCCAAGCAGCAATAGCTAAGATAAAAGAAATCATAAGTAGTAAGTGCAAATCTGGGGTAATGGTAAAAACACATGACTATTAAAAAAACAGCAAAAATATAACAGTGCGACCTCTAGAGGTGGTTAACTCAACAGGTTCCAATACAGTTCTCGTAAATCCACATTAGAGGGAATTATTTGTGGGTTTTCTGTTTACTTGCATGCATTAGGGAAAGATTAGTAACAGCAGTAAACATTTTTCCCTTCCCTATTTTCCACCTGTTTGTCCTCATAAACCTTCTAACTTGAAGTTGTTTTGTAGTGAGGATGTTTTTCCCCCCCTTTATACTCAGCATTTTGTATTGTATTTCCCCTCTGTGGGGCCTCTTGAGGGTTGTCCATCCATAGATGTTTTTGAAGTTGCATCAAAGAGGAAATGGGGAGAAAAGGCTTTATTGATTTTGCGTTTTGTCTGACTCAAGCACAAGAGGATGTTCGAAACACATAAGGCGTTTAGGTGTCGAGTGAGTCGAGCCAGAGGGACATGGGGTTGGGGCAGAAACTGCAAAAGGTGGAAGTTGAGGTGGAACTCCAGACTACATTAATGCATGTGCCACGAGGGTCAGCGGCCCGCTCCTCTGACTCCTATCATTCAATGGCCTGTTCCTAATGGTGGAGGAAATCGAGTCTCCTATTGTGGAAGGCAAACCTCCAGTGCTCCGTGAGATGTGTGAGTCCTCAGATGGTTGGCCTTCTTCTCTTTGAAACACCAAGCAGCTTTCTTGTAATTGTAATCAGATATCATGCCGGCAGCACGTAAGAATAGGAGCATTGTTAATGTCTTACATCGCCTCCCGTGTTCTCATGTGTCCACCCAGCAGAGAAGTGAACTGAAAGGTGCTTTACTAGTAAGCTGGATGTTACAAAAGCACCTTTATTGTAATTATAGAAAGCAAGTTCCGTTCGGAATACAACATGTTTTTTTTTCCATTGTGCAGGATCCCAAATCCTCGCGGTGACACTTTTCAATATTCTTGTGTGGATGTGCTCATTGCTGTGTTACGCTTAGATACGCTTGGAAGGCAGCACAAGACACACTGTTGACCGTCGATTGGTCCACAAAGCTTTCTTTCATGTTAAAAATAGAATGTATCGAAGAGGAAAACAACTGTCATTAGAAATACGGTTGCAAGGTGAATTCAAAGCTGCATTTCCCGTGTACGCCTACTGTTAATACTGCATTGTACCGCATCGTATTTGTTTTCTCTCATGAAATAGAGAATTATACAACTGCCAATATGGTAATTGAGATGCACTATTTACGTAGCCTGATCAGGGATCTGAACTGCACCCTGATGATGTGAATAATGCCTCCTTCCAAGAAAAGAAGATAAAAATAAAATAAGTGAGCCATTCCATGTCGAGCTTTAGCCATGTTTCCACCAAGCAGTGCTGAACTCCGATGTAGTTTGCATTTTGACTCTGGGGTGTCTAAATATTATGACATTAGCAGTTCATCTTTCTCTCTGTTGTAAACCATTGTACTTTTTTACATCGTGTTTCGTTTTCTCCCCATTTTACTCTTGCCTTTCACGTCAACATGAAAGTGACACCACTCTGTCTGCTGGGTGGTTTGGTGTCAGAAAACCAAGTAAAAGTTGAGCCAGATGCCGTGTGAGCACAAATAAAGGTCTAACAATTCATCCAATCAACAGTGAAACCAAATTCACCTATTGACATTTTTTTGTTGGGGGCGCGGGGGGGTGGCAGCATCAATTACCAATGCCTCGGTTGCTATCTCACAAGAATAGCACAGGTTTATTTAAATAGAAGAAAAACAAAATGTTCACAAATTATCAGAGAGGAGTTTGAAGAAGTTTGTAGCTACCTTGACTTTTGGAAGGAACGTGGCTGTTCAGGAGGTCGAACTATTTTGGTTCACTCTGCAGCAAAATGGTCATAAAATGGCCAAGCTGTCCTTGAAGTGCTCTTTTAGTAAAGAAAAAAGACTGTACATGGTGCCGGCACTGTCAAGTGCAGCGAGCGCTACAATGCTGTAGAGTTGGGCGAGAACAAGGGTCAGAGGTCATGACATACAAAGTCACCCTCCCCTCTCCTCCATGGAGACAGACTGCTGCATCGAGGGACCCTGGCAGGGAGGAAAGAATGAAAAATGAGAGGTGCATGGAATTCTGATGAGCCGAGGGCACGGGCAGAGCTATAACAAAGGTCGTCGCTACATGCGCTCTGCCACTTTATTACAAAAGGGAGAGAAGCGCCAGCTCGTCTGATTACAAGTCCCGGAATAAGCCACTGGGGGTGCTTCTTGTTCAACAGTATCTGATTGAGCAAATGAACGCTGTCGTCATGAATAACAAAGAAAAATAGCCTTGGCGGAACAGTCTGCTCGAGATTGATTTTTATGCTCATGCGTAATTTGAAATAGAAGAAATGCTGCTTCAGTGCTAATTACCAAGATGAAAGGAGAAGAAATATGCAAGGCAATGAACTTTGTTTAAAGGCATTGCACATGGCTCTTTTAAGGGGACATGGCACGTTAATGAAATACAGCCCTGTTTACCAACTCCAGGAGTGTGAAAAAAGGATGCTTTGAAAGTTGTTTCTTGGAAACAACGTTGGGGAGGATAGCGTGCAAGCTAAGTTGACAACAGGCCTCATTCACCAGAGCTGGTGCTGGTCCCTTACACTCATGATAATACGATACGTTTCAGTCATTATTTCATATTTAGTGACTCTATTGTTTTAGTAGGTAAAACTCCATGTAAATAGTTTGTTTGGATGTTGGAGAAAAGCAAAAATCTGTTGATTTCATTGGATTGATTTACATTAGAGTCTGTGAGGTACCCCGTAGTACTGCCAGACTGGCCCCCGGCCCATCAGGCAACCATTAATGTCAGACCCTCTTCACAGTTGGTTGTAATAATCAAACTGAGTTTTCAAACAAATTGTCACAAATGTTCCAATTTGTGAACTTCAATGACTGATTCCATTCCAAGACGATTCACTCAACCGCATATTTGAAGCTTCCATCCATTTTCCTGACAGCTTGTCTTCATTAGGGTCCACTGACTCAGGGCTAGAGATGGGGGCACTCTGGGCTAGTTGCCCCACGTATAGAAAAACAACAGCTGACATCCACACCAGGACAACGTAGTCTTCAAAGAACCTAACATATCTTTGAATGTGGAATGAATTCAGAGTAACCGGGAAGAGAATTCCACGGAGGGTATGAGCCAAGGCTCGAACTCGGGATGTTTTTGGTTGTGAGGCAGCTATGCAAACCACATGATACTACATTCTAACAGCTATGTCTTTATTTTTTTATTCATTTGACTTACAGAACTGTGGGAAAATCAGGGGTTTCTAAATAGTACCAATAACAGTAATTGAAAGTCACATATTTGTGAATGAGTCCCAATGAGTTTGTGACAATGTTCGAGTTTCCCAGCTGGGGGTTAAAGGGCTTATCTCGTCTGTGGAGAGATGATTAACCTATGTGAGAGGAGACCCACGTCGAAATGTGCAATATCTGATTGCTGATTATGAGTTTATTCCCCATTGTGCCGGGCCTTTTGCACGTCAGGATCCATCCCTCCCCGGCTGAACTGATTAAGGAGCTGGAGAAGATGCTCCAGCTCTCACCGTTTGCTCAAAGACTCCAAAAAGGCTCGTAATCTGGAGTGCAGCTGGCAATCACCCACCACCGTCTCCTACAATGTGGGTGGGGGCGGGGGGGCTTTGTTGTTTTCAAGTGGATTTTTGGGGCTTTCTGTTGTCTTTGCTCCCCTGGGCTTTCTTGTTTCTAGAATAAGAGCTTTCTTATAGTGCTGAGCGCAGGTCCTCGTCAAGCAAGCCACTCAGCTCAGCCTGGTCCAGCCTAGACAACAAGCGAGTCAGCAAAGACAGTCTCGGGATGCGCTTATGATCGCTTTCTAAGAGGAGCCTAATTTGGGCGAGAAGGAGCTTGATGTTAAAAAAAGCTTAACTCATTTTCAAAGCTCCCTGAATCCAACGCACAGGACAAAAGCATCAGTTAAATTGAAGGAAATAGCTCTGCAGTTACTCGAAAAATGTATCCTTATGTAAACTTTTAAGGGCTTATGTGCTGTTAAATGGATTTGTGTCAACGGGAAACACATTTCCCAGCAAAAGACGGGCACGCCTGCTTTATTTGCTCGAAGGGATCTGTTGCTTGGTTACAAATCAGCAGCTGTCATCTCAAAGTTTTGTTTTGTCAATAGTTGGAGGGGAGAGGAAGACAGCCGTGTTCCAACTGTGCTGATGGCTGTTTTAATGCCTTTAATGTGTGTCTTGGGGCAGCAAAGGAGAGTGTGCCCAAACAGAGCATTCTCAATTACTATCAATCCTGCACAGGCCTCCGCCTAATGGCGTCCCACTGTCATCACACGCAAGTGCACTGCAAAGGATTGAATGTTTGCAGATACAAACTTACACAATGTGCTTTCTTGTGGAAATGCGAGCATCCCTACCACAGAACATTTATACAAGCTTTACAGCTTACTATAATGATCAAACGGTGTTTATTGTAAGATGGAAAGTCTTGACGGGGCTCCTGACCATCTCCTTAACAACTAATCTAGGTGTTTACTACTGATAATTTGGCGTAGGGGAAAACGAGGACGTGGAATGTACACATTTGAGTGTAAGAGATTTAGTTTTTGTTCTTCACGGGTCACAATTTTATCAAATTTTCTGCTGTATTAACACCTCAACATAAAATGTGTTCTACCGTTCAACTGTGATAAAGTTATGAAGGTTCAATAATAAATACATTTTCTGGTATCATGTCGCTTTAAATTGGGATTAAACATTTGAGCACCCATGTTGACAATAACCTTGTTTTTTTTTTTTTCCATAAATCTACAGTATTATTAGTGCTTTATATTCCCGACAGTGCCACATGCTGACGGCATCGAAGCGTTTAGTCCCAGAGAATAAAATGCAAGGGTGAAAATGTTTAAAGGCATCCTTTGCCTCCAAATAAAAATGATCAAATACTTAATGAATACCTTGCCCATTTCGTCAGAGGATTACATTCATATTTTTTGTTTTGATCTTTTGACACGTTTACATCGCCCGCTCTCCTTTGATCACATCCTTTTTTTTAATTCCTTTTCTCTTGATGTGGGATTATTCTAATTTATACATAAGGGATTTTTTCCCCCCTGCACAGGCTTCAACTTGAGTAAACATGATATACATAGTAGACAAACTATACTTATTTACACAACCTCATTAATGAGCCCGGTGGTAATTAACCAGATGCCGCTGAGTAGGTTGAGATGGACACTGCTTAAATAATGATTTTTTTCGTTGTTTTTTTTTTTACCTGGTGTGAGGGGAAAGTGTCTGATCAATTCCCCCTTCAGTTTTAGCACTTTGAAGCCCTTCTGTGTCTTCTGAGAGCACATCATTTATTCCCTCAAAGGCCACAGACCTCCCGTCTATGGTTGTAGTACATTGCTGCCTGGATCACTCTTAATTGCCAGGAAGCCCTCCTAAAAATAGAAATCCCCTAAACCTCAATTAAACCCAAACTATAGCAAGTCCTCAGTTGCCGAGAGTTTCTGGCTTATGTGGTAATGAACCGAAAAAAAAGTCAGTGGAAAAATTTGACAAAATCATGACCATATTGCTTGACATGATGTTTTAAGTTAGCAAAAAGTAATAATTAATCAAATTCAAAATACTTTTAATGACAGGGGATGACATGAAAAGCAGGTAGCAAGTTGCAAATAATGCTAGCAGCTTGGCATTCGAGCCCAATGCCTGGATTTTGTGTTTTAATAGCCTCTCAGTTGTTTTTGTGATGTAAAATATGTTTATAACTATCTATTTAATCTTGTGAAATTTGTGCAAATCTCCTAATGTAACGTATGCTTCTACTGTGCATGCGATTTATGATGCCAGGTTTTAATATTGCTGAAATGTGAAGTTTCTCACATCGTAAGAAAAAGAGGGAAATTGTGTACTTGAGTTTAACATTGCAAAAAATGTTCGCTTTATGAACTGAATGTTATCCATAGGCTACAGATATTTTATACGTATTACAGATGTATGTTTGAAATATAGATTTGATGTCACAATAGTACATCCCCTGAGCGAGCACAAAAGCCTCCAATCATGAAGGGTTTATTTTTAAAACTACAGGAACGGCTTTCTGTGGATTAATTCCAGTGTATGGTTCCCATTGTGGGAGAAACAAATTGGGCTTTACGGAATTAGTGTGTTTGCCGCGTAAATCTCAAATCTATTCCTGAAACATACAATTGTGTTTAATGTGATTGGATGCCTCCATGCTGGGGAAAAAAAAGAATAAAATGGAAGCTTCCCTGCTGGATTAGAGGTGCAAGTACAGGCAAGATGGCTGGCTGTTTCTTCACACTGCCAGGTGTGTTGTCTGGATTCAATATGGATGAGCAGGGATGTCTGTGTATTTCGCTGCTGGGACTATTTGCCGAAGGTCATTTGGGATCATAGTGTGCCATTAATAATTCCTGAAAGCATCCAACATCTCCATCTGTTCTGCTGCACCCCCCCCCCCAAAAAAAAAAAAAGACAAAGAGCGTATCTGCAGGTTGGCATCATGCATCCTGGCCGGGATGTTAAAGGTGAAGAACATATCGGGTTGTGAGGGCATGCTACTCATTTATTAGCCAATCCATGACTGTCTCTCAGGTGTACGCGTAGCACATAGTGGGGGTGTTGGGTTGTGAAGTTTCTTTGGCATTAATGGGCTGAGTTGAGTGGACATGTGTCACCTAGCAATTCCCCACCTTCCCTCGCAGGCTACAAGCCTCTCCACAGGGATGCAATTACCACCCTCCATCGTGTCTCGTCGGTTAGTTGGACCAGGCGGTGCCGGAGAAGTGATCAAACCCAATTTAAATCCAAGTATTGGATTCTGTTCGCACACAGCTGGAAAAAAAAAAAAAAGCTCACAGGTGCGCCTGGAATTCCAGTCTCAGTGACAGGCCTGTGCGAGATTCGCAGGAGTCCTGCAGGGAGTAAATGGATGTTTGGCAGGGGCGTACGTCGCCCGGGCCTCGTGGGCGCCCAGTGGGTGAGGAGACGTGTGTCTGGCTGAGTGAAAGATGGCGATGCGCATGGAGAGTGAGCGCGCACAAGCTGAGGCTGTGACAGAAAACAGCCAGAGTTTGGCTCCTGCTGCTTCCTCTTCCAATACTAACGATTAATTTCCTCTTGTTATTTATCTCCAACAATTTCGCAACCATCGCACTACACAGACTGAAACAACCTTCCAACCTATTTTTGTCTCGATGCATTGAAAGGTCATGCTAAAAATTATAATTCCCTGGGAATGTTGCGTGAAATCTGAAATGCTGGCACTCAGCTAAAAATAAAAATGACAGACTGACAAGAAAATAAATGAAAGTTAATGGCTGTTTGGATACTTTTTCGAGTGCACAGTACCGCCTTGGCTCTACTTGTCTCATTTTGGGGTGATCAGTTTTCCACTTGAAAGAATGTAGCACACTGAAAGCCACATGGAGCACACAGTTTCAGACGCTCACAAACACAAGCGATGGAGAATGTTGTTTTCTTACCACCATGTGGCCCCAGTACAGCTAACGCATTGCGTTCAAGCAAGAATGAACGCAATCCCAGGGTAAACCAAGCTTACGAAGCATGTTTATTTTGGTGTTTTTCTAGCTAGACATCCTCAAATGTTACAATTACACTGAGATGACAAAATCTGTGTTCAGTGAGCAATCTTGTTGGACCCTGTAAAACGGTGAGTTATCACATTTGATTGTTATCCATTAAAACCCTCCATGTGGTTTGCTGTTGACAAATTCACCTATACTTTATGCATTTTTTCCCGTGTGGAACCTATCCTTAGTTTGTAACTGAAAGAGAACAGTTTGTGGTTGTCAGCATATTTTTGTGTTAGCAGGAACGTGCTAAGTGGAGCCTGGGTTGTTAATGAGAGTTAGGAGCCACAAGTGCATGTTTTTGCTCTGCTGAGTACCTTTAAAAATCTCAACCCTGCTATATTGCAAGTTCGCCCACTTAGAAATCATGGAGTGGTCTGAAATTTTCATCGTAAGTCCATGTTTACTGTGAGAGAGAGAATCTAAAAAGGAAAATCCATAAATCGCAATGTATGATTTTTATTTATTTTTTATAAATTTATTTGTGTGATATAGCTACAAATGGGTATTTGAACACTGGTCTATCAGCTAGAATTCTGACCCTCAAAGACCTGTTAGTCTGCTTTTAAAAGTCCACTTCCATTCCATGTATGATCCTGAATCAGATGCACCTGTGTGAGGTCAATAGCTGGATAAAGACACTTGTCCAACCCATACAATCAGTAAGACTCAAACACAGCCAAGACCAAAGAGCTGTCCAAAGACAGCAGAGACAAAATTGTACAACTCCACACGGCTGTAAAGGGATATGGAGAAATTGCCAAGCAGCTTGGTGAAAAAAGGTCCACTGTTGGAGCAATCATTAGAAAATGGAAAAAGCTAAACATGATAGCCAATCTCAATCGGGGGTGGAGCCCCTTGCAAGATATCACCTCGTGGGGTCTCATTGATCCTTAGAAAGGTGAGGAATCAGCCCGGGACTACACGACAGGACTTGGTCAATGACCTGAAAAGAGCTGGGACCACTGTTTCCAAGGTGACTGTTGGTAATACACTAAGACGTCATGGTTTGAAATCATGCATGGTATGGAAGTTCGCCTGCTTAAACCAGCACACGTCAAGGGCTCTCTTAAGTTTGCCAATGACCATTTGGATGATACAGAAGAGTCATGGGAGAAGGTTTTGCGGTTAGATGAGACCAAAATGGAACTTTTTGGTCATAAATCCACTAACCGTGTTTGGAGGACGACGAATAATAAGTTCCATCCCAAGAACACCATCCCTCCTGTGAAGCATGCAAATGCAGCCATGTATTGTGAGATTTTGGGGAACAACCTCTTTCCCTCGGTCAGCGCATTGAAGATGGGTCGTGGCTGGGTCTTTCAACATGACAATGACCCAAAGCACACAGCCAGGAAAACCAAGGAGTGGCTACGTAAGAAGCATATCAAGGTTCTGGCGTGGCCTAGCCAGTCTCCAGAACTAAACCCAATCAACCCAAACCCAAATCTTTGCAGGGAGTTGAAACTCCATGTTTCTCAGCCACAGCCCTGGAACCTGTCTGATCTAGAGAATATCTGTGTGGAGGAGTGGGCCAAAATCCCTTCTGCAGTGTGTGTAAACCAAGTGAACAACTACAGGAAACATTTGACATCTTTAATTGCAAACAAAGGCTATTGTACCAAATATTAGCATTTGCCTTCTCGGGAGTTGAAATACTTATTTGCAGCTGTATCACACAAATAAATCGTTAAAAATCATACATTGTGATTTCTGGATTTTTTTTAGATTATCTCTCTCACAGTGGAGACGCACCTAGGATGAAATATGCCACGGTGTTCAAATACTAATTTTCTTCACTGTAGGTCTTGTTGCGTGATAATCTGTACTTTTAAAAGTTGCAAAGCAGAGACATATACACCAGCTTCTTGGCTCTTTTGATGCATTTTTTTCAAAATCAAATCATTCTTATGCCATTTATTTGTTTAGTTTATCATAATGTTAGTTTGAAATTGTATTAAAGTGTTTTGTGATTATAGTTTGTGGTTTAAACTCTTAATTGAAGCAATTGTGAACATTTTTAGGTGTATCGTCACTTGGTTATGTTTATTCCCTACTCACAGCCCGCCGTCTCAGTCGCTGTCCCCCTCAAATAGCGAGAGTTTCAGAATTTTGGCGGCGGGGTGAAAAAAGTACGTTGTGCTGTATGTACTGAATGTATGTACGTATGAGTAACAGGCAAGGTAGAGCCGCAGGTTCTTGTACTGTACTGCAGGGCTGACCAGTGAGTCTGCTCGAATCACCATCAGCTCCAAACTGCTTCGCGTGGCCGATTTGGATTTTACATTTCTGCTGACTCACAACCCTGTCAGAACCTTTCTTCTTTATCCGATCGCCGCCTCCAGTGGCGTCTTGGGCCCCGGTGATCGAAATTAACAATTCAGATTATAAACCCGGTCACAATTACTGTGGTATTGTCAGAGGCTTTGTTTAAACCAAATGTTCAAAGATAATTTGACCGTGCCGTTTCATTTGGGAGTTAATGGCTGTGTCGGAACAAGCGGGAGAGTGATGAGCAAGTGATTCAGGCTGGTTGTCAAAGTGTCAGTGGACGGAGGTTCAAGATGGTAGATAAAGGGGAATGATTGAGCATCGTACACCCGCAGGAAGTCCAACACCAGGGTTCAAGGTTATCTAGACAAATCACTCCTGTTACCATTCATCCCCTCCTCAACCACCAAAGCAGCAAATTAGCAATTCCGATGTCTGCGAGCAGGTCTGACCAGGGAATGCCTGTGAATCCTAATGCCGTCATTAAACTTTCATATCCATCCTCGGGGAAGTGCTGCATATACAAAATAAGCCATCTCTTTTTATTTTTCAGCACTTTAAGTAAGGCTGTCGAGTTGGGTAAACATAACACTCTTCAATAGGGTTAAATAGATAAGGCAGGTCTGGGGTTAATGCCGGGGTAGAGAGCACATCGTGAAGTCTCTTTCTTCACTGAAGGTGCTTTGTAGTGATACACTTCACATTTGAGAAGTATTCCTTTCAATAAGGAGCACTACTTCTTCCACAGAGGATCTGTTACATCCGTCGGCATTTGTCAACATCCACTGCCCCAATTTTTGGTGAAAGTTGAACTTTACTCAATTAATTCTGCAATTTTCAGTTGGGCTAGACTGGACTACTTCATTCTTTATTTTGTTAACATCTTTTGTGAAGATCTTTTTAGTATTAGAGTCTCGTTAACGTTGATGGTCGCGCAAACACAACGTGAGGGGCCTCCGCTAGTCCACCTGTATTACAAAGTACGGCATTACAATTATTTACTACTGCTTCTAACCTTCTCCTCAGCTTGGTACTTTGTAATTATAGAAGTACCTAATACTAAGAAACTACTACCTCCCTGCTATGAAGCTGTTAGTTCTTATCAAAGTTGTACCTTTTAAGTCTAACTACCAACTATACTACTACCTCACCATTACTACTGCCTACTACGGGTATTACAACTACTATCAAAACACAGTTACTACCAAGTACCAGTTCTAATGCCTCCTATTACTACTACCACTAACCATCCCTAAACCTACCAGCTCACCTTACTACTACTACTACTACTACCACTACTGCATAAACTACTACCAGTAAACCCCTACTAACTATACTCATGCAATGTCTAACTAGTACTACATACTAGTACCGCAACACTCCTCTAACAAGCTATTTAAGACGAACTAATGTAGTACAAACCCTCCTACAACTGAAAAGCTATTGTAACCTAGTACTACAATAGGGGTTCTACTGATAAGTTGCTAATCATGTGGCTATAGCTACTATTACCATCTAGTTCATACAAATACCAATACGGTATTAACAGCTATACTGCCACTAATGTACTACTAACAAAGTGTTATTACCTATTAGTGATATTACTACTAACTGTCCTACTACTTCTTCTCAACTACGACCACAACAAAAGGCTTCTTTATACTTGTGCGTGCGGCGACCGTGCTGACGTCGCTGCATCTTTCCCACGTGTAGTTTGCTTTTGTACTCGAGCACAACCCACACTCTCAGTTTTGAAAATGTGCCGCTGTTCTCCTCCAAGTCAGAGTTCTCGCTACGGCTGGTATTGGTAATGACGCCACAGGGTGGGGTTTTCTCAGCACATTTTGCTGATTTCCAGTAGCCTTTGCCACGACAACAACAACAATGGCGATCGGGGAAGCATGTCTGCTTGAATAAATTGATCTAAATTGGCAGATGATACGTGTAATTATGCTGCAGATCAATCGAGAAGACAGTGAAGTAGGTGATAAGTGGAGTTAAATGAACAAATTAACTATACTAAAGTCGGAGAGTGTACATTCATGTGGTAATGACTCATTGTATTTTAAAATGGAATTATCGCATAGTTCTACTTAAATTGATTAAATGTCAAGGCGAGTTGGTGTGAGGTACAGCAAGTGTCGGTCCTCACAGCGGTCCATACCTTGAACGTGGTCATTATGTAAGAAGGTCTTATCAACGTCTACCGCCTGCCGAGCTTCCCTCACCTCCCTCATTCCTGGTGCTGCCTAAACATGGACCTTCATTAGCGGGGCTAAATGTCCCAATTTTCTGCAATCGCTACCATTTCTTGCCTTGGGGCAAGCCGATAATTACCTGGTCTCATTTCCCCTCCTTCTGGCCAGTAGCGAAGTGTTCAGACTTGCATTAGTTTGGATGAAATATTATCAGAATATTGCACATTTCTCCATCTGACAGCCTCTGACACAGGAAATATGGAGTCACAGGAGCTGTGATTGACAGGTATCTGTTTTCTGCCCCCCCACCACCCCCACGAGAGTAATTCTTTTGTTCTGTGAGTTAGAGCAGGAATTTTAATGGAGGAATAAGCGTGTAGTGTGTATAAAAGCTCTGACGCTTTGTTTAACCTCTGTCTGCCATTATTTCTGAACGCTATTGTTATGCATTGCTCTTTGTTATCTACCGTATAGCTGTAAAATAATTTGCTGAATTTAAACTCCTGAGTAAGTTCACTCTGTATTAAAAAGAAAAAGATACTATTAGCAGGACTATAGAGTCCTGCTAATAGAGCAGGTCGGTTCGCAGGGTTTCAAGGGAGAAACAAGTAACCATAGTATATGGCAGATAAAAACTGGAATGGGGGGGCCTTGAGAGTTCAGGGTTGTGGTGTGGAGGCTAGGAATTCCATCCAGCTGCACACTCTATTATTAATTCCTATCAGTATTAAAGTCCACCAGCTGTGGATTAGCAGATGGCTAAGCTTCACCATGAAAGGTGAAGAGCTCCTCTGAGCCTAACCTCTGTGGTCAGTGGAAATCATGATGATAGCTAGTGAACATTTCAATGATGCCTCGCAGACATCGCTCGTTATTTGCCTAAACAACATACAGTTTCTCCTACATAGCACCATACAAATGGAAACTTAAAATCCAGGCGTGGAGCATGCAAGACCTCCGTTT
Organism: Syngnathoides biaculeatus; assembly: GCF_019802595.1. NCBI lineage: Eukaryota > Metazoa > Chordata > Actinopteri > Syngnathiformes > Syngnathidae > Syngnathoides > Syngnathoides biaculeatus. The sequence continues at coordinate 32,576,696 of NC_084645.1, forward strand.
CGCTATTGTCAAAATATTCTCTCTCTGGAGATTTTACTCAGCCTCAATGATGGGTCTTAAAAGAAGAAGAACGGTACTGTACTTTCAAAAGATTCAGTGCATGATTTACCAACATTCGAAATAGTGGGTGCGAAATTCAATGTTCATTCACTGTCACCAATTGTGAGCGATGTTGGCAACAGGTGTCAAAGTTGCGGGAGCTCCTGGATTTAAATGAGGGTTTATGCGTTAGATATTCTTCCATCCATCCATTTTCTGAATCGCTTATCCTCACAAGAGTCGTGGGAATGCTCCAGTCTAACCCAGTTATCTTCAGGCAGGAGGAGGAGTACACCCTGAACCCGTTGCCAGCCATTCGCAGGCTTTAGGTATCCTTTATGGTTATCATTATGGATGGTTTGGTAAAGCAGTGCAGGCACAAAATGAAATTTAAAGCAACAACAGAAGACAGAAACAAATCACTACTACGTGACAGCATAAAATTACATATCACTCCCAGAATTTGAAGAAAACTGAACCCGTTTTTTGTCTGATTTAACTCATCCCAAGTGTGTTGTAATTGGACGTACCTGGCAATCCATAACAATGCATTCTAAATTTGGAGGAGCACACCCATAAAATTTGAGAGCAACAATTGTCACTCTGCTCTTACATTGGGTCATTTACACAAATACAGAGTTGAAAGGAGTTTTGTAATGGGTGACATGGCATGACTCCTTCTTGTGACTGGCGAAGAAATCAACTCTTTGATCAAAAATGGGATTGGTGAAATGTGATTTTTTTTTTTTTGGGGGGACATTTTAAAAAAGGTTTACATAAGCGGAAAAGTTCTCCTCCCTCCTGTCATTTTGCCCACAATACGCCGTCATTGCGATTCTGCTCAGGTTTGATAAATCACGTGCTGTCATGAGACATCAAGCCAACCTTTAGTGAGCCCCTCAGTCTCCACCGTTAAGGTAAGATAGTAGCACATAAATAAACCTTTTTACGATCAATAGTGGTCGATATATACTGAAGATACAGGAGCTACATTTATGACGTGATGACTATAAATGTGTTTTTACATCCCATTCACCGTTAAAAGGTTTTATAATGATGAGTGTTTGTTTTCTGTTATGTTTACTTACAGCAGGGGGAAAAAAAAATCATGTGGAAACTAATACGTTAACCCAGCGTCCTAAATCAGATGATGTTCAACCTCAGAGGCTCCTCTTTAGCATGAGTGTGAATCATGCCCCCGTATGAACATCTCTTTGCAACATTGGTAATATGTGCAGGCGCTTGGTCCCCTCTATAGATGTTCATATTCTTAAGCCCACTGAGTGTCTCGCCTCGGCCGGCTGTGGGAGGCGGCGATCACTTTGGACTTTGCGACCGTCACTTTAATCTCTAATGAAGGCTCGGCTCGGGCCCTCTGATGACAGAGCAGTCATAAACAGGGCTGTCAGGGGGATTGCAGCTCTAACAGTACAAATGGCAAAGAAAACCCCGGGGAGCAAGCAATGCCAGCATTATGGTCTAATTCAGCTGAAGCTTTAACAAGATGGGCTTTCACATGAGAGCGTTTGTCTACTCTGCCTTGCTTAATGCAGCATACTATCGGACGCCCCTCCGCCACCTCCTCCCTGTACGTCCATTTGAAATTAAAAGTGTGTTAGTCATATTCCCGTGTTGTCAGTATGCCAAGCGCATCCTTCAAGGAGACTGAAATAACAGCAGTCTACTCCCTACAGCGGCTGACGCTCATCTTTTTCGATGGCATTGCAAATTGGCCATAAAATGTTTGTTTCTCCATTCTGTCATATGCTCCCTTTTCATTTTACATCACCATACAAATGAAGACAATTTCAAGTCGAAAGATGTAAATGTGTGCTCAAATGATTGCGTGAAACTGATTACTGGTTGCAGCGTGTTGTGACACTTGCAGCATGCACGACAGCTGGTTAGTAATTAGAATAATCTTCTCCCTGGTAGTGATTTAGCTTTCATGATGGCAACTTACCTCAAATTGAAATTAAATTTATAGATAAATGCCTGTGCTATTGGAGCAAATTACAGCGGTGTAACTGAAAGGAGCTGAGTTGTTTATTTTGGTGGTAAAAGAGCAATCAGAGAACTCCAAACAAAGCGCTTCATGGGGGCTGTCAGATTAATGGTGTTGCCACCCGGCAGTGATGAAACAAATTATTGTGTTTCTTTCTCAGCATATCCACCTCGACTTCATCACAGTCATTACAGATAGTATATCATTATCATATCAAGTAGTCACTACAGATTGTTAAGATAATTGAAGGTTGCACAATGAGCCCCTGTGCAGCCAATAAATGTGCAGGGGGAGAAAAAAAAATCTTCACGAAGCACGGTGGGGGGAGAGTCTGCAATATCCGTCTCACAGTTAAGAAGTTCTGGGTTCAAACCTCGGCTCAGGCGCTCCTGTGCTTGCGTCGTTTTTCGCCGGCTGCTCCGGCTCCTTTCCACTTTCCCAAGAAATTTACATTCATTGAAAGATCTGTGGGTGTAAATGTTAGTGTAAATATTTTTTTCTCAATATGGGCGCTACAATTGACTGGCGACCAATCCAGGGTGGACCCTGCCTTTCACCAAATTTTGCTTGGATAGGCTACAGCACCCCAAAGACCCTAATGAGGATGAGTGCTCTAGAAGATGGATGAAAAAAACGCATTTCTATTCAACAACAGCCCTCTGAACACATAGTGTGTTCAAGTTCACTTTGGAATTTACTTGGACACTATGACATTGAATGCAATGTCAGTAGCCAGGTTGAGACAGGGTATTGGGCTGCCCTGCCTATTAACTTCTGACATCAAAATTGAGACATTTTTCCAGTTGTGTTGTCATTTATAGGATAGCTCAAAGTATAAAGTGGCTTGGAAAATTATAAAATGTTATAAAAAGAGTGATGAGAGAGATCAGGGACGAGGAGCAGGGCGAGTTTAGTTCAAATTTTAAATAGTCTTGAACTTGTTCCTCACACAGTACTGTCCTGGTATTCACCGTTAACTACCATCTTGTGCTATGTTCCAAAAAGTACCCATCTTAGTAACAAATGGGCAGAAAACAAATGTGGTTTTCTGCTATTTTATTCAAGCCATATATGTCAGAGAATCATGTAAAAATACACCACAACATCCAAAATGGTCTGCTCCTTTGTCCTGGGCCATTCTCTGTGAACCAGGAAGTAACGATGTAATCCTAACATACAGACAAACGCATCTTAAAGTTTCCGTTTTTATAGAGCGCTGCACTCAGCTTGATTTCCTTCTTGGAAAATGTTTTTTATTCTTTTGAAATTCAAATCCTTTCATAATTTGGAGTCCATTGCTAGCCCACTGCACACGCAATCAAAACAAAGATACAAACATGCATGCACATCATTTGACGGTGTTTGAAATGCGGCTGCACATGTATCGCATTGTTTTCCTCTCCACTCCTGTTGTGATGTATGGAAGCAAATCCCACAGTGATGAGGCATAGAATCTGTCATTGGGGAAGTATAAGCCTTTCATATGCACAGCAGAGATAAAAAAGCGGCCATTTTATCAGGCGAGCTGTGGCTGCAACATGCTTGTGTCCCCGGGAGCGCCTCCAGAAACATGTCCGTTAAATGACATGGCCTGCGCTCGCCAAAAAGGGACGCCCCCGTTTTGTTCCGAGCTCCAGCCTGACAATTATACCAATTACGCGAGCCGCTATGTTGACAAACAAGCGGGAGAAATCGCCTGCCCGTCGATTGGTCGTTCTGCTCCGAGCTCCCGCTGCTGTGACCTCTTTTGTAATTTAACTCGTGTGGAGGAGAATTGCAATGGGTTTTGGAGAAAAATTCCCCAAGCTCGGTGCTCTTTAGTAAAGGGGACGTGACGTTTGTGCCAAGTCAACATGCAGAGAAATGGATGCAGTGTGTCAAAAGGACAGAAGAGCGGAATCATTCTTCCTACTACCGTGGTTTGTTTTAATGTTGGTGTTTTGTCCCTAGGCCAATACATCGACAGCACGCAGGGAAATGCCGTGGGAGATTGTACAACCTCGGAGGTCTTGACCCAAAATATTGACCTTTCATGCACCTCTAAAAGTCTCTCGATCTTATAACTCTCGGGATAATGTGGAAGTTTAACAGCAGCAGGAAACTTGAGACCAGGTCGCCCTCGTTATTAAGGGGATGGGTTCCTGCGTGGTGCTGTTTTTCATTTTTTTTAACTAAAATTTTACAGAAATCACCATAGAAAATTATCAGAATATATTCATGATGGTGAGGTGTCATGTGAGGTACACCGGGATTACATTATTATTATGATATAGCGTATGCTGGAAAACCACGTTTTAGCTTTTTCAGAGCTTATCACATTGTTTCCTCTGAGCATTCTTTGAACGAGGCCCTGTGTGACTGCGTTTTGACACCTAAAACCTACAACATCGACATGGTAGATATTCCAGATTTTCTTTTTATTCTGAGAGTGGTGTTTTATTCACAGCGGCAGCAACTTGCGGGGAGATAACAATAACAAGAGCAGATTATAGTTGAACAGCGAGGTCAGGCGCTCTTCTATAAGAGAAGCCGGGGTGCTGTGGAGAGCAGCTGCATGGGTCCGCGCCATGACTGCCGTTTGTTTCTTGAATTATTGTAACGCTGAAGTCACACTCGGTGCATGTGAAGTGTCATTTCGCCCGCTGAATACACAAAGGCAGCTGCCTCTGCTGGGGCCTGAGCAAAGTGAGCACAGCTCAGTCCCTGCATGTCTCCACACACACACACACACACACACACACACCACACACACACACACACACGCCCTTGTCTTATGTAACAGAGTGTAAAGCAGGAGTTAGCAAACATCAGAGGTCAGCTGGTTATTAGGACAGTGGAAATGTACTCGTTCACTGGAACACGGTTTACACTAATGAATTTGATCGGGGGACAGTTGGCTAACAGTGCCTTTTACTCTTGTCACTAATTAATTATGATGGTTATATTCCAGGCGGGACAGTGTACTAGTGGTAAGTTTGTCTGCCTCGCAGTATTTTCCAATCTGGGCTCCTGTGTGGAATTGGCATATTCTCCCCATGTTTATGTGGGTGTTCAACAGGAACTGCGGCTTCCTGATGTATCCCAAAAACATGAAGCCTCTCAATTTCCTATTGGTTTGAATGTGAATGGTCATTTATGGTGGCGACCAGTCTGATTCTCACCCAAACTCATATCTGTGTGCGCTACGGAAAATGGAGGGATGTGTGTTTTTATAATTTTCCATGTGATATTTTAATAGTCACATAGGTCTGTTCCAATCACCTTCCTGTGGACTTTTGATTTGATTTAGCTTATGTTCTTTCACAACAAAGGTGCTAAGATTTACACCTTCACAGGACAACGACGGGCTTGAGAATCAATTAGTGTCCATTTAAATAATGTCAGGCTGCAGTGTCTCCAATGGGAGTAATGGCCCAATTCGATAATTCGACTATGGTTTTCCTCCTTCCTGTGCTGGTGTTAAAAGTTAGCAGGGTGAAATATTTTTAGATTAGCTGTCACAAAGAACGAAATGTCTAAATTGAATAAGAGCTTCCAAGACAAAATGGGGGTTTTTTTTCAAGCCAGTGACTCACCATTTTAAATGTGTGATGAATAATGTAGAGAGGAGGCAGTATGGCAGATTTGTACATGCTAGCACCACAGTGCACTTAACAAGACCATTTGTACAAAAGATTGAGCACAATATTACTTATTTTTCATTCTCCTAAATGGTAGCTTGATAAGATTTTATTTTCTTCAAAATTACAAGACTTTTCAAAGCGTCAAAAGTATGAGTACAGCGCTTCTCAAACTTTTCCCACCAAGTACCACCTGAAAATATTTAGCACTCCCAAGTGCCATCATCATGGCATTAAAATTCAGTAGTAGTTAGCCCAAGTGATTCTTAGTGGACAACTCGAGGGAGCATGTGCTAGGTGTTTCCTGGTTGTTTATGGTTGTTTACTATACCCATCTAGGATAAACAGCAAAACCAATCCTCTCTCAGACATCATGGAGTTGGTGGTGACACGTGCACATCTTGACTCACTCCTCCGCTTTTGATAAAAGAAGAAGCGCCATAACAATCAGTCAGTGAGTGAATGTGCAGTTTACAATTCATTCAAAGAGAAACGTGAATTGAAGAGACTTGGCAACCTTTTAACATGCGCCGGCGCCGAGAGTCAAGCCCCATTGTTTGGCAGCTCGCGAGGTTAAAAATAACGGTGCTCGCAGCAAATTAGACGTATCATTTGGCGTCTAAGTGAGAGATGGATCTTTGTATGGATGCTCCCGCCATGCCGTGACGGCGGGGCGATACATCACCATGTCTTTCTCATAAACTCCAAATGGAATTGTAAACAGATGAAGCAATTTCACACCACGTGCATTCCCGCTACGAGCCTCCCCACTTTTCAAGTGTAAAGCCATATAGCTGCCATGCGCATATACTCTACTGAACATTACTGTCCCGTGCACTCTCTCCACCCAGAGCACATAAATCATAATTTGGGGAGCTTGCCGGGTTATTGCTGCCGCTTAAAGTCTGCTCTCAAAGTGTTTTATGTTTTTTTGATCTGATAATAAATCTGACATTATTGCGCTCGTGCGGCGAGGACCACAGCCGAACCTGTCGCCTTTTATTATGAGAGAAATGAAACTTTATCATATTCTGCCTTTTCAGAAACAATAATTCCGCATTTTACTGACACTGTCACTGAGCTATTAGTTTAACAAAATGATTAATATTATTATAGTTGTGGTTTGTAGTGGTGTACAAGTGCACATATATTCATGACTTTGTTTCACTTCATGGAAGCTGCAGCAACAGTAGTAGACATATTGTCAATGTAGTAGCCCTCTGGCGTCGTCCAATCAAAATTGAGCATTATTATCTGGGGGGGGGGGTGTTTGCAGCCTATCCAAGCTATCTTCGGGCGAGAGGTGGGGTACACCCTGAACTGGTCGCCAACCAATCGCAGGGCACACAGAAACAAAAGACCATTCGCACTCACATTTACAATTATGGGCATTTTTGAGTCTTCAATTGACCTACCATCCGTGTTTTATTTTTTGGATTTGGGAGGAAACTGAACTACCTGGAGAAAACTCACGCAGGTACAAGGCAAACGTGTAAACTCCACACAAGCAAGGCCAGGCTCAGAACTGTGGGACACATTTGATAATCAGTCGTTAACCATACCCATTATGTTTGTAATGGAAGTGTGTCAACACCTTTTGGTGGAATGTCAAATAATTAGTTTTCCTCAGAAGGCCGAGTTCATTAAGAAAGCGAAATGCCAGGTTCTAAGTAGGAAAACATTCTGGAGAATTACCAGGAATTTATTGGAATAAAAATGTGGTTTACAATTTAGTATAATGCTGACTTCTCGTACCTTACGGTTTTGAGTTATAAGACCTCATTTGGTCCATTTTTTGCCTTGTGTTGTGAGCCACAATTTGGGATACAAGATACAATGGACCAATTGATGTAGCGATCTCTCATGTGCTCACTTAATGGTGTAATGGTACATTTGCCTGACTATGTTCATGTCCCACTTAAACTTGAATATGATGCATCTTTTTTTTTTTGCCATCTAATTACCCTCAATTCCCATTTTAATTTCCCATAACCAAAATTCCCCATCTTAATTCATACAATAATTTCCCAGAACATTTCTGGAGATTTACCAAACATGTTTAATGTTTATGTCACCTCGATAGGTTATTACGAACACATTTTCTGCTGCAGTTGATCGTTACAGAATGTATTTTGTGAATTAAATTATCGCATGCAATAATTTAATATTTTCCAGGTTTTCTAGCAAAAAAATGAAACAATAAACCGTCAAGCATGAAACGCAAAGTTGAATCCTGTATTTTCTGTACATAAAGTGGAGGGCCTTGACTTTGACTACTTGTGAGTGTGCACAAAAACTATGTGCTCCCCTTTAATGTTTGCCTCTATCAAAGTAGAGCAGCATCTTTATTTTCGTATTCGCAGGTTTTCATGATTTGGTTTTTGATGCATTTTTTGAGATTATTTTGTCCCAGTTTTCACAGGATTTCTTGGTTTTCTTACAAGTAAACTCATGACTCAGCCATTAATTTCCCAGAATCAATGGGCCATGTGCTATGCTCATGAACTCAGTCTTTCTTTGTTTCTTGTGGAGTGAACATCATCTCGTGGTTTCATTGAATTGCATTTTTGTAAATTCTGTAGCGACTTTTGAACTGGGTCACTGATGGATGGTGTATTGGTACTCATGCCGACTTTTGTGCAGACAGCGTGGGATCATTCCTGCTCAGTGATGCCTGGTGACCAGTTCAGGGTGTCATCTGCCTTTCGCCCGAAATTAGTTGAGATAGGCTCCAGCACTCCCGTTACCCTTGTGAGGATAAGCAGCTCAGGAGTTGGATATAGATGGAGGTTTCAACTAATGGCAAGACATATTCCCGAATGCAAGCTTTCGCTCAGGCATGTCGGCATCAGATATGCTGTCAAAATAAAAAGGGCATAGAAAGTGTGGTGAAACTGTTATTATGCTACCATGCTTTTATTTTAACTTGCCCAGTGTTGCCGAGCAGACCGGGAGAGTTGTTCTTACCTTTGAGTTTTTAATACAAGCTTGCATTACGGCGAGAAACGTGACAGTATTCATGTAAGAACTTGTGGCAATAGCACATTCCATATGTATTCAAGAGTTTTCAATCGAGGTAAAAGTGGTATCAAAGTTTCATTTATCAACCTCGTTAGTCATTTGTATTTGTCACATACTTGTAGACAGGCCGGATTGTCAGAGTGAACATTCGATATCAAATAGTTCTCAGACTGGAGTGTCTGTTAAGACATTAAAAGTGTAACTGTGGGGTTCTTGTGACAGAATAGTAAGTAAAACTATTTCTGTGACCTCCTCAGATTAAACGTAGGTAAGGTGTAGTGTTCGTCTTTGAATTCATTGGCAGTTTACTTTGCCACTAGAGGACGGATGGTCTTTGTTTCATGTTGTCTCACAAGGTAATCTTTTGTGTTCTTCGGCTGCTCAAGACTCGCACTCTCAATTTGTCACAAAGTGCATGCAACTGCCATTCATCCTTGACTTGTGAGATGACTTATTAGTCTGCATATTCACCCAGCACAGTGCAGCCTTGACTCAGTGTGCTTGACATTAATCATCTCTCCCTGCTTATCTGACAGCTATTGATGTGATACATGGATAAATGCAGTAGATTGATGGATTTAGAGCCCACACCATTGTTCTCATGCTGTGCATCCCTGACACGTGAGACTCATGTCTCTCATTAAAGAAAATAAAAGCTTCAGGCGTCCTCCCTGCAAAGTTGTCAAGTTAGAGTGTGCGTGCGTTTGTGTGTGTGGAAAGCTACTGCACTTGTTTCCCCTTTCTGTAATCTCCCCTTCCTCGCACAATGGATTTAGCTTGGCCTTGAATGTGTGTGTGTGTGTGTGTGTGTGTGTGTGTGTGTGTTGCGGGGGCAGTGTTAGAGTGCAAATTGCAGCTGACTGCAAACAGCAGAAGATTTAGCCTGTTAACAGAACCCTGGGCATGTGATTGAATTATACAACGGCATGAAACTATTGATTATTTGATTACCGTTCGGTCTCTGGCAGCGAAAGAGACAAGATCACAACTGTAAACAGCGCCATGCTGAATTATTGAGGCATCTTTGTGTTTTCCCCTTGGCAGTCCCTCTCACTTCACATCTAAACCACTAAAAAAAAAAAAAAAAAATCAAACCTTCAAACTGAGAGCGGCTCTTTCCACTTTGGCATTTGGCTGTGCATCTACATTTTCGTCGCTAACTATATTTGGATTCCACTGGCGTGGATTAGGAATTCTTTAGCACAAACCCACGGGATTCTCGTGAACATAAAAGACGAGACTTTTTGCATCCATGCTATACAAATAATTGCAGATTTTCGATGGAATGGAATTTCAAGTGCCCATCTATGTGGGAGAATTTTTGGCTTTGATGTACAAATGCGCAATTCTTGCGGGATTAGCACTCCAAAGTTTAGCAGTTGCTAATAACATGAGATTGCATATACACTACATGTCTAACAAGGCTGCCTTAATAAACGCAAGGATTCATTTGCGTTTTAATAATCACACATGTATTTTCAAACTCTTTAATGCCCATCTCGTTACTGCGTCTCAGCAATTGTCCTTATCCAAACAGCCTACCTGGTGCAATATAATTTTGAAGATGCATCAGTGAATGAGATTTTTCGCAATCCTATAAATGAACCTCTCCGAGTCTTCCCAAGGCTCCAACTGCATCACTCTTCTCTTTTACTGTATTTGGCTTGCAGCACTCACTGCCGCATTACCATAATCCTTGGTTCCCTTCCACAAACCACCACTGGCTAAATGAATCTATTATTTTTGCCTACAGTCGTAAAGATGCAACAAAATGCAATGTATTGCACAAGGGGAAAATAAACTTGAGATCACATTGAGATGTACATTTTCTCCATAATAGCTTGTCTCGCGCATGTCTTTGCAATCGCAGTTTGAGGAGAAAAGAGTGCACTTGACCTTCACTAATCTCATTGCGTAAGCTTCAAAGGTGATGCTTAATGCGTAATGTTGGCTCAGCTCGGTGCTTTGTTGTTGACTCTCCTCATGACCTCTGAGAACAGGCCTGGTCAGTGTGGCCTCGTCTTTTCCTCCTGCTTCCCGAAATTAAACATGTCCGAACAGAGGCAGGCACTTGCACCGCCACAGGAAACACTTTTTCATCTTCTAATGAATGTGCCTGGGGGGGTCCCGCAGGGGGCTTCGCTTCACCCCTCATTAGGCAGGGTGCTGCCTCTTCCTTCATGCTGCGGAGCAACCTCCTGAAGAGGGGCATCCCACTTCATGTGTACATCCCACGCTCCCCTGCCCGGGTGGACAAGTGGCCAGCCCCGCCCCCCAGCTCCCTCCACCCCCCTCTCCCAACCCCCGCTTGTCTCGGCCTCTCCAATCTCCTCTCATCACAACACAGCTCATGTTATTGTTATAGAGCAGAGTCCACACTCGTAATGACATTTTAATAGCCTTGTTTTGTCCACTCTGGTGTGATTTATCACTTTACACACACGCCTTCATGTCTTTTTACTGTATTGTCAAAAGTACTATTGTGCACTGCTCACGATGAAGGATGTGTGAAGAGGTGCACTTCTGGTTGACAAATGGCTCTTCTCGCCGGCCTATAGCGCAGCACAATTACATTCATGTGGAAACTATTGACAGCTCCGTGTCAGTGATGTAAAATATAAAGCAGACAATTCATGTCTTTTGTGAGGTAGTACAAAGCCAAAGAGACAGACACTGATTGTCAGCTGACTCCCAGAGCTGCTGTCTGGAACCCCAACAGGCTGGAGATCTGATTATTCCGGGGCTTTGGGGATGACTTTATGCAATCATTAATCTTAGGACTTATTTGCCAGGGATTAGCGTAGCACGGTGCGTTTCAGGGCAGTCAGACAAGGCTATTGTTCACCGAAAGGTATCAGCGTGCACGTAGGTCCTCCACTGTGAACAATGCGTGCAAGGAAGGGGAACCTTAGCTTTGTGCATGGGTGCTTCATCCTGCCACGTTTGGCAAAAAAGCAGGCACATGTTTGCAGGAATGTGCAAGGAGTCTGTGAACCTGCCGTGGCAGGAGACACTCCTTGTGTGCCCTTGTCATCTAGGAATACCTTTTAAAACAGGGTACTAGCACAGCTGAGAACAGGCAGTAAGCAGCAGTTTGTTCCTTCTTGATGTCCATTTGAAGACTTGCAGACAGACATCGGCAAAGGCCATAACAGGCCAAATGTTTTATTCAGTGGAGGATGAGCCTCAGTGCACAGAATGGTGAAATGTTAAGACATTGGACTATCTCATAGTGATTAACGAATAAAGGAAGAAAATGTTACATTGACGATGATTACATGTCCACTTTTTGTAACCTACAATTTACAGTTACCATTGAGAAGATTTTACAATTTTTCGAGGTACGAGCCATCATTTGACCCATTGGTGATCCTCACAAGCAAAAATGTTAACATACGAATGCGAGACGGTGCCTGCGAACTTATCTCACTTCAAAACAAGCAGCAGTTTGGAAGGTAGTGAAGGATTGAATGCCAAATACAGTTTCGTTTACTGTCAAATTAAACATCAAGAATAGAATCATACGTTATCTATTTGAAGCAATCACACAACTTTGCCTTTTGTATGTCTGCTGACCTAATGCGAACACAATTCAAAAAGCCATATATGAGCGAATGAAGAGCATCACAAACATGAAAGCAACAAATGTAGCCAGACAATATAATGGTACTCGCTTGCATGTACTTTTTTTTTTTCCCTCTGAGAAAAAGGACTAAAACTGCAATTTCCCAAGTCATTTGTGAAACTCTTCTTCTCACGTGTTCCTATTATACTGCCCCCTTATGGCCAAGATGTGCACTCCATAAGATGCACAACGTCAGGGCTGGAACACATTTCCATCTGCTGCCTGCATTATAAAGTGAAGTCCAAAGTATCTGGAATGAAAGGTGATATGCTAACTTTATATTCTATGTAAATGTACTGTACTTGTCTACAGACCAGGTAGAAGACATGAGCGAGACGAGAGAAACTCTCTCCAAGACTTATGCTGTGTGGAAAGGTTGACCGCTTCTAGTTTCAGCTTTATCACAGCTGGGGATCTTTTAGCAGGAGGTTCAGTATCCCAGCTAATGTAACAAGGCTCATTTGTCTCAATCACATGTCCCTGAATGTATCAGATGGCCATTGATGCCATTCATCTTCTCTCCTGCTTGCTCACTCTCTTTCAACCAATGAAGATCCTTAAGATTATCATGTAGAATGGTAGTGATATCACCAACAAAAAAAAATATTTACTTTATTTTTTTTAAGTGCTCTGTGAAAAAAAGCAAATTTGAAGGGAATCTTGTTGTATTTAACCTTCTGAGAAATATATAAAAAGTAGAAAATCAGCAGTCCGTACAGCAATCTTTGACAATCCAATGTTTTGCAATAATAAACTCATGAGCTGATCCATTAACATGTGTGCGGAGCTGAAGTCAGGTCACATGGAAACAGTGAGTCGCATCGTGGCTGCGGGCACATGCCGAGCTTCCCCCTCGGTCGGAGCAAATGGCAGCCGTGATTACTATCCGGCCAGCGCAGCCCGTCTGTGTCGTCTGGAAACATGTTTTCCTAAGGAGACCACAGAGGGACAATTACTGTCAGCTGAGATATTCAGCCTGCTCGCCATGTGTGTTCTGGCCACGTGCCTAAGACCCACTGACCCTAAGCAGCAGCATGAGATGGGACCTCCTGCATCTCTTTCCCTCTCTGTCTGCATCCACCACAACTGACTGAGCCACTCAAGTACGCACTTTGCAATGGAAAAAAAACACACACGCGCACACTTAAAAGCACATATACGTGTCACCCTTGGGCAAAGAAGAGACCATGCAGGAAATTGTACAATGTAAGTTTTGATTTTCTTTGTGCAAACCAGTAGAAATATCCTTTTTCAAAACCCCACAGCAGAGTTTTGGTTGTCTTACAGAAATGCATACTAATACAGCAATTAGAGAGGGAAGCAAGTTTTATAGCGTGGCAGTGGAGAATTCCCTCGTGAAATAGTACAAGGCCCTTTGTTATTATGTAAAGGTTTCTGCATGTAATTGCAATGGATGTTTTGAAGCATTCGTTATTTATATATTCCTGTGCATTTCCAAAGGAGCCCACGCTGCTGTCCCAACGGGGGGAGAAGCGAGTCGGAGGGGGTCGAGTGTTCGGTACACAAGCGAGGTGTCTCACTTCAGCACCGGACCACGAAATCGAGGCTTTAGGGCGGCGACTGCCTTTATAGTGCGAGGGTCACATGACGTGGGCTGAAACTTAGAAATTCAAAGGGCGGCAGCACCAGTCAATCAGTTTGCTCCTGTGTGATTTCAGCCTCACTGAGCCGGAGTTTCGGTGCATCACAATGCCTCTGCAAGCGGCGCGGCAAACAATGCACATTCAACTCTGATTTTCTGTAAGACCTGCCTGTATATATGTTTTATTAAAAAGTCATAGGAATCTATTTGTCCCAAACATTTAGGGTTTGTGGGAGAGAATATAACAGCTGTACTTCAAAACCACTTGGAACACAATTTCACAATAAAATTCCCCATAGTTAACCTTTCACATGTAAAGATAGATGTGAGAGACTTTTTACTTGAATACCATTACTCTAAAGTAACTCTGACTTGAGTACAATATTAGGCGACTCTACCCCCTTCTGTGGAAGAATATAAATAGAACTTTGTGAATCCAGGAACGGACAGGTCTGCTCGACCTTGACTCCACGCAATATAGTTTTTGGTATTTTCTTTAAGGATCTTTGGTTCTTAACACCAATCCATAGTGTAAAAATCCTAAATTTTGGGCCGTTGACCTTCTGACACATTCTAAAGTCTCACTGGAAGTCTTCCCTCAAGACTACAACCTTTTTAGCTGCAAAAAACGCCAGGCAAATCCAAAATGTCTTGAATCTTTACTACTCGTGTGTGTAACCGACCCACATACAATTTATTTTGTAGTTGGACAAAACAGACAAACCGTGCTTTTAAATCCGTACATTTGTAGAACATGCAAACTCCACACAGGCAGACCAAAGCTGCCATTTCAACCCAGAACCTTAGAGCTGTGAAGCAGATGTACTAACCACTACTTCATGATTCTGCCCATGTAAATATTTGCTCCATATTTATTTTAGTCAGCTCTTGTGGCGCTCTCTGACTAACCAGGGGCTTTGTGAATGCTGTCGACACATGGCGTTCTGCTTTCAGCGCAAACAGCGTGAGTCTCTCTCCCTGCTGGCACGCACAAACACGCGGGGCGTGTCTCCGGGGACCCGGCACACTGGTGCACCCTACTTGTCAGCAGCGTCTTAGACAAGAAGCAAGCAGAAGCGCTGTAGCTGAGGAGTGATGAGTATTTCAGCTCAGGTGGGACGAGACGGCAAGGGAGGAGAGAGGCGTGTCGCACGCAAGCTACCCTTCATCGTCTGTAAACCCTTTTGTTGTCGACCTCCTCTAGAGTGCAGCCAGTAAGGAATCTCCTCAATCTTTGCCACGACGACACGTAAATTAGCAGTGACTTGGGCTTCCGTATTCCTCCCCCTTCCTCTTACTCCTGCTAGCCCCTCGTTGAGGGTGTCAGAGTGCTGTTCAATAAAACAGTCAAGTAAACACAGAGGGAGACGTGCAGAGGGAAGCGCTGCTTTGTTGTACAGGCATCTGGCACTGGGCAGTGTTGAAATATTAATAGGCCTCACACACAAACAAACAGACAGTCATGCACGCATGAGTTCATCCAAAACGCAGCCCAGGGCAACGGCCCAGACGTTGAGTTTCAGCAAAGTCACTGCTATGAAGGGAAGCATCAAATAAAACATGTCCACAGCATGGCGGGTAATCACAGCTACATGATTGGAGGGAATTAACACGACCGAGCATACATGGGGAATGTGTCAATTATATCTTTCCTTCCTCTAATCCTTTGTGGTCTGGATATTTTGGGTAACCGCACCGTGTTCGTAGCTTGGATGAAAGCATGTTGAAATGAAGATGATGATGATGATGATGCAGAGTTCTGGGCTTCAGGTAAATTTGTCTACTGCGTTGTTTGCTTGGAGCAGGTCTGTTGGAAAATATGCCTCCAATCCATAAACAAACAATGCGTACATTTTGCCTGCGTTGCGTGCCGTCAGTGTCCTTTGCTGCTGACATTCAAATAACCTTTATTCTGCTGCATAAATAGAAATAAAATATGAGTGCGTATCAAATGACTTCATGATGCAACAAAAAGAAACGGGATTGCACTTGTCTTGTTGGGCTGGATCTGGCTGTCGTGATTATTTGTGTTCGGCAAAGAGCGACAGCTGATCCCCGCTGCCAAATGCCAAGGTTCATGCCATAAGATAAATAAATTCATATAATGATGGCTGAACAGTGCCGACGTGCACTTGCCAGTTAGCCAGTTCCGTCTCTGTCTGTCGACTAAATGCTTTTTTGTTTGTGTAACAGTCATGGGAGCAGGCATGCCATTCTTCTCAGTTGTTTTTTTTTCCTATTTCTTATTTTTTTTGTCTTTGGTGTGGTTGCAAAACATGATAAAATGTATTAACACCGTTTTGTGTGATGAAAGAAGAATTGTTAATCTGCTCACAGTGCCGCGCCCCGTCCAATTCCTTACATAATCTCCGACATCAGCCCGATGGTTTGCGTCACGCCGTCATTGACAGATGTCGCGCGCGCCACATACATGCACACACACACACGCACACACACACACACACCACACACACACACACACACACACAGACTAAGTATGAGGCAAAGGGTCTCTCAAACATGCTTTCATTCAAAAAGGTGTTTTGACAGTGAGCCACTGAATGAAAAGGAAAGCGACAGTATACCGTAGAAACCCTTCGACTTTTCTTGTTTGATCATCAGGCGGGGAAAATGATTTAATGGTCCAGCCGGGGAATGGGTTAAGCTCTCTGCATTATGACATTGGCCTGAGCACAGGGGCTGGAACGTAAGGGATAAGCTTAATCCTTCACCATCACCCGTACCAGCGTTCAGACGGGAGATTTTTAGCTGTTATTTTCTTTTTTTTACAGGCACTCGCCAGCCACAAAATTAGGCGCACCCCATAATGAGGCGGTGTTGGAAATGTCTAAGGAGATTCTTTATTTCCCCATTTTGCAATTAAACCAAAACAATGGAAAATGAGAGGCAATGGAGTTCACCGCAACCACACCAAAATAATATAAGGGAGTAACTGCGACATTAGTCAACACTGACAATTGCGATCTTTGAAGGGAAGCACAGGCACAGCAACCCGAAAACAAAAGGCACCTTTTGTGTTTCGTATCAGTCGTGATAGACCTACTTCTTTATCAATCCATCCATTTTCTCCACCACATATACTGGTTGCAAGGGAGCTAGACCTGATTCTGGCTCACTTTAGGCGAGAGGCCGTCTATACCCTGAACTGGTTGCCAACTAATCGCAAGGCACATAGAGACAAACAACCATACACAGTCACATTCACACCTATGGACAATTTAGAGTATTCAAATTCATTTATGTCAACCGTAATGGAGCTCCTTTAGAAAATTTGTTTTGGAATGAGGACAAATTGGAAGTCAACCAGTCTCATGCAGTAAATTTTGTTGTGACTGGAAGATCTGTTATATTTTATATCAGGCTCTCTAATTGGCATAGAAATTACCTCATCATTTCATAAGCATTTCAACATATTTCTCATCTCTGCATTTTTCATGATGTGACTGTACATCTGTAAATGAAGCATTAATGTGCCTGCAGGGCACTGGAAGGGAATATTCCGTCCTACAGAATCTGTCTACGCAACGTCGCTACGAAAATGAACTTGACAGGCCCCCTCTAAGCTGTGAGTGTGCGTTTGGCAAATTGTTGTGGGTGTTAGCAATCAACTGTCACTCCCCCGCCCTTTGATAATGGCGCGTACTTTTAGCAGCGGCCAGATCTCTGGGCTCCGGAGAATACAGTGAAGGTCACTGGGTGAACATGCAGATGCCACGCTGGCCTTTTGTACATCCATGCGCCTTGAGTGTCGTGTCATCCTCCTCCGAGGAACCGCCGAGCGTGGTGAATCAGTGTCCTTGAACTGCTCGGCAAAACAAAAGACGTCTCCTCTACTGTCTAAAGATGCCTTCATTGCATGTAGGAAGTTGAACCGCTCGCCCTGCCCTCGTTGTCAATCACGTCACAGGGCGAATTACACATAATTTGGGCATCTCGGCAGGTATCTTTGAAGTAGTGTGCTCGCAGAGGCCTTCTCGTAGCGCTGTGAGGAGCGACGGGCGGACTGCTGTGATGGGCTTTAGTGTGGCTGCCTGTCAAACTGCGCCAAGCTTTGATGTCGTAAACATAGCGGGCAGGGGTTGGCGGGGAGGCGCGTTGAATGGGATCAGTGGCACTGCGATGGTCAAGCTCAAGCAAGCCAGCGGCAGCCCGCCACGCACCGCGAGGCACTTAGCACAGCAGTTCCTGTCAATAGATATTGACTGTCAGACTAGGAGTGCTTATGAGCGCTGGCCTTTTTGGTGTGCGTGTGATTGATTGATTGACCCTGTGTGAATTCTACTCAAGTTATTCTTAATGTCGCTGAACAGGACAGCGTGCACAGTCAGAGGCTTAATATAGGGAGGCACCCATACCACTTTTTCCAGACTGAGTACAAGTGCAAATACTAGATTTGAATACAAGCACCAATATTTGGTGATGGCATTTGGTTTTGAAATTGTAATGAAAATGTTTTATTGAATCGGACACTGTTTAAAAGCACAAAGTTTTGTTATATGCATGTATGTATCTTGGTATAGGTTGACACAAATAAGACTTTTTAAAGTGACAACTGGTCATTACTGACATTTCAACACCCAACTCACTTCAATGAAAGCTGGTGTCTGTCTGAAAACAATTTGCACAGGATGATTTACAGTCACCCGAAAATGTTGTCTTCCATATCCTGAGTGTTTTGGTGTGTAGTAGTAGTAGAGAATTTACACATGTACACTATCAGCACAGATACCAGTATTGGGACATCTCTAAATAACATAATATGATCACAAGCATAAGCATACTTAGCTGTTAGTTAAACCGACGGAACTGAAAAAAGGTATTCAGTGCAAACCAAGACCAAATAATCATGCAAATGATGCAGACAAGACATTTGTGAAATGATAGCACTCTTTAAATAATGTGTTGCGGTAAATACACTCACCTAAGCAAGCTTTGTTTTTGCAACAAAGCTAAGTTAGGACAGCACTAGCCTTAGTTTCTATTTATGCTCCAAGCTGAAGGCACGACCCAAATCTTAAATAATATTATTCTTTTGGAATGCAAAACGACAGTCGTTCAGGTGTCTCACAGAGAGCCCGATGGCCATTAACATTAGGTGGAAACTCCAGTTGCGATGGATTCAATGCCCTACGCACTGTTCCCTCAAATTTTGAAGCACTGAATTGACCAAAAGGAGGGATGCAAAATGACCAATTCAGATCCAGGGTTCACGTCCAATGTAGTCCAATGACTTTCTTCAGGTGGATGACATCACTTTTTTTTCTCCATGTGCTGGTTTGGAGCATGCCTTCATGGTGTGTTTGATTTCAAATTATATTCTCTTTTGACTCTCCCCTGGACTTCTTTTGGAAATCAGCTTATCCCAGTGTGGAAATAACTTCTGTATATGTTCAGACAAGGAAGCACAGAGCCTCCCTCAGCTGGTCCAGAGACAAACCTTTTTTACTCTTGAGTGCTCTCCACCTCCAGCAGCTTATGAAGCGCTGGAGTGAGAGGGTGTTAACTGGCGAGGATGTGTGCACTGATGAGGGCCTTCCCGCTGCAGATAGGGCTTTCGCTTGTGAGGTTCGCTTTTGCGTGTGCGCCCCCCGCCTGGCCTGGCACCGGCGTGCCCCGTCTATTACCACCGCTTTCACCTGATGTGGCACCGCGTCAGGCCTCAGCGAGCGCCCGGCCAGCTTCGCATCTTGTGGAGAAATGAAGGCATCTCGTTGCGTGGGGGTGGGGGAAGCTACCAGCAGCGGGAGCCTGGAGCTATCACAGGCTAGAGCTCAGAGCCAAAAAAAAAAAAAAAAAAAAAAAGCCAGGGGGCTGGATAGGGTGGGTGGAAGCCTGGTTTAGGCAGGCGGTGGAAAGCATAGCCGTGGCCCTGCACTACCACCCACTGGCACGGGCCTGCCACTGCATCCTTTAGCTGGCCACAACCACAGCTAGTCATAATTACAGCACGCTTCAGTTGTTGTGAGTGCATGTCAGAACAAATTATGTAAGTAATGAGGCTGAAAATGCTAAAGGAGTCGAAACACACTGCACTGCTAATGCTCATACGGGGAGAACGCAGAAACAAACAATAGAGTGCACTCACACGGCGACAGGCCCATTTGCCATAACGAGCAACTGCTCACTATGAGGAAAAGATTAATAATGAATTAACCCTCTCAGATAGGGTTTCAAAGCCCACCCCCCTGCCTGGATTTTACAATAATCTGTCGGCGAGGTGCATCGCCCTCCATTGTGCTCGGGAATAACAACTGGCAGGACGTGTTGTCTGGAGGAGGGTTAATTGTTCACCATCCACCACTTGCTTTTGTTCATTTTGCTAAAATGTAGGCTAATTCCATGTAAACATGGCCGGTCTTGTTGACTCCAGCAGTGCGAGGAGAACAGACACAGATTGGTGAATGAATAGAGCGCGGCTATTAGTTAGTGGATTAGAGGCTCCGTGATAGGGGTCTCTCCCGGGCCGGCCTCAGGGACAAGGACATTATCCACATGACACACTGCTGGCTCCTAGGCGGCTGATTAAAATGGGCAGGGATCTGGACTGAACCGCAGCAAAAGTACTGACGAAGTGATCAAAAACGGCATCAAGAGTTTTCTTGTTAAGGTGTTCAAGGGGTGTCGGAAGCTTGTTGTAAGACATGGGGTTTTATCATATGGAGCGTTAGGCATGGCTGGAGGGAAGAGGCTGATGTAACGCTCCGACATCGCCGACGGCGCCCCGCTTCTTAATTATCATTTTTTTATTCCTTCTTATTAAGACAAAATCATCATATTCCCTCTTAATTGGTGCACCACTTCCTAACGTTGTGATTGGCTCTTCGGAAAAGGCCATTGCATCGTGAGAAAATATCCTGAGATGAGGTTTCCTCGATTTAGATCAGAGAGTGGGTTTTGTCTGGGGCTGCTGTCGGGACGCGGGGCTAAGATGTGGGGAGATGTTGGGGGATTGAGATCTCTGGTGGGAGACGAAAAGGTGGTCGTTTGACGCTATAGGGCAGGATCGTCGCACCAGTTGCTACAGTGATAAATTTAAGAGCAATAGGAAGAGTTCAGTCACAGTGTCTTGTTCTCCTGAGATCCAAAGAGCAGGCAAAGGACAGATCAATCTTTTGTCCATTATGGTTAGGAGTGCCCGGCGATTGAACTGGCGATCACGCCATGATGGCCCTGGGGCAGCCACAGGGGTGTGTGTGTGTGGGGGGGGGGGGGGGGGGGGGCGCGTTGGTTTGTCTCGCATTAAAGTAGTGGAATGAAGATTGGTGACTGTTCAGGTCTTCTTGAGCAAGGTATTGGTAACTCGTCATACCGTGACTTAATTTACTCTTGAGTGACACTTTAAGAATGTTACAGTGTTACGTTCAAAATTGCCCAGACAAGAAATATGTAGTGTCATTTTTGATGGGGAAATCTGACTTTGGATCTTCAAAATACATCCAAAATATTGGAAGTAGCTCTCGGTATGGCTGAGTGCGCTTCTACGCCACTGAAAAATGCAAACAGAAAATCATAAACATACAGTTAAATACTTACCTAACTAGCATTCAGAACTGGGCATTATTTTCCATGCAAAGACAGAATTTTGGTTTATTAGATCTCGTTATACTGAGCTGGTGAGTTCATCATAAATTTGGGTTTAACTACACTTTATCCAATATATAATTGTTGTGTTTAGAATGTTGATTGACACCATATTTTCAATTTGTTAGGACCTTACAAAAGTTTCTCTCCTTCTCTCTCTCTTTCTCTCTTTCTCACACACACACACACACAAACTCAAGCACACAACTGTAAATATTCACCAAAGAAAGCCCTGTGCAAGCAAGCATTCAAAAGCCTACGGATGCGATGTTTTTTAACAGCACAGTGCTCTTTTATGTACCAACATGGAGCCATGGTGAAGGTGTTGTACAGTGACATGTGACAGAAAAATGGATGACTAGGTTTTATCTATTTTCTCACTCTTTCCCTCTCTCCTGTTGTTTTCTCTCCTGTGCAGCTCAAATCGAAATAATTCCCTGCAAGATCTGTGGAGACAAATCATCAGGCATCCATTACGGTGTGATAACATGTGAAGGCTGTAAGGTAAGCGTCAAGATACTGGTCATGTCAGCGTCAACATGTGTTTCAGTGTAACTAAAAACGGTTTGAAAAGCAGCAAGTAAAGAAAGTTGCTGAAGTTGTAAGACTGATGGCGTAAAAACGCACTGGTCAACCAGTAAGGCTGACTTCGCAAAAGCGCCCAATTCATCCAGGTCTCACTATTTTTTCCCATTTCAGGGTCACGTACACCTTTTTGAGCTTTAGTCGCCGTAGTTCTTCTTGAGTTAAAATGATCAAAAGGGAGAGGGGTTTGAATTAGAGCGGATTGTTGGCGTTTTGCAACATTGCGCTGCCTCCATTGAAGTCGTCTTTTGTACTGTTTCAAATGCACCAACCATACAAAGAGTGAGGGGAGTTTTGTGCTGAGAGTGTATTCTTGTCCATGCGCTTGTCACCCAGCACATCATTAGCATTCCTCAGCCAGTCTGCACCTTCGCTGTTTGCGCTCGATTGCGTGCGTGTGCACGTGTGTGTCCGCATGTAATTGTGTATGTGACGGCTTTCTGTCAGCTACTCCTTTCCCCCACACTGGCACTGGCAAGAGCAAAACACTAAAGAATAAACTGCTGAAATATCTCTTTAATGATTGCTAATTAGTCCAAGCAGAGAGACCTTTAATGATATGTATGAGTACAAAAGTTTGGACCATAAATCATAGCATTATTACAGTGCTGCGTGTCGCTGGCAGTAATAGCCTGTTCCTATAATGGCTTCCATTATAAAGCAACTTGGCAGCTGTCAGCTGTTTTCTTGTAATTAAACAGCCAATGAGCGGCTAATTAAGACATATGTGTATGGAGCAGTAGAGTGGGGCATGTTAATGATGTGCTGGAATCAATTCATTAAGTCAAAGGATGAGGAATCCAGTCGGCGTGCGATGCTTGCGCGCTGCACATGCCAGATAATAATCCCAATGAATGACGATACCATGTTATCACATCGGGCCAAACATGCCACCCTCGTGCTTGGACACGCACCCTTCTCCGGATGCCAGAAATGATAGTCTCACAGCCAGAAAAATACCAGCAGTGTCATTACTACATTCTCCAAGGAGGTTCGTTTCATTGGGGTGGGTTCATCCCTTTGTGCGCACCTCTTTAGTTGCTCTTTAGGTGGGAGCTAGGTATATTCCAAGTGCCATTTTTGGTGTAAATGACGAATTAGAAAATCTATGATAAAAACACAGCCATCCATCCATCCATCTTCCATTCTGTTTGTCTTCTTTGGGGTAGCAAGCGAGCTGACGGTTATCCCAGCTGACACCTTGTACAGGTCGCCAGCCAATCGCAGCGCAGGGACCAATGAGCAAACAAACATTCACACCTATAAATAATTTAGAGTCTTGAACGAACCTAACATGCATGTTTTGGGAATGCGGTAGGAAATCCGAATCCCTGGAGAGAATCTAAGCAAGCATGGCGGGGGGAAATGTATAAACCCACCATATAATCAAAGATTCAAACCCAGAACCTCAAAACAGTGAGGCAGACTTGTCAACCACTCATCCATCAGTCAAATATTACCAAAAAAAAAAAAATTAATGGTCAAACTGTTAAAGATAATGAGAGGTAAAAAGAAAAAAAGAAAAGCATTATATGCCAATGTCATTCATGGACAATTTGCAAATACATTAATCCATCTCAATAAGGATAAAATAGATCTTTGCACCAGATTTATCAGAAAGCTAGTTTCCATTTGTAGTCCGGAACATAAAATACAAACGATAACAAAAATGTAAAAAACACAAATAAAAACATACATACATCCATTTTCTTTGCCACTTATCCTCACGAGGGTCTTGGGGAGTGCTGGAGCCTATCCCAGCTGTCAACGGGCAGGAGGCAGGTACACCCTGAACTGGTTGCCAGTCAATCGCAGGGGTCCTCAGAAATGTGAGGCCAATGCTTTACCAGCTGGTCCACCGTGCTGCCCCAAATAAAAACATATTGATAATAAATAATAACAGTCGTGCAAAGTATCACCATATTTTTTATTCAGAATGTTACACTGTTAGATTGAATCAAGATGGAATTTTCCAGAGGTGTCAATTGCTAGTTAGCTAAATATGCCCTGACGATCAGCCTCGGTTCTCGGGAAAGTTAGCTGTGGTCGGCTCCAGTTTCCCCGGCCGACTTAAATAACAACATATTTTCGTGTCGTCCATGCTTTCAGTCCTCCAACATTTAGCACCTTCACTGTGGCTCCTCCCCCTCGCAGGGCTTCTTCAGGAGGAGTCAGCAGAGCAATGCAGCCTACTCGTGCCCCCGTCAGAAGAATTGCCTGATCGACCGCACCAGCCGCAACCGCTGCCAGCACTGCCGGCTGCAGAAGTGCCTGGCGGTGGGCATGTCACGAGATGGTGAGTACTTCATGGGGCAAACAGAAAGAGGATGTGGGCGCGCAATGCTAATGTTGTGACCTAGAGAAACGCACTTCTTTACTGTACTTAATCCCTGAAAAAAACCCACCGTGCCTATGTATTATTTCACATTATTGTATGATCATTTTTGAATGCCACAAATCATTCGTGGAACCGACAGCATCAAATGCAACTCTTAATAAGGCCGTAAATGGGGAATATCTTGCTTCTCTAAATCTGTTCCGTCATTTTCATTAATTCTCCTGAGTTCAGGATCCTCCTGTTGTTTTTCTGATTTATAAATCAATTTGATATCAATCAAGATCTCAATCGCAGTTGACTTTATGGCTCTCTCTTTCTTTACCGAGTACAAAATACAATATCTGTGTTCAAATGTGAAGAGTAAAACTAAAAAGTAATCAGAGAAAGGACAGCAGAAACACGCTAGCGCGACGCTAACACTTACCAGATCTACTTGACTCTGGAAGAACTTCAAGTACTATATTAAGTACTCCATTACTTCCCACC
Source organism: Syngnathoides biaculeatus (assembly GCF_019802595.1). Classification (NCBI taxonomy): domain Eukaryota; kingdom Metazoa; phylum Chordata; class Actinopteri; order Syngnathiformes; family Syngnathidae; genus Syngnathoides; species Syngnathoides biaculeatus. The sequence continues at coordinate 32,601,620 of NC_084645.1, forward strand.
ATTGGTGAAGGGTTTTGGATCCCGTTTCAAATGCACGGTAGGTATTTTGTCGCCTTACAACAGCTCGACATGCAATTTTCACTGGTTTCCATTGGTAACACCAGCTGCTATGAGCTATTTTTTTCAAGTGCCATGACAGGATGATTTCCAGTATTCAGAGCTGATATTATAGCAGCTACCCTTCGCTCTTCGGTTGGAAAGATTTGGTAACACCACATTGCAAAACACGACCCTCGTTGCTGTCTTGTTCCAGCTGATGCATTCAACGCCTTGTGGTTTTCTTCATTGCCATTTTATTCGGAGCGTCCCTTGCACTGGAAATTTGGTAAAATTGGTCAGCGGGAGGACGTTCCGAATGGCCTGAAGTAGGCTGGGTCATCAGACCGGGGTTGGGTTTGTCCTTGACTTGGTTGGACCAAGTTGGACAAGTCGAGACTGTGTTGGGTCAGACCCCTGTAATTAGATGAAGTCAGGCTAGCAGACAGATTCAGACGGGACTGAGTCTGACTTACCCAAAGCACAACTATAATGCAGTTTCTTCAAGATTTTACATTGTCATCCGATGTGTACACACTCTGGACTTGCGCATGAATACAAATTCACAAACAAAGTGCATTAACACTTATGAGTTCCCTTGCTGAAACACACACAGGCACACACACGTTCAGGACAGATGAAGGTGACTCTTGCCTTCATTCAACACATACAAGCCCATCTGCTTGCATTCCTCTCTGTCTTTACACACACAGACACACAAACACACACACACACACACACACAGACTGACCAGCTGACATAGTTCCAAAACCCCGGAGCATCAACCGAAAAAAAAAAAGGTCTTTTGCACCACTGTGCTCATCTGTCTTTAAAGTGATATTATCAGCAGCATAGACACAAAATTTATTTTTTCTTCAAAGGAGACAGAGTTCAGCCAAGAGTGTGACATAATGTGATTTGTTCTCTCAGGCATTTCTTGCACGTCAGTGTCATGAATATTAACTGGATAAGAGAGAAAGCCACGATAGAAGAAAAAAAAAAAAAATCAGACTTTATTGAACAAGATATAAAAATAAATCAATTCGTGTTTAGAAGTGTCTGTAGTACTACTTATTGCCTCAGGGGCTAGTTATACAAATCATACACTCACATGAAACTTCATTAGGTATACTTAGACAATCTCCTGACACAATAAAAGAGCGGTATCTAAAATTCCAAAGATAGTCATTCTCAGTAACAGTTAAATCCATATGAAGATATTAGTTTAATAATGTATCTTCCAGTGTACTTAATTGGGAGTGGTGTGTGTGCATGACATTACATTGAGTTTTTAATACTGTATTTTGGTTACAGTAATAAAATCCCTGTAATTTGAAAATCAATAATCTGACACACCATAAGTCTTGTAAACAAACCTCTCAAATTTGACTGATTAATAAAATCACCAACTATATAAAATGAGGCTTTAAAATCATAAAAATAACCAAGTCATGCTCTCCGCTCTCAAACGCCATGACTGTGTCTGCTGAAAGCGCTGAAATCACATCTTGCGTAACTGTCGTAAAAATTCCACTTGTACGACCTGGAAAAAAAGGATGCGACTTCATCGCACATCTTTCACATGGCAACACATAACTACTTGTTCGAACCATGAAATTGTATCCTCTCAAAGCCCTCGGTGGTTGGAATATATCCGAGCGAATCAATGTAGAGCTTTTCCACGACACGACGACAAGGCACTCTAAATCAGCCACACCAGCACAAAGTCCCTACATGGGTTGTAATAATGGACTTGAGAAAAATGAATAAATCCTCCCATCCTTCCACTTTGTTCTTGACATGCACCCATTCACGACCTAAAACGAGGCACTCAAAAGCAGCCAAGCACTATTCCACACACTAGTTGTTACGTTTGCCTTTTTCTCCCCACCTTGCTCTCTTATCTTTCTCTCTGTGATGGGCCCACATTCACAGCCAACAATGGGGTACTCCAAAGTGGCCACACCACAGACTGAAGTGAAGATGCATTTTCTGGGTGGAGGCGTACATAGCTAGCACATCGCAGTTGCACCAGATAACTACTGATGGGAACGAAGGTCCTACAGTTCTTATAGTGGAGGACGGGCCACTTGTGCCGAGACCTGACTGAATCACTACGCACCATTTTAACTATGCCTAAAAAAAATCTGGAAAACTGAAAATAGTGAATAACAGTTTGATAGTGTAGTTTGATAATTGAGAAATACATACTGTAATTTCCGGCCTACAGAGCGCACTGGATTATAAGCCTCACCCAGTACATTTGTAAAGGAAATGCCATTTGGTACATACATAAGCCGCACCTGTGTAAAAGCTGCAAGTGCACACATTGAAAGACAATATATTTACAAAGAAAGACGGGACACAGAAAGAGTTTTCAAAGTTTTAATACCTTAGCTTAGCTTAACATAGCAACAACACGATAGCACGAACAGGGCTTGTTAAAGAAAAGAAAAAAATACACATGCACATCACCAACAAAGCCGGTTGAAAAAAAACCATACCTAAATCACTGGCAGTAACACAGCAGTAACACAGCAGAAACACGCTAGAGCGGCGCTAACACTAGCATGGCGCTAACGCTAGCGCTGCCATGCTACCAGGGCCAGTTAAAAAAAAGCATACTGGTAAAAAAATCACTGAGACACGGCAGTGACACAGCAGAAACAGGCTAACGCAGCGCTAACAGGGCCGGTTAAAAAAAAAAAAAAAAAAAAAAACGTAGCGGTAAAAATCACTTCCTCGGCATATATATTCCGCTGGTGTCACTCTTACCTTTTCCCCTCGAGTGGCCCCTTGCGGCCGTTAGAAAAAAAAATGCACAAATTAGTCACATCACCACATAAGTTGCGGTTTATAGGCCAGGTAGTCTTTGCACGTTTTCAGCGATTATCTTCAAATATGTATGCTTTGCTTGCTATGCTTTGAAGTTGTAGACAACACATTATAGTCATTGTTATTATTTTACTCAACTTTGCATAATACTGGTACGTGTTTTGAGTATGTGCACATTCTCAGTCTCTCAATACTTGAACGTACAGAAACAGCTCTTTGTATCTCATCAGATTGTGTAGATGTCCCAAATGTTGAGGCCATAAGTGCATTTCTGCCCATGTCTTAATTACCCAACACGGATTTGGTCATCCGTGATGGTTTACCTAACAATGGCTCATGTTGTCTTACAGCGGTGAAGTTTGGCCGCATGTCCAAGAAGCAGCGAGACAGCCTCTACGCTGAGGTCCAGAAGCACCGGCTCCAGCAGCAGCAGCGGGACCACCAACAGCAGCCCGGGGAGGCGGAGCCTCTCACACCCAGCTACGGCCTCTCGGCCAACGGCCTCACGGAGCTCCACGACGACCTCAGCGGTTATATGGACGGCCACACCCCCGACGGCACCAAACCGGACTCGGCCGTCAGCAGCTTCTACCTGGATATCCAGCCCTCCCCGGACCAGTCCGGCCTGGACATCAACGGCATCAAGCCCGAGCCCATCTGCGACTTTGCCCCCGGCTCTGGCTTCTTCCCTTATTGCTCCTTCACCAACGGAGAAACCTCCCCGACCGTGTCCATGGCAGAACTCGGTGAGACGCGTCACAGAGACTGCGGTTGGGGGTTGACGTGAAGAGAGACAGAACAATGCAGGGTGGAGGGGCAGGGAGGGGTACAACTCAACCGTGGGGCAAACGATCCAAAGGTTGCTTAAAATAGCATTAGGTTGGAGACTCATCTCCAGCACTCATTAAAAGAGCCTCTTTTTGTAATTAGTTTCCATTAATTAGGGCCAATCAGGATCCAGCAGGGCAGGCGTCTGGGGAAATCATTTTTTTTAGGCTCCCCTGTGCCTCGGAACTCCTTTTAACAGATGTGTTTTCAAAATCATTTAAATTCTCATGCTCACTACTTCTCTCAGAGCAAATGTGACCTTTGTTTGAGTGAGTAACACGGTGCACCCTCCCCTCCTCCACGCATTTGTGTCATAACTAGATTGGCTTTGCCTCAATCTCAAGCTATGAGCTTTCCTGGAGGCAGTATAAGGAAATGTCAACTAGCTTTTTTTCCCCAGTAAGAAAAAGGAACGGGAGGAAAGCCTCCGCATATCTCTCCCCACTCCTTCCATATCCAAAACTCTGTAAATAAATCATCTTTTCCTGTGGCAGGTCTCATCACCAAGGTCTTCACTTATACATCTTGACTGTGTTTCAGAGCACTTGGCCCAAAATATCTCCAAATCACACATGGAGACATGTCAGTACCTGAGAGAAGAACTGCAGCAGATGACCTGGCAAGCCTTCCTGCAGGAGGAGGTGGAGAGCTACCAGAGCAAGGTAGCTCGATGGCACTACGCTAATTTAATGTTGTCTTAAAGCGATAAATCACTCCGTTTCCATGTTGGTCTCTTCACAGCCGCGGGAAGTCATGTGGCAGCTGTGTGCCATCAAAATAACCGAGGCCATTCAGTATGTGGTGGAGTTCGCCAAGCGCATCGATGGCTTCATGGAGCTGTGTCAGAACGATCAGATAGTGCTGCTCAAAGCAGGTATGACAGTCCATCAACACGTATACACACACATACGCATGCATAATACTGATATTGTCACAAGGGCGCAGCTGACCTGACTGCATAAAGACTTCTTCCTCATGTGTGCATGCAGTGTCTCTCGCGACTTCACACATCACAAGATAAATGTCTGCAATGTCATAAAACGCCGCTCCCCTTTTTACCTACCGCCACCTTTTCAAGATTTTGCGACTCTGACTCCAACATTCATGCACAGAAATTCTGAACCTCTGACATTCTCTCACACACGACACTTGTAGTCGCTGACAGGCCACAACGTTAAGTACAACAGAAATGTAATGCATTGTTGCTCTTTTGTTCATAGCTAGAAGAGGTTTTCCTCATCACTTGATAACCAACAAGCAAAATTTCATGAAAAACATTAGGTTAAACAATCCTAATCAGGATCAGTACTCAAGGCGTGATATACACTAGGTCCTACATTTTGTGAACAAGTCTTTAAAAAAAAAAGAGGTTCAAGCTATTAATTTCACTCACACTTGAGGTTTATTGTCAAAGGAGGAATAAAACAAACAGAACTACACTTTGTGTATTTAAAACAACCAGATAATTTTGCCTTAGGAGAGTCTGCTCCTTTAATATAAACACAAAATGCAGGCTAACAAATAGCATGTCAAGGCACCACCGTACAGTAAATCAACAACCTTTAAAAAAACATAATTCATTACTTGAGTTATGAGGTGATTTGGTCCCACATACAATTTATCCAGAAAGGTCCCTAACTACTTTCTGTAATCCATCTGTCAGCATCAAATTTTACACCTTCAATGATGCCCACTTTATGCATTCTACTTTCATTAAGATTCATCCATTATTCACAGATTTTTTTTTTTTTAAATGGAACTGTTGAAACATGCTTGCATTATTAACAGCCAATAAAATTGTACCTTTTTCATTTAAAATTAAAAGTGTTCACATTCGGTCAACCTTTATTAAGCAGTTTTTGCATTATGTTGCTAACTATATAGTTGTGTCACTTCATGACACATTGTCACATAAAAAATATTAATTAAGGGATATGTAAAAACATTCATCAGTTCCATCCAATTTCCATCCCGGTTACAGTTGTGTAATATAGTATGTATTACCATGTCATGGTAACTGCCCTTCATCATTCTGAGAGCTGTATCTAATATTATTAGTTATCATATTTTGTCACATGAGATCGAAAATGTCATTTTTATAAAGGCAGAATTTTGTTTAGTTCTTATTTGACAGGATTTAATTAAAAGGCTGTATGCGTCCCAAAATTTGTAGCTGGTAAATTTACACTGTCTAATGTCAGTATTAGTAATACCCAGTTGCAGTAATGGTTGTTGTTGAATTGCAATGATCCCATTATTACCCCCCCCCACCCCCCTTTGAGAGCGACAAATTACAGGGTGGATAAAATAATTTCCCGCTATCTTGTTCAATAAAGGTTGCATGAATAAGCGCTATTGCCACTAAATGAAGTAAAATTGTTATCTGGCTTGTCATTATGGATGACTAGCCTTATGTCTGATATTATCACACAATGTGGAGGTGCGCCACCCCCCCCACCCCCACTGACAGCTGGCTTTTCTTTATTTCAAAGTGTCTCATATTGTTAAAAGAACGGCACAAAGCGTAACCACGTGTTTTGCTTCCTGACTGATGTCTTACTGTTAAGAGTGGGGATGAGGGGGAGGAACAACACAGCGATTCAGCATGTTGTTGCCGTCTGTCTCCACAGGCTCTTTGGAAGTCGTGTTTGTCAGAATGTGTCGTGCCTTTGACTCGCAAAACAACACGGTCTATTTTGACGGAAAGTACGCCGGGCCAGATGTGTTCAAGTCATTAGGTAAGTGGACACTTTACGCCGGTGTACACATGTTTTTCAGTTACCTTTTGTGTGCGTTTGTGAGAGTGTCTGTGGCTCACTCTTTTTTTTTTTTTTTTTTTTTTCCCCTTGATGTACCAGCCAAAATTAGAATCTCTTAATCTGCTCCACACAATACTGAAGGCCTTGAAGCGAACACTGGGCGTTCATCCCTGCTTTACCTGGCATCGCCCGTCTCTGCGGCGCTTATTTATGCCAGGAGCGAGATGATAGCGAGGCATGGTTGCATCTGACTCCTGTAACTGTGGAATAAATACAGCCAGACACGGCGCCTTTTGGGAGAAAGCTATCAAAACCATCACTGATAGGCTGACATAAAGAATCTCAGATAGCTCAGATAGCATTTTTGTTTAGCTGTCATGACATCACTGAGCCCTCCACTAAGGATTTTCCTCCACTTCCATTTTTTTCCAAGGTGAAAAATATGCAAATGTGTCCCACAGTGGTTGTAGATATGTTAAATTTATACCCCTTGATGTAGTTAGTGTAAGTTACCTGACACTCTCTGCACGTACTGTCTATGTATTACCCATTATGCCATGCCTTGTTTATATATTTTTTTCTGTATTGAGCAGGAGTTTAGTAAGTAAGTTTCTTTCGGCTTGTCCTGTCAGGGGTCACCACGGCGAAACATCTCAGATGAACGCTCATATTTGTTCGGCACAGTTTTTACGCCGGATGCCCTTCCTGACGCAACCCCTCTTGGGGAGCAGAGACCCCAGTGAGATACGAACTCATGACCCCTGTTTTACCAAACCAATGCTCTAACCACTGAGCTATGGGGCCTCTATCGAGCAGGAGTCTATCCAGAATTTTTGGAAAAGACACAGGGTAGCATATCACCTCCCAAGCTCACTGCAACCACCATTCATGCTCGCATTCACACTTACAATCGAGAGTTTTCAATTAATTGGCTAAACTCATTCAGTGCCATGAACGTTGATATCCGTTAGCTGCAATCCAACCCTTCACTTCTGCTGACTGCCCAGTTTTACCTGCGTGATTCAGATTTCTAAACCACTGTAATGACTTACACATCCCTGTAGATGGCGGCAGCACATCGCTTTTGCCTTGAGATCAGCACAGCTTTTGACTGGAAGATAAAGATTAGCTAGTGTGTCTCAGCTTGCCATTTCGATTATGAAAGGAATGCCAAAGCATTGGAAGTCAGACAAGCTCACAACTCAGTATTCGTTGCCCTAGTTAGTAGAGAAGATGGTGCAGATCATGGAGTGAATATGAGCATCAAAGCCATTTTTCTGCTTAACGTTTCTTTTCATGGAAAGCATCTCGTGTTCTACTGCTGATTACTAAGAAGAAGCTAGACATCAACATTTTTTCTGGTGAATGAAAAGAGTCTACTCTTTGTTTTAGTGGGTTCCCTGCATGCTGTATTTTGCCACAGAACACGATATATTCTGTGGGTCGCACGCACTCACAATCTCCCATCGGTCCCTTTTTGGAGGAGACCAACTGGAGTGACAGGCCTTCCGAGTTGCATCCGCATTCGCCCTTTCCGCCTGTTAATCGATTTAACTAAACACCTCGATAGTGACCCAATTTTGCCTTGCATAATACCACGCTACCGCCAAAAACTCAGTAAAAGCAGCGCCTGTTCCGCTTAAGACGTTCCCATGTGCTGTCAGCGTGCAGCTCTGTTTTTCTTTATTTTTCTCCTCCTCTTCCCCTTCCTCTCCCCTCCCTCTGTGCCTCTCTCCCAATAAAGATCAAGAGTGAATGTTGTTCTTTGGTCTCCCTCATCCTAAGCTATCTCGCTGTGTCCTTTGCTGTGGCAGGCTGTGACGACTTGATCAGCTCCGTCTTCGAGTTTGGGAAAAACTTGTGTTCGATGCACCTGTCTGAGGATGAGATCGCCCTGTTCTCTGCCTTTGTGTTGATGTCTGCTGGTAGGTGTCAGTCACGGTGCAAAAAGAGAAAACACACCCAACCCTCGAGTTTGCGGTGACAAGGAACAAATGTACCCACCTGCCTGTTTCTTTATCAATCAAGACCTAAAATTAGTACCTTGTATGTGCTCACTGATTGGAGCGTGCTGACTAATGGTGCGAACGCTTTGCCTCACAGACCGATCCTGGCTCCAGGAGAAGGTGAAAGTGGAGAAACTTCAGCAGAAGATTCAGTTGGCTCTCCAGCACGTCCTGCAGAAGAACCACAGAGAGGACGGTATTCTTACAAAGGTACTAACTCAGACAATATGCCCATTATGTACAGCAAATATACAATTTTTCTACTGGAGTGCCTTGAGCAGGAGGGAAAATAACAGAGAATATGTTAAAAATGATACAGAAACCAACCAAAACATTAGGCAAACTTGTACGATATGATGACAGTCAATAAAAGAGTTGTTTCAAAAGTTATGTTGCAAAATAGTTAACTTACTTTAACATTCACGGAGAGGTATTTTAATATTTGTAGTAATGCAGTTGTAGGGCGGCACGGTGCTCAGCTGGTAAAGCGTTGGCCTCACAGTTGACCTGTGTGAAGTTTGCATGTTCTCCCCATGCCTGCGTGGGTTTCCTCCGGGCACTCCGGTTTCCTCCCACATCCCAAAAATGTGCAACATTAATTGGACACTCTAAATTGCCCCTGGTGTGATTGTGGGGGCGGCTGTTTGTCTCCATGTGCCCTGCGATTGGCTGGCAACCAGTTCAGGGTGTACCCTGCCTCCTGCCCGTTGACAGCTGGGGATAGGCTCCAGCACTCTCCGCGACCCTCGTGAGGATAGGCGGAAAAGAAAATGAATGGATGGATGGATTTAGCAGGAGATAGTTGTTGTTCTGCTCACCCATATGTTAAGAACACCCATCAGTATTTTCCAGGTGTTGATGAAAATTAATTGTGACCAAGAACGTTGTTTGCATAAAACTCATCGACTATAAAATATTGACTTCTCTATGAATTCCAGTGCATGAATTTTTGTCATCTATCCTGCTAACTGCTTATGAGAGCAGGTTTTGCTGTTGTTTAGGAACTGTAGCTACTTTATACTTAACACTTCAGACACGTATTATACCAGGAAATTCAAGATTTTAAACATCCATAATTGTTTGAATACTTTGCACTGCTTGTTTACTCTGGTGATGCATCCAAACTATCCATTTGTACAGCACATATAGTTTTATCTCTCCATCGCCACAAAACAGTCCAATTCTTTTGTGCGCCAGTTATATATCCCACTTTTATTTATCACAGTTGTTGAGATTATAATTGTCGTTTGAATTTTATCACAAAAGTTAATTGTTTCATTTTAGCTAATTTATTATTGGAAACTGATTGTTTTCTTGTCAAGCACATGCTGCATACAGTTGGGTGATGGCTACATTGCCTGGTGCTTCCCAACCTTTATTGGGCCAAGACAGATACTAACCCTACATTGAAAAATCTCAGAATGGACCACCCACTAAGAATACATCATACAAAGTATTTAGAGTATGGATACACAGATTAATTTTACCTTCTGCCATCTAGTTGAAGAGCGTTTAAAAGTTCTGTCTCATTATATGTCATTGGCATAGGTAGATATATACGTGAAAGAAGAATTGAAAATACATGATTTGTAGTCAAATAATTTGAATTTTGTGAAACTGGAGAATTGCTCAAGAGTTGGAAATCACTTGTGTATGACCACGCATTTCTCACTTTTCTCGGCTCTTCCACCTCACAACGGGGCCCGCGTTTTCTATTTGGAACATCACTCAAATTGCCAAATATGTTACCTCGCCCGATAAAGTGTTATTCCAACACACTTCCCAAGGGACTTCTTCGTGATGGCACACAAAATGCATTTTTATTGAAACAGAACTGGTGTCTTATCAATCGTAGTGTCAAGTTCCCTCACGCCTCAGCGCTTGTCTCAATATTTACACGTCAAGTTTGCCCCCATGCGGGAGTCCAAACACAGTAAGGGAGGGGAGAAGTGTGTTCCAGCGCCGATGCTCGATGTCCTCCTGGTCTCGCTGTGAATCTAAACAGCTTGTCTCTTCTTTCTTGTCTCCACAGTTGATATGCAAAGTGTCGACACTGCGGGCGCTGTGCAGTAGGCATACAGAAAAGCTTACGGCTTTCAAAGCAATATACCCAGACATTGTGCGCGCCCACTTCCCCCCCTTATATAAGGAGCTGTTCGGATCAGACTTTGAGCAGTCCATGCCCGTTGACGGGTAGCGTCCCTGCCAGGTGCCAGAGCGCCCACCGTAGGGGAATGTGGAGGAGGAATCTGAGACACTTTATATTGGTGCCCCGCACAAGTCGGAGTGGACAAGATAGCACGCTGCTCGACATCTTCTTTTTCATCGAAGAGTAGGGCTGATGGAGTTGATTCTCAAGGTTTACTTCAGTGGTTCTCATTGGAAGACTCAGGGGGAGCCGACACCCCGTCCAACACGAGGACAAACAATTTCCGCTCAGTCGAACATGACCATCTTTTGCGCATTTCTCAGACGATGGGTGTCAATCGTGCGTTCGTTCACCGGGACTTAGTGTAACTCTGTTTTGATGTATCGGGTTTTAAAATTGTGTAAATCGTTTAGTTTGCTGTTCAAACCTTTCATTAAGCACCTAAACGTTTGTTATTTTTGAGAAAACGGCAATAATTGTCTCTTTTCAGAGCAGTTGCACACATTCAAATACGAAATGCGCACATTTTGGTCACGTTCTGCTCTTTTTTTTTTTTCCTTTTCTTTCTCGTGTTCTGTCAATCTTCTGGATGGATTGCTTGGGACGTAAACTCACAGCAACTTGGAGGGAGGCTCCGTAGGCACGGTGATGCAATCGGCACCTCTCTATGGACAATCGTTTGAAGAGTTTTAAAAAAAACAAAAAAAACAACAACAACAACAGGAAAAAAGATACTCAGAATTCTGGTAATTCTACTGAAATGATTTTAGCTGTCAAAAACCTCCATCCACCATTGTTGCATAGTGAAATCATGTAAGGCCATCTGCTATTAATCCTTCTCTGGACGGGTGCCCCAGAGAAGCACGGGGCACCAACACAATGAAAAGGGTCCATTCCACCTGTTTTATAATGTACTACAGGGTATATGGTCATAAGTACTTACTATACAGAAAAAAGTAATGTTTATAGAATCTATTTTAAATAACATGTATGATATTCGTAGTTAGACGATTCTTAATTGTGCAATTGATAAGGCACTTTTCTTTACACCTTTGTTTAATTTAAGACTTGTATATTTACCTAGTGATGTGTTGCATGTGCACAAGAAGAAATACAAGTTGAACCACGGCCACGGAGGCTAGTCCTGGGAGTTGGAGATGGTCATGTCTTGGGAGGGGGTCGGCGGGTCAGTGTTGCTGCTTTGCTGGCGATGAGAAGGCAGATGAGAGACTTGGGGAAAAAAAAAAACACCTTTTCAGATCATTTATCTGTAAGACACATATTGACATAGTAAATGAGCACATAAAAAAAAGTAATGGCACGTAGCACAATGAGATGATAGTGCTCAGTTTTGATTAATATTCTCATGACAATGTTTATTATTCTGGTTGCAGTTTTGTGGAGAAACCATACTGTGAGCGTTTTTTTTTCAACATAATTTGCTGCTCACAATTCAATAAGGGAGGTAAAATAGTAGAAACGCCTGTTATGACAATGCCGTACTGTAAAAATTCTGGAACATCCCTCCATATTAATGAAGTTTCATCTATTATTCGTCACCACTGCAAATTGGAATCACAATACTTACTGTAGCATATTTTAAAATTGATTGCACTGCACCAGGGTCTATCAAAACTGAGCATTTGTATTAAGTCTATTTGGCTCACTTTCAACATGTGATTTAAACATCAGCACACAACCAAATACGATCATACCCACGGTTATTGGTTATTCATAGCCTGGCCAAGTTAGTGAGTTAAAATGACAACTTCCCATCACTGGTCTGCATTTTTTAATTTTTCTTGAGTACAAGCCTCGTGTGGTCCCTTGGGACTACCGGGTGGTCTCCGAGGGCACCATGTTTTTGACCCCTGTCCTAAATTTTCACACCCTATCCCATATCCATCGTTCTAAATGTTCAGACCGTATTATGCCGTTGAGTATAATGCGCACCCCCAAAATTGTCCTCAAATATTAGGAAAACACTTCTACTGGTGTATACTGCGTAATGTCGATTTGCTGCTATCAACATTCTAAAACAATAAAGTATTATCCATATTTTCTTTGGTTTGTTGAAGAAATGTTCTTCACCGTTGTTGTTTTTTTATCCTATGCCCTTAGCAGGCCACACAAACAATAAAAGCTTATCTTTGCCTAATATTACAGAAATGCAACCAAACTTTATTTGGACATCTCAAATTTTGGCCACCTCTTCATCTGAAAGTATCAGGATGAAATCCTACTTTTTTATTTCATGGATTTTCTAGGATTTCCTTTCATATTGCATTCCGTATAGAAACATTAGAGCGCATCTTAATGTCACCAAAATGTAAGAGGACATCTCATATTCTCAGCTTTCTTTTTTTGTGATGGGGATCGCACATTATACACGGCAAATTAGTTTAATTAGAATGTTTTTAGAAATCTTGCAAACAATTGATTTTTCTTCAAAATTACCCAATGAGATCAAAATCGAGCTTGTGTTTTGCAACTTTGGGTCATATCAAGACAAAAGATCCCTTTTGGACAATACACTGTCAGATTAATTTATAATTGGGCCACCATATGAGTCATTTAGGACTTGCCGATGGTATACATTACAGTCCTCTGGGATTTTGCATTTCTAGTCTCTTTTACAAAAGCAGGATTTTGTCAACTTCTCATTCAGCAGGCTCACATAAAGTTGAGTCCAGTGGGTATTTATTTGCGAAGCAACCCAAGTGATGCTTGACTGGAATCCAATTGTTCCATCTAGTGGAAGGTGGAGATACGGCAACCGCCATAGCTGCCTCATTACATGAAAAGAACCCTTGTGTAAATGTATTTATTGCCATTTCTGAAGTGGCTTTATCTGCTTTCTCAAGCCAGCAACGCAGACAAAACAATGAAAGTGAATATTCAAAGCCTTGTCTGGTCGTAAAGCTTCTATTTTTGTAACACCTTTTTTTTTTTTTTTTTTTTTTTTTGGTTAATGAACTCAAGAAAGAGGAAAGGAAAGAGAGAGGGGAAAAGATGTCAGATAGCACTTAACTATATCCCTGCAATAATTAGACTAGCCGTTGTTTGTACAATTAGGGAAGAGAAGCATAAAAATGGTAGGACAACTGCTATTTTCAGAATGCTTTGTTGTTGTGCTTCTGTTTTTGTTCAGTGTGTCTTTCTTGTTGGTGTGGTCGTAAAGTGATAGAACAAACAGAAAAAAAAAAAACCTGAATGTGCCAAACAGTAGTCTGCTTTCTGGTCTATTATGTAGAATGGACTCCTAAGACATTCCAGCAAATTCAGTAGCGACTTCTTGAAAGAACTTTATTTTTAAAGGCAACATGGGGAAGAAAAAAAAAAAAAAACAGCAAAAGTAAACGAAAACGTCAAAAAAAGATATCCCTTTAGAAGCATGCCAACACTTGTCACCAACCATGACATTGAATTCAGTTTTTATTTTGCTGCTTACACACCGTCATTCCTCTGCCGTGCAATGTGTGCAAGGTGTTATAATGCCTTGTGCTGTCACCCCTCAGGGAAGAGTTTGCTTATGCGCTTTTTGTTGTTGTTTAATTGTTGCATTATTATTATTATTGTTGTGTGTGTGTGTTCAGGGATGCTCCACCGCGAATGGTTGAAATTAAGGTATGAATATACATCACTGAGTTCTCACAGAGGGGGCGGGGGTGTGGGGTCAGGTCACACATTGACCACTGCACCCCCGAGGTTAAAATCATATAACTCACACAAAAATAAATATCACCGTTACAAATCCCATCTCCAAAAAGAAAAATCGCAGTTTTATCTGCACTCAGAAAAAAAAAAAAAACTAAATCTGTTTTAGATGAAGGTGTCATCAGGGTCCCTCTTTGTTAGCAAAACCAAATATTCTTATGCAATATTGAAATCTGTTTGGGTTGTAGTATTTATGCTGTACCTAAGTAATAATCTCTGCTCTGATGCACAAGCCCTGTACCACGAGTAAAACCTCAGTCTCCCAGCAGAACAAACTTTCCAGTCTGGAAAAAAGTGCTAGACAATCCAGGAAGGAGAGGCCCGGCCGAGAGGATGAGGTGTGTACGCTCAGGGAGGAGACAGCTCAAGACCCTCACACACACACACACACACAAGTGAAGAGGTGGAATTTTCCTGATATTATTTATTCTATTTCCTTAAACTGCAGGAATCTTGCTTGATGTTACGTAAAAAGAAAAACGCCCCCTAAAAGGAGAGTGTGTTTGCGTGTTTTGTAATATGTCCTACGGTATAAAAACGAGCAATATGGCCTTGTGGTGTAATTACGGGTTTGACTGACTTGACTCCAAAATGTTTCAAAGTGATAGATCCGCTGGACGCACGAGTGTCCCAACTTTTCAGCCTGTACAGCGACGTCTTTCTGTACATTCACACTTTCGTTAAACGAGGGATTGATGTGTGCTAAGTGTGCTCTTCAATCAGTGTATAGTAAAACGGTCCTCCTGTCTCTGCTCTGTTGTCTCTCTGTAAAAAGCAATAGTGTGTGTGTATGTGTGTGTTTGTTGTCAGTGTGATTTAATAAATGAAGAAAAAAAAAGGAAAAGAAACCCAGACAAGGCTTTAATAATTACAAAGGAACAGGGTCATGTGGACGAGAAGGTCTTGATATATATTTTTTTCTTTGTTTTTCTTGGGGGGGGGGGGGTAGAAATACTGAGCTCAACGCATCCTCAGAAGGTAGCAGTTAAAGTGTGACATAACGTCTTCAACAATGCGACTGGATTATGGATTTAGAACAATAAAGGTTTAGTCATTAAGCCTTTATTACACTCAGTGAAATGTTAATTATTGTAATGCTCCACAACACTTATTTGGTTCACACCCCCCCCCAAATTGTTGATAATAATAATAATAATTCTTTCATTGTATTTCATTCTAATTTTTCTATTTTTATCAAATGGTTGAAAGAAGTCAAAGAAGTGGTTTTAAATCCCTTTAAAAAGTACAAGTTATTAAATGTGGTTCCTTGTTTTTCATAAACTGACTGACAAAGCGAGGGCTCCTGCCACTAAATTGTGAAAATGTTATGTCACGCTTAAAGTTTGGCCGTCACGTTTGAACAAAAAAGTGTCATTATTCCAAAGCACAGCTGATAAGGATTCAAAGTAGGAATATAGTTTTAAAGAGAAAAAACAAATGAAAAGCAACTTTTAGCCATATTGAATGTCAAGCAATAATATATGTCTTTGTGTATAATTTTGGATTTTTCTTTTGTTTCTGTGCATATTGGTCTTTGAGCATCTGCATGTAAATACACCTGTTATTTATCATGTTTGGGTTGTATTTTTGATTTTTCTTTTTTTTGTTTGTTTTTGTTGGGATTTTTTTAAGTTGCATCTGGATATTCGACCAGGTGGAGAACCACGAACTTGACACGGCCTGTAAAGTTGATTCTGTCACTCTATTGCTCGCTCTCATCCTCTGCTGTTCACTCACTATTTTTAATAATATTGATCACCTGTATAAAGGTAGCTTCTTTCTGTATAGGTAAGAGGGGAGGAGGAGGGGGGGGGAATGCTACTAAGGCCTACCCAATGAGAATATTTATGTGTTAATCAGTTCCACTATATTGTATTGATAACTCTAGTTTGCTTCCCTCGTTTAGGATTAGTTAGTTTTAGGGTGTGCTGATTTATTTTGTGTGGTGCTAGGTACGTTTGTGAACAAATAATTGATTGCTAAGCCTGGCCACCCCATTAGTTTATTCATTTCAATGCATACAGTATTAATCTTGGTATTAGGACTCGATAAATACTAACGATAATGAAAGCGATAGTGGTTAAAGTTACCCAGACAGTGCCTGTATCAGTGTGCTGGTCTTGGGATAATAAGGCACTTATTTCCTCCTGACTTAGAGCAAAAGTTAGTATTTGCTAAGTATTTTTATTCAAACTGATGCAGCAGTGGTTTATTTCTATTTGTCTGATCTTGAGTTTTAAATTTAGCAGCAAGGAAACTCTGAGGCTGTAGTTTAAGTATTTACCTCTCTCGTTATCTGCGTAGATCTTCACGTAAATGCAAGGAAGCGGAGGCGGGAATCGGGCAGTTTGCGTTTGTTTTGTCACCCATTCGGGAAAGAGAAAGTGGACACGGAAGGCCGTTCGGGGACAAAGTTTCCTCTCCACTGTAGCAAATATGAATATGCTGGCAATAACACGCAGTGTGTCACACTGAGTGCCTCTCGGTGTAGCAGAAGCGCATACATGGTCTGTTTTTTTTTTGTTCTTGTTTGTATGTTTTTTTTTTTTTTTTGGGGGGGGGGGGGTTTACAAACTGTATACTGAAGTGATTATGTGTTTTGTTCAATTCTCATGTTCACAAACTTGTTTGTTCTTTTTTTTAATGTGTTAAACATTGTCATGCAGTGTTAAACGATTTCAGCGTACGGACTCATCCCTCTCACCTTTTTTAGTGAGAAATAAATGCTCAGACGCAAGTTATAGCGTTTAAAAAAAAGTCAGGCAGTCCACTTCTTTTTGTTTTCTGGGATTTTTAACACTTAATGCACTGTGCGTTAAGTATTTGGATACGTGTACATCTGGGTTCCTTTCATGTTTTGTGTTCCGTGTCGGTGGTGTAATGAGAAAAGGACGGTTGAAGCGCAGGTGGAGTCTTTTGTTTTTTTTTTTTTCGAGCAGGAGCAGTGAAAAATTGAGGGGAAGCGAAAATCAACGTGCTTGTCACCAATCTTGAAGTCACGTTTGCTACTGATGTTGAATTCGGGGGCCAGATGCTTATGTATCTTATGAATCCAGCTCTTTTGAACTCTCTTTAGCAGCTAGTCAATTCACAAATGTAGTTTTGCTCCTTCTTGTCTGATGATTCTTAAATATGAAAATAAGTATTTTGATTCATTTTGTAAATACGGCTGTAAAGAAAAATAAGAAATTTAATGTTGTCTTTTAAATACTTTTCATTCTAATATGAATGTTGTTATATTGTACTTAGAAACTGTACCTTTAATATTACCTTTATTAAAAGTGCATTGGACACATCGGTTTTAGATGTGCTTTATGTGCTGTTATCCCATAATAAAATTTACCGCTTGTAATGGGCTTTTCTTTCTTGGCTCTTTTCTTGTCTTTGTTGTTCCACCTGTTTTACAAATTCACTTAGGGGGAAAACTTACATTTGTGCTCCCAGAAATGGTTTCTTTATTTTTGTTGTTTTGACCAAATAGGCCAAAGAAATTACAGAAATTTGCAGTCATACAATTGATTTACATTCATCTTTTTGTTTTACATACTAAACACATTTAGGGGGAAGACAAGGAATAACTAAATTGTTAATTGTGAAGTGTTTTAATGATTTATATCATCATTCACCTGAACTTAAAACAGAATAGGGACAAGAACTCAGGAACGTGTGGATTATTTTAATTCATATTTCACATTTATTGAGGCACCATAGAGATATTACATCAAAAATACTGTATGAGAAGAAATACAGGACCTTTAAGGAGAGTGTAATTGTTCAAATGGGACACAATTAGATTGGCTTACAATCATATTATATATATATATATTTTAGGAATGAAATGTATTTTTATGAATGCTGGGGCATTCTACATTACTGTATCATAACATTTGTAATGATGATGGGATGATGGGAGCTAATTGTTGTCGCACGTAGGTGTTCTTTTGCACTTACCGGCCTCTCGGTGTGATGGTTCGGATTAGCTCCTTTAACTTTGTCTATTTAATTACTTTTGTTGTCAAAAAAATAAACGTTTATTTGTGAATCCATTGAATAGGTTTAAACAAAAACATATCATTTTGAAATATGCCCTCAAAAATTGCTACCAACATGCAGTGAAAAACTAAAGACTTCCTTTGTGCCATACTTGAATTAATTAGTGGGTTTCTTGTGGACATGAAAACCACCGAAACAGGGGGAAATGTATTTTTCTTGCTGCAGAGCCACTGCATAAGTGTATCTCTGTTCATTTATGGCAGATACATCTTTCTCCAATGAATAGCAGAAGGTACAATTAAGCTGTGCATCCACCTGTTAGCATTCATACAAGAGAATAATGGCTTAATGTTCGACTAAAAAAAAGGCCCAGATGTCTCAAAAAGGAAATTAGATGTGAAAATAAATTATGACAAGATCCTCATTATTTCAGACCATATACTTTTGGGGTGACATCTTTTGTTTGGTAATGTGCAGAGAGCTCAATAAAGTTTGGGCAGCACTACGTTCAATGTATTATTAAAGTACAGTAGCTACTTATCGATGAACCACCGAATAGCGGCCAATTTTGTCAGGAGCCGGAAGAGGGCAGCACTGTGTAACAGCGTGACAAACGTCGAAATCATTTCCAAAGACGAAGAAAACCAACCGGGGTCTTTGCTAATCGGCTAACTGGCGCTTCATGAGCTTGTCGGTGGTGCTCGCCGCTTACAGCGATGGACCTGCTGTGGTGAGTAAATGTTGAAGTCGTTTCGCAGACCGAAAGAAGACGAAGTTGTTGTTCTGGTTGTCAATAAATATGAATACTGTGCATGCCAGCGAAGAAGCTCGTAGCTTTACTGTATCTGTAGTAAAGGAATGAAGTACAGTAAATACTGTATTACAATTTAATTGGCTGTCATTGTCGTCGTGTATAGACAATTTACAGTCGTGTTTGTAGTAAATATGTAGATTTGAAATTCATAATGGAAGACGCTGTTAACGTTAGCAAAACTTACATCAAAGGTCCTACGACTCAAGTAAAAAATAGTCCTCCAAATATTTACTTGAGTACGTGAGTATTAAAAAAAAAATTAAGCACTCAATTATTGAGTGTTGATTTGTTTTTTTAAACGGGGCTTGAATATCGTTTACATATTTTCTTTTTTTTTTATAGAAAAACGGCAATTGCTCAACAATATCACTTTGAAGACAATATTTGAAAAACATAAAGTTCTACAAACAAAATTCGGCCCAAAAATTGACTTTGTTTTCACACGTGAAATAGGAAAACTTTATTAGTTATATATGTGAATATGAATTTGTCCCTCATTTTGGCAATACCTCCGAATGTAGGAAGACATGGATCCGAGTCCCGCTATTGACAAAAATGTAAACATGTAATTGCACCTGGTGGTTGGCGAGATGAGCTTGAGGCGTCGTTCATTCCCTGCAACCCAGCTCATCTGGTGCTGCAACACTCTTTGGTGCACTTCTTTCCCTCCCGAGCTCTCCTTGCATGTGTAGGATGAGGTGTGCAACACAATGTATAATATACATCGAAGTGGGAGTTTAATTTCACCATGAGGTACACCAATGAGTAAAATTCCTGTTTCCCCACCCCCCAAAAAAGGGATGTTACATTGAAACCACTGACAATAACGACGTAACATATCCTTCAAATAATTTTACTGTACCGTGGCACGAGTCGGATTATGGTAACCTCAATTTATAGTTCCTAATATTTACGTCATGTCAACCTGTTTGAAAATCAACTTACGGTGTAAAGTAGCTCACATCAGTACCTCATCTAATTGTAATTGTTAATGTACTGTACCATGAACTGAACAGAAATGCATAAAATGTCAACATATATACAATACACTAATCTGCAATGCAAATTCCTTCAAGGGAGGAGTCTCCTGTCCCTGATGGTCCTTTCTTCACTAAAGAGGTTTACGATCAATTTTCCCTCGCACCCACTACAAGAGAACTGTGGGCGTCTCTACAAAGGTATGCTCATGAATCGATTAATGACCTAAATACTCATGTATATATGTCCAAAAGTATATTGACAGTGACAGTTTTGCCATTATACCTAATTAATTTTAAGCAAGTCAATCTGGATGCAGTTTCAGTTTCTGCTCTGATTTAAGAGGTAAAGGATAGTCAAAAAATGACTGTGAGCATTGAGTAATTTGTGCTGTTTATGCAAAATAGCTTGAATTTCATTGATGACAGACACAAAAATAAAATATTATTTTACCAGACTCATTACAATCTTAACATTGAGCTAAAACATCAACAAAGATAAAACCACCAACTTTACTTCCCAATGAATTGGGACAAATTTTGCATAAACTTTGTTTCATACAAATTTTGTGCCTCATTGTTTGGTAGCTAAAGGAATCAACATTTTACAGAGTGTTTGGTTCCATCCATTACTCTTTTTCTAGCCATCTAGTTTAACTTTTTTCATTAAGTTCCATTGAGTTCCAATGTGCACCCTTCAAGATTAAAGGCTCCACACTTGGGAAGATAAGTTACCGCTTGCACATATAAAGCATTTAACATGATAAAACAGTCTCAAATAACTCTTTTAACACGACTCTTCAATTTTTAGGTAAAACATTAATGCATCTTAATTTTTGTGAAACGTATTCAATGAAATCGTAATGTCTCCACTTTAGTCACATCCTGATTGTTTTATTTGCAACCCATTGTGGTGCAAAACAAATGCTCAAAACAAACTCAATCATTTTCCATATAACTCTATGTACATGTGCTCTTTAAAAAGCTGATTGATATTCATTAGTGGGACATGTCAGTCACTCCAATAATTTTTGCTCTCTCCTCAAGCCCTGCACAGAATGGCAGCACAAAACCAGAGTCTGCTACCAAAGAGTTGAAAGATCGCAGCAGCGTCAGTAAAAATGAGTTCTGGCGGGACACAATGGACACGGACATTTCCTTTACAGACAATGCTATAGATGCGCCGCAGGGTAACAAGAATGCTCGAAAATCGTCTGTGCAGCTGAAACAGGTAAAGAATGAGGCGGAGGGTGTTTTTCCTCAACCCAGACTGCCCTTCCCGCGCATGTCCAACCTGTCCATCAAAGAGCAGAGGGCGTATCTTGACTGTTTGTGTAGCAAGAAACTCAGGGATCCTCCCCAGGTGATGATGAGATCTTTCAACAGTCATTTTCATCCGGCTAATTCTTGTCGCGTTCATTGTTCTGAGGATTATGCTCATACTTCAGGAACTCAAGGCCCGAGTAGACCACGAAGTGTTGCAGTTTCAGACGTACTTGCAAGATGTGGCCAATATATGTGCTGATGACTACAATTTCATATCACGGGGAGCCTTGCAATATGCAGAGGTATTTCAGTGACTTTTTTTTTTTCTCGTGTCTGTAAGTATCAAACCCAAAATGTTTTTATGTTTAGGATTATTTGAGGGGTCGTTTGGAGTGTATTCACACATTACCTCAGCTGTATCAGATATACGAGATGACCAGTTTCTACGGTGGAACATTCAACCCGGGACTGTCTCTCATCTTTGAAAAACAGCTCGTTGTCATGGTAATGTATTCTGGCGGGGGCTGTTCCAGACGTTTTTGGACCCGTTCTATATAATGTGGTTGCTGCGCTGTGGTTTTAAATTCAACTTGAATTGCAAAAGTGTTCTTTTTATGTCGGTTCATTTTCTTCATTTCCGTATTTGGACCCTTTGTATCTCCCCAGGGCAGTGTAGATATCACAGGCTCTGTGATTGTGCCTGCTGATGCACAGCTTGCAACGGATTATCAGAGTGTTTCATCAGAAAATCCTCCATCCAAAAAAGCTAAGGACATGCACGCTGTAAGCAATTGTTTCACTTTTTTTAATTACTCGGTTAAAGTAAGTCGCAAAGATTCTTTTTGTGACTGCTAGAGTACGGATTCATGACCGCGGGTCTTTTGTGACTTCATTTTGGCTGTTGCAGTTTCTTCAAAGGACAGCAGGGGGTGTCCAAGTTTTCCTCACTGCAGCTCTTGTCTTTCTTTGCAGGCAATTAGCAGTGACGATAATGTTGCGAAGCTGTGTGCACGCTACGAGCCGCACGTGTGTCTCAACCGAGAGGCCCTGGTCAGACTATTGGACAACCACGGCCCTGACTTTGCTGAGAAATGGGAGCTTCCTGTTTCTATTAAAGAGAACGATGGCAAAGGTGGCAACAGCAATTGTGATATTTGGGGTTGAAACTATGGGGTTTATGGCACAGTCAGTCCTTGGTTTATAATCCCATTCCATTTCGTAACTTGAAAATCAGAATATCCTGTAGTCTACAGTAAGAGTAAACTTGACTAATGTAGTAGTGAAGTCGTTTTACTAGTATAGTAGTCTTCTTCTTTTCCTTTCGGCTTGTCCCGTTACGGGTCGCCACAGCATGTCATCTTTTTCCATCTAAGCCTATCTCGTGCATCTTCCACTGTCCTCATGTCCTCCCTCACAACATCCATCAACCTTTTCTTGGGTCTTCCTCTTGCTCTTTTGCGTGGCAGCTCCATCCTCAGCACCCTTCTACCAATATACTCACTCTCTCGCCTCTGGATATGTCCAAACCATCTAAGTCTGCTCTCTCTCACCTTGTCTCCAAAACATCCAACTTTGTCTGTCCCTCTAATGAGCTCATTTCGAATCCTATCCAACCTGCTCACGCCGAGCAAGAACCTCAAAATCTTTTTACTAGTATAGTAGTAATTACAGTTCATATTTGTGTGTAAAAATAGTGGTTTGCTGTATAAAAAGGAAAAAAACTAACTACAGCATGTCTTCTTGTGGCGCAAGATGGCACATTTTTGTGCTGTGAGTAGCACTAACATTTTTGCTTCCAACTTACGAAGAACAATTACAGATTTTACTGTTTGTAACCGAGAATCCTGGTGTTCTATGCGACAGAAGAGTATCCGCTAGGACAAAGGGGAAAGTTTATAGAACAGTGGTGAAGCCGGCCATGATGTACGGATTAGAGATGGTGCCACTGAAGAAACAACAGGAAGCAGAACTGGAGGTAGCAGAAATGAAGATGTTGACGTTCTCACTCGGAGTGAGCAGGTTGGATAGGATTAGAAATGAGCTCATTAGACGGACAGCCAAAGTTGGATGTTTTGGAGACAAGGTGAGAGAGAGCAGACTTCCATGGTTTGGACATGTTCAGAGCCGAGAGAGTGAATATATTGGTAGAAGGGTGCTGAGGATGGAGCTGCCAGGCAAAAGAGTGAGAGGAAGACCAAAGAAAAGGTTGATGGATGTTGTGAGGGAGGACATGAGGGCAGTTGGTGTTAGAAAAGAAGATGCACGAGATTGGCTTAGATGGAAATAGATGACACGTTGTGGCGACGCCGAACGGGATGAGCCAAAAGGAAAAGAAGACTGTTTGTAACCTAGAAACGTCATATAACAGGACCAAAAAGAAGTAGAAAGAAAACACCTTGTAGTAAAACAAGAAAAATCTTATACTTTCTTTGTCATAAACAATAGCGTAATGACACCTTTGTTACTTGTAACAAATCTCTTCAGGTATTACTCAGAAGAAGACTGTTTTCATAGAATCACCCCTAATGGACAATGAAATAACCGTGAGGGAAAAGAATCTCATCTACCATGAGGAGAGTTTAAAGCATGCCATTAAAAAGAGTGGAAAAAGAAATGCGTTCCACTTAATAACGGAACTTTCTGTGGACGACCAGAAACCCTCACCGGTATTTGTCTCTAACACAATTCACATTTGTTATTATTTTTATTCTTGTTGTTATCAAGGACTCCTCCATATCTGTTTTCAAAACAGGAGAGCTACCAAAGAAGGGTGATGTCTTTCAACAGTGACAGCGTCGACTTTGGGGTGGACCTCACTGACCTGGAGACTTTTGGAGAGGCACCAACCACAACACCCTCCAACACGCAGAAGAGAGAGAACAAGCAACTTTCATGTCTTCAAAGTGCCAGCTCACCACTTTCAAAGAAGGCAAAACAGCTCAGCGCGCCTCTCGGCAATAGTTCACAAGAGGAGAAGCTCGGCTCATTGAAGCAGATGACGCCGATGCTTGTCAGGGAAACGAATGAGGCAAAGACTACAAAGCCAGGATACGAGTCTGATAAAGATCGTGATCAAGACCTGGCAGATGCGGAAGAATCTGAGAATGAGAGGCTGTATATTGATGATGCTGCATCACCATGTCAAGCCACGACCCCCACGATGCAATTTACGCCTGAACCCACAACATGCCTCGCCTCTGACAATCCACCACAGAGGCAAGTGTCGAAAAAAGCTAAGGCCCCATCTGATCAGCTGGGAGAAATCTTGCGCATGCAGACAGCCATGTTCAGCACAGCCAACGACACAGCCGCCAAACACCCCGCCTCGTCCCTGGAGATGGTCTCACCCACCCGATGTGTCGAACCCCCGCGCCAGCCGCTATCTCTTGTGAAACCCTGTGTGACCTCTTACTTGGAGAGTAACCGGCACCAGAGTGGAGAGGCCTCAGCTGCTCCTCCGCTGGTTCACACGAGCTCTCCACAGAAAAGTCAGTGTTACACTAACGCCATGCTCCACATGTTTTTGTCATCTTTTGCCCTTCTTCCATATGCATGCTATGTTTTAGCTCACGTGGGGCTACGGGAACAATTAAAAATCTGTTTTCCTGCATATATGTAGACCAGGGTCTGTGGGACATTCTGGTTTTCGATTTACGGTCTCAAAACTCCAAAAATAATCCTTTCTTGTTCTCCAGAGGGGAAATTCAACAGCTTTGCAATACGTGCTGCATTGCATTGGATGCAAAACTTTATTTATAATATCAATATTTTTTATAATTATTCAATAATGGTCAATAGATTTATTGTAAATAAAATGATAGAAAAATCAATATTATACATTGTACATCTAACATGAACATATCTTCTAAATGTTATGCCCCTGCCAAATTAAAAAAAAAATAAAAGATCTCACACACATACATATAAATTACTGCTGAAGACCCCATGAGAAGGAATTATTTAAAAATGTTTTCCATACAGGTGGCACGGTGGACCAGCTGGTAAAGCGTTGGCCTCACAGTTCTGAGGTCCTGGGTTCGATCCCGGGCCCGCCTGTGTGGGTTTCCTCTAGGCACTCCGGTTTCCTCCCACATTCCAAAAACATGCAACATTAATTGGACATTCTAAATTAAATAGGTGTTTGTGAGTCTGGCTGTTTGTCTCCATGTGCCCTGCGATTGGCTGGCAACCAGTTCAGGGTCTATCCTGCCGTTGGCAGCTGGGATAGGCTCTAGAACTCCCCGCGACCCTCGTGAGGATAAGCGGTGAAGAAAATGGATGGATGTTTTCCGTACACTTAACAGTTCCTGCTTTTTCCATGCAAGCACAAAAGAATGAGGGAAGAAGAAGTGATTTTTTGGGGGGGGCAAGTGATTTAGTGAGATAAGGCCTTACATAGCGGTTGTGTATAAAAACCCATTAAATGAAGCTCAATGAATTAAATGTTATTTTGCATGTATGAATTGCTTACATTGGGACAATAACCCACCAGATCTAAAACATGGAGGTGAAAAATTGGCATCCACTTCGTAACCTGCATTATTGCCACCTAGTGGACTGAAGGGAAACAGCATTACCTGGTCTGGTTTCTAATCCGATGAACCGTATAATTACAGCTATACAGTATTCTTGGTCTTGACAGATGTCTGTCATTTACTGAGTGTCATTCTAACTTTTAAAGATAAGTATAACTGATGTGAACTTAAAAATACTGTTGTGGTTACTGTAAAATTGTGCACAGTTTCAACATTTCATTTGGTGACGAGTAATGGTATTTGTATCACACTTTGTGAATGACTGGCCCAGTGTAATGGATATGGAATTTATGCTCATTATTGACACTTGACCTGTACTTTTCACCACCCTGTACAGAAATATTGTCTGAGGAGCTAAAGGCCGGCACTGAGAATGAACAAGACTACACGGCCCCAGACAGAGGCAACCTTCTCTACAAACTCTACAGTCTCCAAGATATGCTCATCCTCGTGCGCAGCTCAGTCCCCGTAGCTCAAACCAGGAAAGTAGCTGCAAATGCAAGCCAGGTATGCATGCCGCCAAGTATGAAAATAATTTTGATGTGTTTTGATCTTACATTTCTTTATTCTTTAAACCAGTTTGTGCCAGTGCATGTTTTCCCCAAGCTGGATTACCAGCTGTGTCACGGGGTGGAGTGTCTGAGTAGCAGTGAAGCTTGCAATCTGTGGACGGAGACAGCACTCCACTCCACTACAGTTTCCTTTATAGGTAAAAAGAAATCATATTTTTTATTTTTTTTTTCAACTTATTTTTAAATTGAAGACTAGTTTTGATGCAGTGGAATATTCATTTTCTTTAAAAGCTTACAAGTTGTAGTTATGTGGCTTTACTGACATTTTTTCCCCTCACATTGAACGCAGCACAAACTAAGAGAATAGTCTTTAGATGACTCACCACCACCTCCCACTGGAGACTGACTCAAGTTTACTCTGTTGCCATAACAGCCACAGCCTAAAAACAACCTCAGACCTCTAGATATTTTTCGTTTGTTAATAGGTGGTCATCATATGGTTTGGATTATGTTTTAAAACTTTTCAATATATAATCCAAAGTTTATTTTTGCTGGCTCTTTGAAGTCCCGGTTATTGCAGCTATGGAAAAACGTGTGCTACCCTGGACAACTTATCTGATAACATATTTTTAGAAAAATACTTCATATTCATGCACTTTGCCATAGGCGTGTCAGCACGTTCAGGCTGAATCAAAAAAAATGAATGCTTACGTAACTGGCCCGGCTGATACAAGACTACATGGCTCATGCGTCGTCATGTGGGCACCCACTGACAAAGACAAGAGTGGATTATAATTTTAATGGTAGTTTCATGTTAAATATGAGCGCAAGATAATCTACATAAAATAAAAATGCCTTTTCTAGAAAGGTATTTCCCTTTAAGAAAGTACACCTAGACTAAACACGTAACCTCGATGAAAGACATCTACAAGTATCTGAACTTGTTACCTGTATAAAAGCACCTTTCCAGAGAATCAATTAATCAGACACCACCAAGCTCTCCATCATGGGGAAGACCAAGGAACTCTCAAAGGGCTTCAAGAACAAGAGAGTAGACCTGCACAAGCCTGGAAGGGACTACAAGATAATTGGTAAGAACCTGCGTGAGAAGGAGACAACGTTTGGTGCAGTAATTAGAAAATGGAATGAACATAACATGGCTGTAAACATCCATCCTTCTGGGGCTCCTTGCAAGATTTCACCTCATCGTGTATCAATGATTATGAGAAAAGTTGGGTATCAATCCAGAAGTACATGGGAGGAGCTTGTGAGTGATCTCAGGGCACCTGGTGCCACAATAACCAAGTAAAACAGTGGTCACACACCACGCCATAATGGATTAAAATCCTGCAGCGCCTGTAAATTCCCCCTGCCCAAGAAGGCAAATGTACGAAGTTTGCCTGCATGAATGGTTCAGAAAATGATTGGGAGAAGGCAATGTGGTCAGACGAGACAAAAATCGAGCTGTTTGGAATCAGTTTGACACGCCGCGCGGGGAGGAAGAGGAATTCAGACTATGACCCCAAGAACACCATTTCCACCGTCAGTCATGGTGGTGGAAGCATTATGGTTTAGGGATGTTTTTCTGTCAAGGGGACAGGTCAAGTTCACCGCATCGAGATTAAAGAAGGACGGAGCCTTGTGCCGTGACAATCGCCTTCCCTCGGCAAGCAAACTTCAAATGAGTCGTGGTTGGGGCTCCTAGCACGACGGTGACCCAAAACACACAGCCAGGGAAATGATAGAGCAGCTACAAGAAGAAGCACTTTTAAGGTCGTGGTGGGGCCTAGCCAGTCTCCAGACCTAAATCCCATTGAAAATCTGGGGAGGGATCTGAAACTTCGAGTTGCTATTCTAAAGCATTGAAATCTGAAGGATTTAGAAAGGATCTTCAAAGAGGTGTGGTCCAGAATTCCTCCCGAGAAGTGTCCAAACCTGGTGATTAACTACAAGAAACCTCAGACAACTGCCCTGGCCGACAAATTGGTTCGCCACCAAGCACTAAGTAATTTTTTGATTATTATTATTATTGTTATGCTTGTGCTTATTTCCCTCATTGAATTGCAACAATGTTTGAATCTTTTGTTTCATAAGATTTTTTTCATGAGATTTTCTTTATGGTGTACTTTCTCTCCCTGTTAAAATAGACCTACTGCTAAAGTTATGGACCATTCGTGTCTTTGTCAGTGGGCAAACATGGAACATCAGTATCAATTTTATTTTTGTTTCTAATTCAGTTTTGTTGAAGTGGAAGGTGAGAAAGGAGAAGCCGAGTGTTTCTCCCCGCACTGTCAAGCAAATCATCACAGACGCTTCAATCCTTTCTCAGCACTGTCTATGTTGTTGATGGAGGAAAACTCTTGTTGTCTGCACTCATTAGCTTCCTCTCTATCCCTCTGTCCCTTTCTTTCTGTGTAGCTCACATCAATCCGCACACTTCTAAAGTAGCACTGCTTAGAAGGCTGCCTGACTCGTGGAGAGACAACATCTCCTGTGGGTTCAAGTGAGTTGTCGGATTTGCAAAATGATTCAGATGAAACTAATCAGCCTCCTGTGATGATTCCGCTCATGACTTAAAGATAAAACTTGTAATGCAAGCGGGGAATCAGGAGAAACACAACAGCCCAGTTTTCATCACTCACATCCTTTGGTTTTGTCAACCTAATGAGTGTTGATATTGACGAGTGTCTGTCCAACTCAACAATGTGACGCATGGTTATCTTTGTTCACAGGCCAGTGAAGTCACTAAATATTCTGCACCACCTTCTGAAAAAGCTGACTAAGTAAGTTGCTAACAACACGAGACATTGGAAAAAGAAACAAAGACTTTGGATTGTTGGTGCTAAGCCGCCACTGTATTGCTTTTCTAGGTCTTTTCGGGTCTTGTCACTAAATAGTCAATCTGGTATTGCTGTGGGAATGACAGAGATGCAGTTCACATCACAAGGTGTTATTCATTCTTAGCTATCATAAAAACTTGTCAAGAAAAATTAACTACTGCATTCTGAAATAAAGCACTTCTCACCATTTGAGGAGGGCGGACAGACTCACAACGGAGAGTGAA
Organism: Syngnathoides biaculeatus; assembly: GCF_019802595.1. Classification (NCBI taxonomy): domain Eukaryota; kingdom Metazoa; phylum Chordata; class Actinopteri; order Syngnathiformes; family Syngnathidae; genus Syngnathoides; species Syngnathoides biaculeatus. The sequence continues at coordinate 32,631,111 of NC_084645.1, forward strand.
AATGAGCCGCTCGTTGCCAAGCTTCTCTGGTCTGCTTATTAACAGAGCTGTTATGCTCTCAGCACCGCTATTTACTGTTTGGTAAAATATATTTGTGAATGTAATTCATATTTAATGAATTGTGTGTAAGACTCATTGTCGACTGAATAGCCAGACATTTTCCCATGTAGCAGAGAGTCCCGTTTACAGAGATGAAGTAAAACCCACTTAAGTTGAGTTTATCTTTTAGGTTGAAAAGCACACATTACGCCTGCATGATAATACTTGTACTTCCAGTTCTTTTGTTTAGTTAGATTTTTTTTTTAGACATATTTCTGCAGAAGACTGGTTGCTCTCAAAATTGAACCCATTTTGGGCCATTTGACTTTCGAGGGTTCACTGTCTATGGCTAAGAAATCTTGACATCAGCATATTTGTTAAATGGGCTTGTGTTCTTGCAGTTCATTACGTGAGTTGTTCGTATGTTCTGCTTTAAACTTAATTTAAGTCAGGGTCAGGGTTGGAACTGTGACACTCCTCCGCTTATGATGTTTTTGCCATGATTGTAGACCTCCTGACTAACAGTAGATGTGCCACATTCTACTTTTCACATTCCAGTCACTGGAAGAAGTCTCACTGAATGCCATAACACGCCCTCAGTGATGCAATATGTGTTTCTAGGATGGAAGAAGGACAATATCTGATCACACACAAACCAGGAGAGCCTTTTGTGACCCTGTTAAAAGCGACCGATGGGAAAGCACCTCGAACGGTTTACGACTTGCACCAAGTCCACGTGGGTCTCCCCAAGCCCCCCGCCTCTGGCCGCGTGCCCTGGATACCTGTGGATCCCACGGTGGTTCTGCCCTTCCACAAGAAGCACGGCCGTGTGCCCTGCACCTTCCCCCCGCAGTCTGCGCTACAGGTGAAAAATACAGTTAAACACACTGTAAATACACTCAAGAACACGGGAATCCCTTAAAAGATATGACTTATCAAATATGTCTCTTGATGAGCTTTGAACAAGTTCTTCTTAGACTGGCTGAACCGGTGCCAATGCCACATGCCTGTAAGTGCAAAATTAGCAAGCAGGAGTTGCAGCCTAAGCTGCACGTCTCAACATAGTTTAGTCTAGTCACTTCAGTGGCATTCATTTCATCTGTGTCTAAAATTCTTCACATGGCAAATAGGGAAAATCGTAAATTTGCATGTGATATTGTGGTTGTTTTGGCTTGCACTAGATGTTGCAAGTGCCATTTGAATCATACAAGCAAAGCTCATATATTTTGGACTCTGTTTCTTGCAGCAGGCTACAGGACATGCAAGTGTGGCAGGGCTGCCCAAGACGGGAGGGAAGAAGAAAAAGAAAAACAACCGCACAGCGAAACGGAAAAAATATATTAAAAAACTCATTCGGCATTCTGTTTAAAATCAAACTGCACATTACCTGTGAGTTTTTGTATGATGATCGAAACATTTGTGTAAACTAGAGATGTTTTTCTAATGCATTTATTTTTGTATAATTTCTCAGCTGCAATTTTATCAAGAATTGGAAGAACAATAAAGCTAGAAGCATTCAAAAGGATGTGTGGTCACCTGATTGGATCACTACGTGAGCGTAAACGTTATTGAATAAAGATTAGGAGCTCCCCCCTGTCAGGATCAACTTTGCAGTGGCTGCTTGTTCAACTGGGTGGAGTCAGGAATGGGTGAGAAGTGGAAGAGGGGGAGGTGAAAGGGGAAGTCCTTGCAGTGTCGGGAGTCGCAGTGGCGTTAAATCCCCACGCCCTTAACTCCCAACACATCAACAGGAATTCTGGGTTGTGCCAACTTCTACAAGTTAGGTAAGTTTCATTTTTGTTCAACATACAACTGTGGAAAAGAAGTCTTTGTTGTAAAATAATGTTTTTAGGACCTTGGAAGCGAAAAAAAAAAATAGCTGATTCATCAACTAGCATGAAGTGTGTTTGGGGAAAATATGTTGTATATGTTGTTACTTGTGTGTAGTTGCCAGTGTTTCGGAACAATTCCCTGATCTCACATTGCCTCCACATGTGTGACTGCTGTGTGAATTCATACTGCAGTTCAGGGCGTGTCCACTCTGTGTGTGTGTGTGTGTGTGTGTGTGTGTGTGTGTGTGTGTGTGTGTGTGTGTGTGCGCGTCAATGATTAAGCAAGTTACCTCTACATTATAATAACTGCCTTGACTGAGAAGCAGTGAAAACCACATGGGAGCCTGAGGGCTACATAATGTGTCTTTAATCCGTCCATTATGGGATGGCAGAGTGTACGGGAGAAGAATGTGATTACATCAGTAGACTGAACAAAGGTGTCCCACTCTGCCTCAGTGATGGGATTATATTGATACGTGTTCACATGACATGTGACTTTTTTGCAGGACAGTGAAAATGGCAATGGTGGCTGAATTCCTGGGGCAGCTGTCCCTCAATGCTGCGGTAAAAGCAAAAAATTTTACAGATTTTAGACCTTTTACAGGCCATTCTTTTATCATATTGTTTGACTTGTCTTATTTCACCCCACAGTCCCCTGACCCAAAATACCCCACTGTTGTTCCCGCTGTAGACTTTGACCCTGAAAAGGATGCTGCGAGGATAGAGACTGCTATCAAAACTAAAGGCAAGATACACTCAGTACTATTGATTAAATGTCGCTGAAGTTTTCTGTACGGACTGATGTTATTTGTGAGTCAGCATCCTGGCTTGGAAAGAAAGGGGGGGGGGGGAGTTTGGGGAACTGCTCCAAGTCTGTCTGTGACATCAGTACCACCAGAGCGCTGTGCAAAACAACCATTGGAATCTCCTGGTTACAGTGAACAAGCACTCCATTTTGCGAGAATTATATTATACTTTGTCATTAGTTTCTGTAAAAGATTTGGTCATGGTGTATTTGCGTGAATTTTATTATACCGTACATTTACTAAACAACTGAGCCTTTGTTTCCACTAAGACACACCAGTGTTTAAAAGCCGTAAATACCGTCCGTCTGTTTCATGACCTGGAATAGTTGACAGATGAGTTTACTTCAGATAAACGTTTTTGACTTTGCCTAGCTTTAGCCTCAAGGCTAGATAGATAGTTAACACGGCGACAGCTGCCATTCAGATAATCCCAAAATTCCCACATTTCTGACGTATATGTTTGTTTAATATGATTACCGATTCCCAACATAATCTGAAATGAGATTATGTCCATCCCACTTGTACTGTTGCAGGCAAACACCACACAGTAATTCACACCTTCTTTACGTTGGCTATCAATAAGCACTTGAACAAAACATTGTTTACCGCCAACATGGCGGCCTCGGCGGTCTCAAAAGCTGTGTGACGTCGTTGGCAAACTCTCTGTTGCGCTGGTCCCCATTAAGGTGCCGACCCCATCTGACTTTTAAGAAAATGGCAGTGTCCACCCTGGACTGGTCGCAAGTCAATGGCAGGACACAAACAACCGACCATTCACATGAATCTTTATTGAACCTAAAATGCATGTTTTTGGCATGTGGGTTAGGGTTAGTGTACACACTAAACCTTCACAAGCACGGAAGAACATGCTTTTTCCACAAAGCATGACAGTGTTTATACTCCTACAACTACACTAACCAATTAATTAAGTACCTCACTGTCCGTGTTGATCCAAATGTAGCCTTCCTGACTTGATTTTATTGTTGTTTTTTTTTTTAATACAGCTCGTTTTGTGTCTTATTAAAGTCAAATTACTGTTCCTCAGGTGTGGACGAACAGACCATCATTGATGTCCTAACAAAGCGGACGTACTCTCAGAGGAGGGAAATTGCATTTGCTTATGAAAGGAGAGCAAAAAAGGTAAAGGCTGTTTATTGCTCATATTTGGACTTTAAATGAATTTTTAGCTTAAAATGAATGAAACCAGCGTGACAATAATGTGATATTGTGGAGGCTCACTTGAGGTGACCATAATATGATACCGCTGTCTTTTAGGACATGATCTCAGCTCTGAAGGGGGCACTGTCGGGGTCCGTGGAATCGGTGATCCTTGGCCTGATGAAGAGCACGTCCCAGTATGACGCCTCAGAGATTAGAGGATCCATCAAGGTACACGACATATTACCCATCCAGCAGGCAGGCTCATTACAAGAGCGCCACTACCCTCTTGTGGCCAAACGACAGTATGCGCCTTTTTGCATTTTCTGATGTAACCTCAAAAGTGTTCAAGCGAGACTCGGATCTTTCTTTCAGGGCCTCGGCACTGATGAAGAAACGCTCATTGAGATTCTGTGCTCACGCAGCAACTCTGAACTGCAGGAGATCAAGCAGGTCTACAAGGAGTGTGAGTAATACTCATCACCAATGGCCCTTCGCAGCCATTTTTTTTCATTGCAATTCCTCCAAACTTTCACACCACCCATATTAGATGGCATTTGCAAAACGTTCGCAATTTAGCATCGTGCATTTGTGTAGGATACCTGGTTGAGGATTTAGGGGGGTATTCCCCTTGTATAAGTTCACTGAAAACTAAAATACATTTTCTGCTTGAGAATGGTTAATACAATATTTGATTTCAGATGGAAAAAAAAAACTGAATTGGATATGTGCGAAACTTGCCAAAGTTTAGTTCAAAGCTTCAAGTCATCAACCCAGAGTTATGAGAGTTATCGCAACATACACGGGGAATCCGCTAAGATTGCTTTGGTCATATGACATTCCACATATTGCTGATACAATTTGAGGGGGGGGCTAGTTGTGACTTTAATTTGCGTCGACCACTGAGGGACATATTGCCCGACATGGCAACTTCCTGAGATGGGTGAAAACGGATTCTTTTTCTTTCGGCTTGCCCCACAGCGTGTCGTCATCTTTTTCCATTCAAGCGTATTTTGTGCATCTTCCTCCCGCTGTCCTCATGTCCTCCCTCAGGGAAAACTGATGAATTCACATTTTAATCTTGTTCCACAAATGCAATATTAATCAGAATATTGTGTTGGAGGAGCCCATACAATGTATTGGCATTAGTTCCCCTGTCAGGCTGAATTGCACAGCCCTTATTCTAAAGGTAAACACATTTAAATTGTGGAAAAATAACAACTAAAGCCTTCTCCTCAAATAAAGGCTGCCTGTTACTTTCTGAAGCTGAATTAGCGGCTACTGTACAGTATTTAGCAATTATATTGTGTGTATCCGCAACCTTGCGGTTGCTTCATCTAAAATGGAAAACTTTCCAGTGTTCAAGAAAGACCTGGATAAAGACGTAGCAGGGGACACTTCGGGAAACTTTGCAAAGCTGCTGCTCGCTCTGGTGCAGGTGCGCTCAGACACTCACGCCAACGCCGTTGTTTATGTTCATAATTTTGAGACTGAAGCCGTACTTTCCTTCCGCGCAGGCCAAGCGAGACGAGCCGTCCTCCGTGGTGGACTATGAAAAAATTGATGAAGACGCCAGAGTAAGTTCTGTCCACACTTCGTAACGCTAACAGATTCTTATTTACAACATCGTCACATTTAAAAGTTGTGATTTTTAAATTATAGTTGTAATAAAACATGCAGCGCTCCTTTTAGGCACTCCTAATAAAAAGCCCTTGATTGCTATTTGCTTGGTACTTAACGTCAGAAGGACTTAAGAGGACTATAATTAAATTAAATGGCACTTCCAAATGACTTTGCAAAGGGACGGGGGTGTCATTTGGGCTCCTGATCCTTTTTCTACCATCAATTACTTCAAATTCAGCAGACTTGGATGATAAAACTTTGCTAATTCACTGCCGTCTTGTTGATTCAACACAGAAACTCTACGACGCTGGTGTGAAGACCAGAGGGACAGACGTGGCGACGTGGATCGCAATCATGACAGAGAGGAGCGTCCCCCACCTGCAAAGAGGTTCAGTGCACGTTGTTGTTGTGTTTCGAATGCAGGTTGTTTGTTTGTTTTTTTAAACCGAAACAAAAAGTGGCTCATGAAGTGCTTGTGTCCTTGGTAGTGTTTCAGAGATATAAGAGTTACAGCCCCTACGACATGCAGGAGAGCATCATGAAGGAAGTGAAAGGAGACTTGCAGAAGTCTTTCCTGGTTCTAGGTACTTATGATTTAAACATAGGACGTGACTTGCAGTGTTATTTGTATGATGATTTATTTTGGGGTCTGTTTCTTTTTTCCCAGTGCAAAGCTTTGAAAACAAACAGCTGTACTTTGCCAACAGACTGCATGACGCTATGAAGGTAAAAGAATGCGCTCTTAGAATAGTTACCATAATTTCTGGCCTACAGAGTGCACTTGATTATAAGCCTCACCCAGTACATTTTTAAAGGAAATACCATTTGGTACATACATAGGCCGCAGCCGTGTAAAAGCCACGAGTGCCTACATTGAAACCGACATTGCAGCACGAAATATTTACAAAGTAAGATGGTACACAAAGAGTTTAACGCTAGCGCCACCACGCTAACAGGGCCAGTAAAAAAAAAACAACAAAAAAACATGCTGGTGAAAATCACTGAGACACGGCAGTAACACACTAGCGCAGCGCTAACAGGGCCGGACCGGTAAAAGTCACTTCCTCGGCACATATATTCCACCGGTCTCAGGCTTACCTTTTCTGCTCGAGTGCCACCTTGCGCTCATGAGAAAAAAATGCACAAATTAGCCGCATCACCACATAAACCGCAGGGTTGAACGCGTGTGGAAAAAAGTCGTGCCTTATAGGCCGGAAATTACGGTAAATAAAAAATGTTCACTACATTTGTGCACCGATGGGGAAATCAACAAGTCATCAGTTAGATTACGTGGATATCTTCACTTTGTAATGAGGACGATGAGTTCATATAGATCATTTTTATTCATTTGGGCGTCTAACGTGATTCTTATGAGACTATTAAGCCCCAATGTAAACCTGACCAATGTTATACACTGAACAAAAATCTAAATGCTACACATTACGCTTAATATTGTTCACAAGTCTGTGTTAGTGAGCATTTCTCACGGGTGTGGCATGCCTGTGCAATATTCATGTCATCAGCATCTTGATATGCCACATGGATTATCTTGAAAAAGGAGAAATGCTCACTCACACAAATGTAAATATATATATATATAAACATAATATTTGAGGGAAATGTCCTTTTGTGGAGGTAGAAAAAGTTTTAGATCTTGCAGTGGAACTCACAAAAAAATGGGAGAACAAAGAAAAGTGTTGCATTTAAATTTATGTTCAGTGAATTATGTAATAATAATATAATTTTATTGAAATACTTGTTTGTTTTGTGTTCAGTTATTTTTATTTTTTTTTTTTTGCTTATTTATTGGGCAGCTAGGTGAGTTAGTGGTTGTAGGTTCAGAATGTCAGCCCTGGCCTTCGTGTAGGAGTGTGCATTTTCCCCCCATGCTTTGGGAGAGCTTCCGCCTACATTCCCCCCCAAAAATGCAAGTTAGGTTTATTGAAGACTTTTAAATTGTCCATAGGTGTGAATGCAAGTGGGAATGATTCAGTTCAGAGGTGTCAAACTCAAGGCCCGGGGGCCAAATCTGGCCCGCCCCATAATTTTATGTGGCCCACAAAGGCAAATTATCAACTTCCATGATTTTTTTTAAAATCTGAACTAAAGTTTCAAATTGTCATATCATAAATTATAACATTGAGATATTGCAAGCAATATTCTGTGCACAAACAACAGCAATAGTTAAAAAAAAACCCATTACCCTTGATTTGTGAATATAAAACTCGCTCATAAATTTAGTTAACTCGCTCATAAATTTAGTTTGTAAATATGATGAGGTGAAAGATTTTCATGGTTTCACATTCATAACAGCCCTTTGAGGGAAACTGTAACTACATTGAGCCCCGCGACAAAAAAAAAAAAAAAAAAAAGAGTTCGACACCCCTGATTTGGTTCATCCCACAGATAATTCGATGGGGTTGAGGTCAGAGCACTCGAGTATTATACAGATTTTCGATTCAATATGTTCCGTCCTAATTTGGCCATGATTTCGTTTCATGTCATCACCACGGAGTCTGATGGATCGACACACGTGTAAGGACTTCTGCATGTAAATATTAAACCGCTTTAACGTCTATAATTTTCGAGCCTGACCTTTTTCTGAGCATATCAGTGAGGAAAAAATATTCTCAACACACCCCACGAATAATCTATTAGGGGCATAATGGGGAGGAAATGCTCCAATTCATTCTACTTTGTCAATATGCATAAAACCTGCTTTAGAGTAGAACAAGTGCAAATCCAGGAAGTGCTGACATGTTGCCGCTGTGTTTAGAGTAAAGGAGCCAAGGAGAAGGTGGTGAGCAGGATCATCGTGTCACGCTGTGAAGTGGACCTGAAGAAGATCTGCTCGGAATACAAAGCCCACCATGGCCAGTCTCTTCAGAAGACCATCATGGTGAGTCGACTAATGTTATTTATTTATGATGTTGTCTTGTGTTGCTATACAAGCAGCAGGATTTGACGGTGCTCTGTTTGTGCTCCCTGTGCAGGAACACACTAAGGGAGACTACCAAAAGGTTCTCCTGGGCCTCTGTGGACCAGAGGAGTAAATCAATTGATTAATTCGACAAATGAAGATAACTGGACCTAGAATGCTAAATCAGACTTTTTTTTTTTTTTTTTTTTTTTTTTGTTGCTACATGAAGAACATTGATATCGTTGAAGCAAAATCGCAATAAAGCAGCACACAGTATTATAAAAAGCCTTTCTTCTAATCTGTAGTTACCGTTTACATCCCATAGAGGGCGCTGGAGTAGCGTTAAAAACGGGCCGAGATTTTTAGTTAAGGCCTCACTCAGTTGATACAGCCGCTGATTTAAAAAAAAAAAAAAAAAATGCACGCTGTCGTTTATTTCTGTTATATTACAATGGAACCACACATTCTACATGACCTTTGCCTTAATGCCCATCACACATAAAAAAGGGTGAATGTAAGCTGTCAAAATGTAATTGAATATTGCTCAAGAACAGTTTGCAATTTTTGAAGAATTAAATTGATAAATGAATCGGGATGATAGCAAACACATTTTGTGACTAGCGTGGTACAAGAGTACGTACCAATATCTTCCTCTTTTTTCCCCCACTATGAGAATCTATGAATATGATTTAATCATTAGTGTGTTTTTCTGTGTTTGTTTGGTGCTAATATTTTAATTAAAAATGTTAATTTTACCTCCGGCAAAGATGATTTGCATAGCACTAAACAAGCGTATATACAGTGTTTCTGCTGTTTAGTTTGCGGTCTCTCAGGATGGAATAAGCAGCACAGTGTTGTCAAGGCATTTCTACTGAAGTATAAGGAAGGGGGAAAAAAAAAAAAAAAAAACATCCCCAAAAGGCAACATGACTTGGGCTGAACACAGCGATGAGGAAGCTAATGAAAATAAGTCCTGAAGATCAAACACGCTTTTTTATATTCTATTTGAAGAGATTAAATAATGTTTCCGTCAAACTGTTTTTCCCGAGTTGAGCCTCTGACAAAAGAATGGACTTTGATTTTAGCAAGACATCAGATTTATGGTCATTTTGGAATAATACTGATGACAACATTAGTCCTTTGTGACACTTTATGTTTATAGGTAATAGAAAAAATAAAATATAGCATAAAGTAGGCTAAAACAGTATTTTGCAAGGGGGGGGGGATTTTATGCGCCAATATGCTTGACAGATTAATCACTCCATCATAAAGAGGAAAGTACCGCCATATTTCCTTTTTTTTTTTATATATGGATGTACAACATGCTGTTCTGCTCAAGGCCAGCCCATGGGGACCGGCGGCGGACCCGAGGGGAAGTCGCTTCTCAATTGAAACCGTGCAATTTACTGTCCCAAACGCTGACACTTTATCATTCAGAGGACTTTAACCCCATGAATGTCAAGCAGCGAGCATGCTGGGAAGGCGCCGGCACGTATCTGCATTACCATAACCACAGCTTAGCAGCCCCCCCCCCCCAAAAAAAAGGGAGAGTCATAAACACAGACATTTCCAAGTAGAAGACAACCAACTACATCCTTTTTTTGTTTCTCAAAAAAAAATGTGGTGGCACACCCACCACGACTTCTTTTGATGCCAGCAGGAACAGGAAGTCAAAGGAACCCGGTGTTTCCTGACCTTTGTTGAGGCAAAGAGCATATTTTAAATTAGAACGCTGCTTAGTGTCACATTATATGTAAAAAAAGAAAAAGTAAATAATTTGGACATTGGTGCCTTGACATTTGGCTTAAATTCATGCAATTTAAATCATTCTCCATTGAAATGATTCTATTATTCCACTCCAGTCCCCCCCCAAAAAATTAAAATGTTTTAAATTCAGAACTTTTTGCTTCAATTCAAAGGGAATTGTGCTGCTCCTCCTGTTGTGTCTTTAGCTGTAATATTAATCATTCCTCGCAGAGGATAAAGAATAGATCCCTGTATTATCTATCTACCGTTTGCGTTCAAATATGTGTTGCTTAAAGGTTTATAGTCATGTCCTGGTTCTAAAGTGCCACTGTCATGAAGTGGATGATTTTTAGTGTGTTATTAATGAAAAAAAAAACAGCAGCCGGTATGGACCCACCCGTTTTTTCACCACAAAACATGGTTTTGACATATATGGCTTTTTGTAACACCCGCCATGAAAATCCTCTCGAGGGATTTGTTTTCAGGTGGAAGTGACGATGGAGGCAGTAGTGCGCTCAAGCGGACTCATTTCTTTGTATTAGTTTTCCCCGCGGGGAGATAGCTCGTTGTTCCTTCGTGTTAGCCAAAATGCTGACTCGTTACATTGCTGGATATTGCTCGAACACTCGGGAGGATGGATTTACCATTCATAAGTTTCCAAGAGACCCTGGATTGCACAGGTACAGAGGACGAGAGCTTAATGGGTTCCAAATGACAGGGATGTATGTATGCAGCTACTAAAAAAAAAAAAGAATAGTTTGGGCGGGACCACGTAATCCGTCTCTCATAACGTAACAAAAGATCTGCGTACGTATGACAGGGGTGCTAAATGTGTCGACGTGTGCGTCGGACGGCTTTGGCGTCGGGCTCACCGGTGAAGGCTTCCGCGTTATGCCTCGCGGACGAGCACGGTTTCGGCCGGGCTGGCTCATACATACTGCCTGGGAGTCTGTTGTTAGTTAGAAGTGATCCGCATATCATCTAAATATGGCTCGAAACAATAGGGTAACATTGCCGGACACTTTACTCGATTGTGAGATGTTCTCTTCTTCGAAAATAGCTTTCGTGTCTGAAGGGGCGCGTCCCATAGTGGGGGCCACACTGTGTTTTCAATGGCGAATGTGGAGGGGTGACGTCACAGGCAGTAGATGCAGCCAATATGGCGACCACTTGGATGTCGAATGACGCTTCCGTAACTTTGCGCATGGACGACGCGCTCTCCCCTCATATTTTTTTTGTGTAAACATTGTAGTGAATAATGTCATAAGTCTTGTTCATTTCAATATGTATTTTAGAATGTTTACAGCGATGAGACTTGGGCTTTAAATACGCGTCTAATTCTTTTTATTTTTAGTTTGATCGTAAACGTCAACTGTGGGTTGCATCGAAGTAGAATTGTTGGCTATCTGTTGCTTGTTGTTTAGTGAGTTGGATTCATCCTGAACCTGAGCAAATCGAAGGTCGTAGGATGAGTTTGGTTCCACCAAAGGTTCCACTGGACAAATTCATTTTGCTGTCCTTTAAATACAACGGCGCCATCTGGTGGGTTTTATGTAATCAAGAGGCCTTTTAGCGGTTCCAACAGCCGGCTGCGTCCTCCCATCTTCTTGTCCTAGTTACAGTGAACATGTGGGCGCCTCCCCTCCGTCACCTCGGAGACAGAACCCAGGCGGCGCTCGCGGCATCCAGCGGCATTAAAGTTTCACAGTACAGCTGGAAGAGCTGCTGCCGGCCCGCCAGACATAGCGAGCGCGTGCACGCCGGGAAGGTTCGAGTTTGTGCTTGTGATTAATTCATCCGACACAACTTAGAGAAGGGACGCTTTCCTTAAAGGATGTGGCTCCCTTCTCGCGCTGACACCGACAGAACCCTGTCTCAGGATTGGGGGGGACGCCAAGGGGTGTTTAATTATACAGTAGGAGACCACTGAGGTCTTCTTTTAATTGTGTGCATCTGTTTGTGTGCGTTAGCCTGCAGCTCTGTGTAGGTCGCAGGCCTAGTCTAAATGAGAAGTCCTACAGGCGAAGCTGGAAGACGCGCCTCCCCTCAACACAAAAGAGCACAAAGAGCCAGTTTGATTAATATTTTCTTAATTATCATTATTTAATTCGGCCCAAGCGCGGCACGTGGAAACGCGGCCTTTTGTCTCAGCGCCGAGGAAGAAGCCGGCTCATTAGCGCGCGGCGAGATGCTGCGTATGGTAAATAAGAGGCTCGCGGCCCGAGGGGAGAGTCAGAACCGCACTGAAGGACATCTCCTCTCCTGAAGGATGCTGCGGCGCTCATGTTAACCAGCACCAGACCTCGGAATAGCGGATGCTGCGCCTCTGGGGTCGTCAAGGCCCGCTTCCTTTTTTTTTTTTTTTTTTTTTTTTTGAGGCTCAAGCAGCAGACGAGACAGCTGCGAAGCGGCCGGGCCATCACATCAGTCAGCCTCCTTTGTAAAGCAGAGCGATGCTTGAAATAAGAACGCAGAAAAGGCAGAAAGAATGAGGCCCGTTTCCTGGCGATTTGGACCGCACCCCATCAAGTGCTTCGGCAGACAAAGCAGAAAGTTTGACGACAAGTAAGTACTTTGTAGAGTTCAGATCGGGGAGCTACAAACATTCTCCTCGAAAAAGAAACTGATTGGTTTTAAAAAGTACAATTACTTCCGTACTCGTAGTATTCCTCTGCTGGTGTGTGCCTTAAGGGCGCGGTCTATTAAGCAGCGAGAGGAGCTGGGGTGTCAAGGCCTTTTCACGGTGCACTTTTAGGAGGGTGCAGCATACCATGGACCTTTCCGACCTGTCAATCACTCGTACAATAATGGCCAATCAGATAGCCGCATTGTCTTAACCCCTGGCTTGACACGCCCCTCTTTCCGTATTGTCCCACAAGCAACGCTGGTTGTCAGTAGCGTACGCTAGGAAAAGTTAATGTTGCGAAGAAAATGCTCCTCATATATGCGCTTGGGGAACGTGCAATTCTGATTAAAGATATCTTGCTAGTTTACAAGGGACCCGGTTGGTTCATTTTCCAAAGCCCAAAACTCAGTTGACGAAGTGTCTACGATGGATTAAGGCTCGCGGAAGAGCGCACGTCCAACTAAATGTGAACAATATCAACAAACACAAGGCTGTATGTTCGACGGTAAGAGAGGGAGAAGTAACTTCTCTGAGTTTGCTTTTATTATTATCAGTGCTTTATATATTGCAGGAGAACAACTTTCACTTTGTTGGTATATCATTGACCTGCTGAATGAAGTGTGGAATGTTTTATGCCGAAGAGTCAGGTTAGTGATGCGTAAATGCGCAATCTCATGCAAGAGAAATGTCTATCTGCCTATTTGTATCACATCAGACTTTTAAGACAGAGCACTGAGTTCCATTACAAGCCAAGTCAAACTTTTTCATCTGGTGACTACTGTAATGACGGAGTTAATCACCATTGTTTGAATGCCCTTGCAGAAAATCGAACCTAACTCACTTATAAAGACTACAATGATATTACTCGTGATCTTTCCAAGTAAAAAGTACTCACCCTGCTTTACATGTGCAGTACGTTTCTAGTATTTTATACTGTTGGATTTCATTCTGAAGTTTGTGAGGCGTCAAATTCTTTTGCATTGATCGCCATCCTTTTGCTGTAACTCCGACATTGCGTCCTGGTCCGTCCAAAATCTTAATTCCGTGTACATATCCTTGCATGAAATTGTTGAGACCTCTCTGTATAAGTCTCTTGGACAAGTAAGACGCATTTGGCAAAAAATATACCCCAAATTTATCTGGAATACGCAAGAGAGAATCGAATTCAAACATGTTCTGTTCAATCACCATTTTGGAAGCTTGTGTGAGATAGCTAAGGGGGCAGAGCTTAAGATCGCCATCGGAAAGGTCCATTGATGAACCCATTCGGTGCGTATGTCACGTAAATTGGCCTTTAGCCTTCACGGGAACCAGGCTCAAGTTGAATATTTTGGAATTTAGGAGCAGTGACACTTTGATGTCACAGTGCGTGTCCAGAAGGATTGGAAAAGTGAGTTTCAGACTGCTAGATGTAATAGAACAACCAGAAGGAAAGGCGTCCATGCTACGTTCAGGCAGGACTTCACTTCCAAATGTGGTAAATAATAATAGAAACAAAAACGGTCATGGTCACAACTAGAAACTCCAGAAATAATTGGTTTTTCACAAACAATATTTTCCTGTGAGTATTGTTAATTCATTTGGGTAAAAATACCGTTGCTCGGTGGTTAGAACTCCACAGGATTGATGCTAGTTCTGTCAGCCCTTACATGGTGTTTTGTGTTGTGTGTTAGCATTAAGTTAAAACAAGCTAGCAGACAGACAAAGTTGCAGTTTTGTTCAATAGAAGAACATAATATGAACAGTAATTATGTTGTTTTAAAACTTAACTTTGCTGGCACCATCTGGCAATTATGAACACATATATACATATATTTGCACACAACTCGATACAACTAAATCAGCCTAGCAATGACTCGTATCTAAAAAAAAAAAAATCGTGTCAATCGTAAGCCAACGTACAAGGTGCGTTATGAATTCCTCTTACCATGAATCAGCATATAGCTCTGAAGCTATATATATATATATATATATATATATATATATATACACATATATAGTTAGGTGAATTTGTGAACTGCAAAACGAGATATGCGGGGGTTCACTCGACATATTTTTGAGCTAATGGTGCGAGTGACAATTTGTATTGAAAGCAAATGGCAGAGGAACGTGAAGCTTCTTGCTTATGTCATCACGTTATTCTAAAGTGCTGTGTGTTGCAAGTAAAGACTTCACAGAAGACCCGTAGCAAACTTAAGTTTTTAAACAACGCTTTATGAAGACAATAATGCGCTGTTTTTATGGTGAAAATTGACAGGGTTTGAATTAATTATATTTGGTGACTGGATGCATTTTCATTATGGAAAATTCGAGATGGCAAAGTTCACTGACCTGATTACGTGATGTTATTCAGGAATTTTTTTCATTTTATTTTTTTACACGGGGCTGCTTGTGCAAATACTGTTACTTATGAAATAGTTGGAATAAAAGAAACAAGTCCGGGCACGGTGTCTAACATGATACGGGTACATCTGCACGTGGTTGTGTCGAGGCTGGGTGGCCCTCAGCCAGGCGCACTGATGCTAATTCTCTGTGAAGTGCTTGTAATGACGTGGCCCTGGCTGCAGCCGCTCCGATGCTATTTGCACATTGGATCACCGTGTGTGCGCACGTGCGTCGCGGTCGCAATGCTAATATGAAAGAAAGATCTGCAAAGAGGAGGCGGGGATGCCCTCTTCATCAGCGTGGCATATTCACATTTATTTACATCCTGGCTAATAAGATATGCACTCTGCTGCTAGGTAAGACAGAAAGATGTTAGGTAATTAAACTGCTTTGCTTTCCGTTCATTCATTATCCAAACTCATGCCTGCATACATAATGTAATAATATCAAATATGACACAAATGGATGAGGTGGCCGTTCTGGCGTGTTTCAGCGCTGGCAGCAGGTCGTAAATCTACACAGAGCTGTCACGGGAGACAAAATGTACAGAAAGTGTCGTGATGAATTTAGGAAGCATCAAAATATGTATTCAGCAGTATATGTGGGAGTGTTTGTGGGGGGGCGGGGGGGTTGGTAAGAGAGTATATATGACTCTTTACATAATGCGGCCGTGCAAGAGCACAAACAAGCCAGTGAGTGTTCATCACCAGGTGCTCAACCTCTAACCCGTTGGAGGTTTTCGGCTCGACCGAGTGGGTCTCTAATCCGTGCTGTCATGTTACTTAATCCTTCCGACTGAAGGCGAGCTTTGGCGCCGGTGTCCTTCTCACATTAGGCGCTGGACCCCCCGCACACACTTTCAGGGCCTCCCCTTCACGCAAGAAAAAAAATTGAAATCAGCCGGGCAGACACTCAAGCATGAACCAAATGTCATCGGCGAGTCACAAGGAGGAGAGGAGGCTGTGTTAATTATCACGCAGGTTCACGTACGCGCCGGGCCTCAAGTCATTTCCGAGGTCCCGCCCCCTCCTGGGATACGCCAAGAGGAGACACAATTTCAACAAGTAGGCACTGATTAACTCCGTGATGGATGCGGCCTTGCATATCACGCTGTGGAATGGCGGTGTCGCCATCTTGTCCCGACTGAAGATGAATTCAGACTGTTGCCCTGCGTCCTGGCGAAGACTTTTACCGTTCATCAAAGCACCGCATCGTATGATGTTGTTTGAAATTTTTGAATTGCTCCAAAATTCCCACAGCTTTAATTCCATGGTCAACACACAGAAAATTATTAAAGTGCCAGTGACACCTAAAACATAAAATTTAGTATGTTGTTAACCAAAAAAAAAAAAAAAATCAGCAGGAATGGACTCATACGTTTGTTCACAACACGTCAAAATGTTGCCGTATATTGATTTTTTTCATCTCCTGCCGTGAAAAGTCTCTCGAGGCTTTTGTGTTGAACAAGAACCAGGAAGTGATATTTTTTTGCAGACGCCGACAGTGGCGGGGTCAAGTGTTTATACCTGTTGTACCGACGAGAAATTTGTGTTTTTTTTTTTTTTTTTTGCCGTGTTAGCCAAAATTCTCGGGAAGATGGACTCTTCACACGTTTCCAAAAGACCCAGTTCTTCTAGAGAAGATCTGTGTGTAGGAGTGGGCCAAAATCCCTCCTGCAGCGTGCGCAAACCTGGTGAACAACTACAAGAAACGTTTGACTTCTGTAATTGCAAACAAAGGCTACTGTACCAAATATTAACATTGGTTTTGTCAGGTGTTTAAATACTTATTTGCAACTGTATCACACAAATAAATCGTTTAAAAAAATCCTACATTGTGATTTCTGGATTTTTATTTTTAGAATATCTCTCTCACAGTGGACATCCACCTACGATGAAAATTTCAGACCCCTCCATGATTTCAACGTGGGAGAAACCGCAATATAGTAGGGTGTTCAAATACTGGTTTTCAGTACCAGAACCACCTGTCTAATGCTGTGGGCTTGAGAAACATACCGCCATTCTACTTCATTTCCAACGACACGTTTCCCGTGTGACACTTAACCTTCCGAGATTTCCCCTCCCGTCTGTTTGGTTCGTGTTAATTAACCCCGAGGACCCATCAAAGAGGGACGGGCGTCCAAGCGTCAATTAAGATGATGCCTTATAGTGATCAGTGGCCAGAAGCCATGTGACCATGTGAAGGAGATGGCATGCGGCTGGCGTTTGTGTCGCTGTTGCCGGGAAGAAGTTGGCTGGCGCAGGCTGACCTCCCTCAGGTGGCCATAGATGTGCAAATGAGTTCAAAAATAGAACCGCTTTCTCTTCATAAACAGCAAAAAAAAAAAAAAGAAAAAAAAGGATTTGGGGCTTCTCTTTTCATTCATTTTGGCTGCTGGCAGAAGTTGCTGAAATCCACAAAAGCACACTTCCTGGTGAAAAGAAGCACTGATGGCAGGATGAGCAGCAATGTTTGAGCCTCAAGGAAAACACTCCGTATTGAGTTCAGCACTCAATGGTTGGGAATCAACTATGTTGATAAAGAGCCCCGCAAAAATATGTTGTTTATCATCAGAGTCGGAAAGAACTGTATTTTGAAAATCAAGTGCTTCTGCGTGTGCCAAATTACTAATCTTGAGCACGCAATATTTAAGAAAAATAAGAGCACGAGCTGCTAAAGACAACTAAAAGACAAACGTCTTTAGAGAACTTATTTCAGAATGAGGGGTAACGCCAATCCCAAGAGCAAACAGCTTCCAAGAAAATTAATTTCAGATTCAGGAGACAATATCAGAAGTCCCACTTGAAATAGGGCTCACTGATATGTGCAATGTCCAATCGTGACGGTTTCCCATTACCCAAAGATGGGACCAGTTCGTTGAAGACAAACGAGCGCACTGATACCAGTGAATACAAGGGGGCGGATTCCATCCAGCATAATTGTGAGTTATATTATCAATCATTTGCTTTTACGTGTTTCTATTCTGGCCAGACAAAATATTGCTTTTACGTGACTCCGATACCTGGCGCAAACAACGCTGGTGACCGCTGGGTTATGGAATCGAATGTTTGACCTTCCATCATCTCCCTGAGCGAAATATACACCCTAATCAGGACACACATTCTGGAATTATTCATCACTCTGATCATCTTTTTTTTTAGGGGGGTGGGGGTAGGATAGGGTCTAAAAAGTATTGCTTTCATGGAGAGGCTATGGGGTTGAAACCCACCAGTCAAAAACAGCAGAAATATTCATGATGAAAGAATCGCTGCAGCACCACCAGAGGCTTTATTCTCCAAGTTCTCGGGGCAAATCTGCGCCCGCCGCCTCTATCTGACGTTTGTCTAAAGCATATAAAGACAAAGACAGGAAGTGTGATTAGCCGTAAAGGATGGCGGGGTATCTCGAGTTCCCTCCAGGACCCGTCTTGAGGTGAGGCTGATCAAAGCTGTGCCCAGAGACACGACGAGACTGAAGCAGCACTTTTTCAATGGCTAGTCCCGCCTTAAGGCATGAGTGTTGGGGGGGGGGGGGGGGGGGTGATGTTCCAGACATATTTTCCTCTCAGCGCCTCACGAGAAAGTTCATACGTAGCTTCGGAACAATATGACATGATACCTTCAGTATAACAATGCAGTAAATCATATGAAAGAAAGCACACATTTACGTTGACAACTACTTTCCAAATAAGCAACAAGGCTGTGCCTGCACAAAAACATGAATCAAAATAAAATAAGATGAAAATTTATTCTATGGCCGGCATAGTGGAGCAACTCGCGTAGGGCACATAGTTCTAAGGACCGGGGTTCAAATCCTGGCCCCGCCTGCGTGACGTTTGCATGATCTCCCCATGCCAGCTTGGGTTTTCTCCGGGCACTCCGGTTTCCTCCCACATCCCAAAAACATGCATTCATTGGGGACTCTAAATTGCCCGTAGGTGTGATTGTGAGTGCAATGGTTGTCTGCTTCCATGTGCCCTACGATTGGCTGGCAACTAGTTGAGGGTGTACCCCGCCTCCTGCCCCATTCCTCTGGACAGAAACGTTCCAAATTCTGCAGGCTTCTTGGCTGTCACTGGGAAACTCAAAGCTTCAGATCCCTCAACAGGTTTTCAATTGCGTTGAAGTCGAGTAAATGACTCGGCCTCTCCATAATCTTAATATATGTTTTCTGTAGCCACTGTAATCAATAAACAATCATAGCAATCGGAGATCTTCCGTCCATCCATTTTCTGTGCCGTTTATCCTAACAAGGGTCGCGGGGAGTGCTGGAGCCTATCCCAGCTGCCAACAAGCAAGGGGTGTGGTACACCCTGAACTGGTTGCCAGCCAATTGCAGGGCACAAAGAGAAACAAACAGTCGCACTCACAATCACACCTAGGGGCAATTTAGAGTGTCAAATTGATGTTGCATGTTTTCGGAATGTGGGAGGAAACCAGAGTGCCCGGAGAAAACCCACGCAGGCATGGGGAGAACATGCAACCTGGAACCTCAGAACTATGAGGCCAACACTTTACCAGCTGGTCCACCGTGCCGCCCTCAATCGGATATCTTTGTGGTCACATTTAAAAATTCCTCAGTGAATCAAAATGTATTTAATATTATCCCACTGTATATTTGGCTGAAAAATGGCATTACTTTCAACAAACTACAAAGCCGTTAAGGTTAATTAGGTCACATTATTACCATAAAATTCAGGATGCTGGGGGGAAGAAAAAAAACATTGATTTTTCAAGTAAGCCTCTCTGAACTGGTGCCATCAGGCAGACGTTCCAAAAGCCCTCAGCTCAGTACACATAACCAGACTGGAGAACAGCTTTTGACCCAGAGCTGTGGCTAGGCAGGCTTTAGCCAAAAAAATGCAAGATTTAATAAATATGATGCAATATCCTTGGGAACTGTGGACACACACACACACACACACACACACGTACGCACATATATGTTCTGCCATAACATCTGTAAATTGTTCATGTAGTACTGTACTGATGAAATCAAATGTGAATTGAAAAAAACGTACCATGTTCTCATAATTTCAAAATGTATTTCAGTCTGTGTCTCATTCAGGTTTTGCACAGCCATGATGATGTTGATGATCCTCCTCTTGATGTTGTGAATCACACAAAGAATTTTATCCAGATTATGTACACAGGGGGAGCAAAACATATGTGAACCCTTCCAGAATCTCTTAAATGCGTTGATTAAAATGTGGTCAAATCTCCAAATAAATCACAAGAACTGAACAGTCTGCTTAAAGTAACATGATATGAACAATTATAGTGAAACCTCAATGAAATATGGTCCCTCATATAATGGGCATTGGATTAAAAAAAAAAAAAACTTGAAAATTTGTCCAAAAATAGTTTCCATTTGTAACTATTCATCCATCCATTTCTTTGCTGCTTATCCTCACGAGGGTTGCGGGTTGTGCTGTAGCCTATCCCAGCTGTCAACGGGCAGGAGGCCTGGACAGCTTGCTTTCACCATTGGAAATATTAAATCACAAGCAGGACGCTGAACGGCAACTAAAGAAGGGTCCCAAACTCATCCTAATCCTTGCGCACGTCTGATCTCCAACTACCAGAAACGTTTGGTTGAAGAAGAATCAAGCAGTTATTTAATCCAAAAGTTTGCATATGTTTTCCTCTGTCTTGTGAAAGTTTGTGTTGTTTTGAATAATAACATTAAAACACAATTGTTTGTGTGATATTAGTTTCAGCAGATTCTGCATGTACGTGTGATTTAGATGAAGCTCAGACTTCATTTGATGATCAATGCACGAAAAAAAATATAAGAAATTCCAAAGGGTCCTGATGCTGTACTTTTTCCTCCCTGTGTATAATAGAGCTCGTGCACCTACGTCACCAAAGTCAAGTGACTGGCCATATTGACAGTCAAGCAAAGCATTGTTCAATGCTAAGTCGCTTTAAGACGACACCCAGAGTCTTGTCCAATACCGTTAGACATTTAGAAGGTGAAAATAAACAAAGGTACGTGGAAGAATTAGATAAACTCGACATAGAGGACCCGTATTTAATGCCGAAGTCGATGTTTTCGCCGATAAGAAATTGGACTGTTAATTCGCTTCCACTTCTTTAGGAAAACGGGATCTACACATGTATCTGGTGAGTAATTCTTCCAGATTTACACGGAAGAGTTTGAAAACGTAGAAAAGTTTAGACACATAAAAATACTTCGTCGCTGGATCTGTTCTCATCAGGAATAAATCCCACATTGTGACAGGTTGACAGGTCGTTGAACGCGGAAGCGTGTTTGGCGCCACGTTAACCTTTGCCGGAATCCATCGATCTTTTCAGCTAGTATTCAATACAAATACCAATATTTAAATAAATGACCCCTGGTTTTACTCAAAGTCACATTCATTAACTATGATTGAAAAAAAAGAAAGAAAAAAAAAAGAGGACGCCGTCATCTCTAAGGAACGTAAACGGAAACGATTGCGGCCACACTTAACCTTTGTAAACCTCTGCGACAGACAGGTTTTTTAAAATACACATTGTTTTCAAATGTGCCAACTTGCCATTATAAATACTTCTTAGTAATATGAGATTAAGAAGAATAATTCCTACCTGAAATGAAACGATCGCTACACAGGCGTGTGTGTATTTTGGTTGGGCACCAACCATCATATTTTATTGCCGAAATCCATCAATATTTTTTGGTCTTTTCAGCTGGTATTCCATAGAATGATCTCTCTGAATATCTGTGTTATCAGTTGTGACAACCAACAGCACAACAAGTCTCGGGTATTGTAGATATTCTCCTCCGGTTCAATGTCTCCCACAATGTTGAGCAGCTGTATTTGACCGGCAATATGGCGCGATGAAAATGGTGACGTCACATGCGCGAGCTCTATATTGGTGGTTTTATTCAACACAATTTACCTCTTTAATTTAATCTTAACTGAACTGGAAAGAATGTCAAAAGAGTATAGAAATGAAATATCCATCCATTTTCTGAGATAGTTCATTCACTAAAGTTTGAATGAAGTTTAAGTTTGAAAAATGACTTCATTGAGTAGATAATTAACAAAAATCTTAAAGATTAGAGCTTAACCAAAAGGTTCACGTCTCTTTGCATGTCAAAGAGAGTGTTTGTTCCTCCGGGTTTCTGATGGATTGACAAGTGTGACGTGTCCCACTTTGTGCTGCTTTCAAAAGCAGCCTCGGCGCTCTGGCGGAGGAGCAAAAGGAGGCGCGGGTACATCCTCTCGTGGCCTTAGGGGCCGCGATTGCTAGTACGAGGCTCGGCCCGGTAATTGAGGCAGATGGAGTGTGATGAGACGCTGGTCATTATAGAGCTGTGTGAGACTTGGTTCGACCGCGAGGACCAATTTGATTGTCGGGCACTTGCAGGTGACGGAATGACAGCTCATTTGGAGTTCATTGTTTTCTTTTCTCTTGCAAGTTTCTTCCCTGCTATCATCAATATTTGATTGAAAGCTGCGTGTCTAGGTAATGACATCCACTGCACACCTCATCTCCTCCTTTCTCTTGCATATGCAAATGATGCATCTTCCTCTGATAAGTGAATAATACTATCAATGTGGTCTATGATTATACCAAGCAAGGCAGAATTTATACATACTAAAAATGTTCACAACGTGTGGAATACAGCAAGTAAGTCATCGATGTGCTTTTTCATAACAGCACAAATTTCTGTGCTGGCCTCTAAACTAGGAGACTAAATATATACTTACATTTTATTTCAAAGACGGGAAGAAAAAAAAAAAACCCTCTCTGGCAAAAAAAAAAAAAAAAGCGACGGGGAAGAACTTTACTCAAGGATAGGAAGCACATCATTATAAGGGGGAAGAAATATTAAAAAGAGGGATATGAAAGAGTGAGGAGTTACTCGCCTTTGGCTACTCCAACTGGCTTCAAAAGCATCTGGAGATCTTTCCCTCCCTCAGACGCTCGCTCTCCCTTGTTGTTTGACTTTATTTGCCAGCTAGCGCTCTGATTCAGGCTGGGGAGTCTTCCATTAAATAATCAATCACACAGGGCAGCATAAAGGCGAGGGTCCCTGCGTGTGCGTGGAGAGGTTACGTCAGCATAAACACAAACGCGGGCACAATAGCCACCCACCCGTCTTCCACCTCCTATAGCCACCCGCGTCTGTTTGACTCCTTACACTTCAATCAGCCTCGGCCTCGTGTGACTGTGGCCTGGCTGGCCTAATTACACACAACTACGGAGGCTGGAGGGGGGAGCCTAAGTGTCGCTATGAAGGTAATTACCTGTCTTTGCCTCCTCGTGCTCCCCTTTTGTCTCTCATCATGTGTGACACGGGGCAGCGGGCTGTCAGATTAGAGGAGGACATTAACACATTACTCCCTTCTCCCTCATGGATAATGGAACAAGGTTTTCATTTCAATGATAAACAAAATGACTTGAAGACAGCGGGGAGAGGACTGGAAACCGCCGACTCCCCTCGCTGGCATCCACGCAAATCTGTATTATGCAAAACAAGGGACAAGGATTTTGGGACTCCCTTATCTCCAAGGCATGTTGGGACAATTATGAGCCGGTGCGAGTCACTCCACCTTGCTAATGTGATGCAGCGGGATGCGCGCTTGCTCTTTTATCAGGGCCGCTCTACTTTCATCTACAAACTTGAACACAAAACCCCGTGTTCGTCACGTCAGCGTGGACCTGCAAACGGAGGCCCTTAATCACACCCTGGAAAAACAACAAAGCCTCGTGCGGTATATGTCCAGGGGCTTCAAGAAGTCTTGACCTTGTCAGAACAAGCAAATCAAATAATACAACATAAAATATTCATGTGCAAAAGGTGAAAATGTAAATATAGTTGTAAGACCAAGACGATTCGCCGGCGTGTAGCTCCAGCGCTGTTTATTTTCATTTAGCAAGACTTTCAATTCAAAACAAACTGAAGTTATTTTAGTTGACTTTGCTGCCAATAAACAGCTGGGGGGCAGGGGGGGGGGGTGTTGTTCCACAGTGACGCTCCTACTAAAAACGGCACTTCAAGTTTCCCAAAAAACTACAGCGACGCGGCTCACGCAACGCCGCCAACCCTTGAAGAGTCACTCTTCAGAAGTGCCTCTAAAAACGGAGCATTGAACATATATTGGTTAACATCCTTTCACTGCAACTACAATTAGCGTGTGAAGCTGCGCTCGAATCACACTTTGTGCCATCCACCTGCCAATCACGGTGTTTGCAGAGCCGGATCACAGCGTTGTCTTCCCACTCTGTGTGTGCGTGCACACTCGCAGCGGTGGAAGACGGCCGCCATAACCGGTCGTTTGAACGTGACGAACAACCGCTCGTGCTGTGCATAAACTTGTAAATTGCAAGGAAAGAAAAACAAAATGCAGGAAGGAAGGGATGTTGGCAACTATGTGGGCTTGGCAGGCACGCCGGGCGAGTGCGGCGCTCACTTCATTGCGTCGTGATGAAAAGGGATTGCTCATCGCAACTTGGGATGGAAATCGGACTCGATATCCTTGATCATAATGAGGAAAATCAACATCATTTAGGGAGCTGCTTTACTATTTTGTCAATTTCAACTTTCGATAGATCCCAAACTAATTGAGAACAATTGCTTCAAGAGACACAATTACGCACTTGACACATATGTAGTATACGTTTTTGGGTTCCAGTTGACGAATATTAGCATCTGGGGTAGTAAATGAGTTCATGATCAAGATATCAATTATAATGTCCATCAGTGGTAAGAATGTCTACTCTGCAGAATGGGACAAGTGAATTAGTGCCCTACCAGAGCCAGTGGATGCCGCATAAGATAGAAAAGCTTCCGTTATTTTTTTGCCAGGATGGCATTAGAGTACTATATTTTCCGCACTATAAGGCGCACCTTCAATGACTGGCCTGTTTTAAAACTTTTTTCATATATAAGGCCCATTGAATCATAAGGCGCATAGAATAGGCGCTACAGATGAGGCAATGGTTACGTTATGCAGCCATTAGATGGGCGGCAGTAAAGGCTCAATATTGATCCATATATAAGGCGCACCTGATTATAAGGCACACTGTCAGCTTTTGAGAAAATTAAAGGCTCTTAGGTACGCCTTATAGTGCGGAAAATACGGTACCTTAATTGCTTCTTTTTTTTTTTTTATCAGCTCACTCAAGCGGAGGTGTTTCCACACAAAAATCAAACGAGCCGAAAGATGGTTTGTAAATCAAAAGCCTCAAGTCAATACATAACCACAGTATATAAATCTTACAGCATTACTGCATTTGGCGTATTGTCCCTAAATGACTGTGATCCTGCCACATCTCCCTGTCCTTTTTGGTGAAGCAGAGCGTTCTGCACCAAGTTGGAAAGGAAACAGCATCATAAAAATGAATAGCCATCTTTACAAGAAAAATGGATTCTGAGCGTTGGTGACCGAGCACCGAAAAAATTTTACCTGACAAAAAGTGACCAGACAAATGTGGTGTGTCTGCTAAATACTTCATTTTGGTTGTGACGCGTGCTTGTGCATTTTAATTCGGTGACATCCCAAGCTCAATTAAAAGCAAATATATCACATGGGACAGTTAGCGAGATGAGTTTTTCTGGAGTGTAGCTTTTAGATAATAATACTGCTGCCCTGTAGTCGAGTCCTACTTCCTCCTCATTTGACAAAATGAGGAGTTTTAAAAATGCGCATTCCTAAATAAATGTCTTGACATGACTAGGTTTTGAATCAAATTCCAACCCAGTTGCTCTGTTTAACTGACTTTATGTCTGCTTTCTCCTTAGCCAGCCTTTCAGTGTGCAAGTCTTGTTCTACCGGGATTGCAAACAGTTCACGTTTGTTGGGTTCTCCAGCGATTCAATCATCCAGAGAGCTGCCAATCCAGACATCTCAGCACCTCGTCGAAAGCGAGCCCGACGGGCGCACGAAGACACAAAGTCCCTCATCAGGACACGGCGCCATCTTTTTATCAATGTTGACCAGACAGACTCCTCGTCTCGTCGCATCGAGGGAGTTTTTTGCTGGTTTTCTTTGTCGTCTCAGGTCAGGAGATGTGCCGTGTCGCCGCCATGAGAATTGTGACAAAGGAAATACTCTGAAGGTATTGAACAAGGAATAACTCGGGATAAGTGTGGATGAGTTCAAACTTATCCGGAGTTACGGAGCGCGGATCCACGGGGAAACTCAAAAGAGGACAAATTATGGTCCGTGAAGAGTCTGTCAAAATTACTCTGAATCACTGGATCGCGATCGGTGTACACATCATTTCAATTATTTCCAGGCAGCATTAAGGAGGCGCGGATTAAAAAGATAAAACATGGGTTTTTATCTATAGGCCACTTTGCTAATGAGATGGATTAAAAGACGCTCTGCGAGGGGGAATTAATTTGCACGTGAATGGCAGTTAGGAGGCAAACGTGTCGAGCAGATGATTCAAACCCCCGAGGGCGCGCCACGGTTAGTTTGGCACAATTTAGAAATTACACAAGTCGTTTACTAAATAACAGACTGATCTTTCCCTGGACTGCATTCTTCGGCGCTGGCTGTCGCTTGACTTTCAAATGTGTTGAAAATAGGTTAGTCTCTCCCAGTGAATGCGACCTCCTGGTAGGAACCACTCACTGCAGTGCGGTCATTTATAATTCATGAGGTGGCTCGTCCCCTAAGTTAATTTTGCCCGGGGCACTGTTTATTTCTGCTTTGTACTTTGTTTAAAGTGAGTTGTTGACAACTCTTGCACATGTCAAACTATCACCGCTAATAATTGCTTAAGGAGATAGAACTTTTGCAAATGTTGGTTCCACTAGAGGTACATTCTGCTCGCCCTGCGCACAACTTCTTCAGATGAATTTTTGATTCATCTCCTTCTTGCTCTCGACAAAAAAGTCCTCTGTAATTCAAAGCCATCGCTGTAAGAGAAATGTTAAAAAAGAATAATGTAGCGCGCTCTCCATAACATCCGAGATTTTCATGTGAAATAGGAAACGTCTCCCTCCACCACCACCACGCCCCCCTCCCACCCCTCGCTGTTTCTTTTTTCTTTTCCCTCGACTTTCTTCTTCTTTTTCCTTGCATATTGACCGAAGTCGCTGCGCTGCCGGATGATGACAGTCACACTTTCTGGATTGACGGAATACATTTCAGCAGAGTCGAGGGGCCTTGGGCGCTACCTCGATGGGTCAACGGCGTTGCTTTCTCCGAGCCCAAAGTGACATTCTCTCAATACGAGCAGTCGCTTGATTAGTGCCAATTATCCAGGCTGTCACTTTCCCTGGTGAGCGCGGCCCAGGATGCGCCCGCCCCCCGTCCCGTCCCCCGCGCTTCCCGTCTACGGCGGACGCACGCTAAAAGTCTGCGCTCGTAGCTGTAGGCTGTGGGAATCATTTTGAATGCAGAGACGAGGAAGGAGGGATGGGGGAGGATGATGGGGAATGAAAGACGTGCGGGGAAGCAAGTTCGGAGTTTGACAGTGTGATAGCATTGACTTCCGAGACGGTTACAAGGGGAGTGTCAGTTCCCTCACGAAGACGTCTCCCCAGGGCCGCACCAGCTTCCATAAGTCAATCAGTCGGCAGCTTGATATTCAGCTGTGCGCCGTCAACGCGGCCCAACTGGGTTAACGCTCACTCCGACATTCACTTGGAAGTGCGTTGGTTTTAGGCGAAAACTGAGCGACAATAACAGCCATGTGGCGAGAACATAATTCATGTGCCGGAAAATAAATATAGGCCGCATTCGGAATCCGAAAGGACCGCTGTAAATCTTTGACGCCGGTGAATCAAATCCGACGCGAACGCATGTGAGCAGCTGGTGCGGAGCCCGAATAAACACGCCAAAACAAAAGCAAGGCCTCGCTAACGCATGTGGACTCGGGAAAGTCAGAAGACTACAATTATTATGATAGAGACACAATTAATAATTCAACCTGTTATTTTGCGTTCTAAAAAAGCCTTTTTTGTCCCCAAAGAATAATCATTGTGGAGCAATTTTCCCTTGAGTAGTCATTGGGATTTTTTTTTTTTACACTGGTTTGTAATAATGTGATGTTCCCACTAAACAAATTCAGATGAAAATATTGCATTTACAAACTGTCTTATTTCTGCCACTGTATTCTGAGTAAAAACACAAATCCCAATGACATATACAAATGTAAAATCCTGCACTAAAATCAGACTTAAAAAAAATTTCAAAATTACATAAACCCTTGAAGAAGTGAAAATTGACTCCTATAATTAGACTGCATTCCTTTTTGCCTAAAAGCCTCCTAAAATCTTACACCTATACTGATTCAAATTGAGCAAATCAAATAAAATCAAAATACATCCATTGTGCTAACACCACAGAGTTAATTTTTAAAAAGTCTGCAGCATGCGAAAATGTTCAGAATTTCAAAATATTGTTGAAAGTCGAACTTTGCACGGCCCCAAGGTCGTATATTTCCCAGTTCAATGGAAATATTCTGAGAAAGTGTGCCTCTAAAGTCACAGAAAACAGTTCAAAAAGGTGTCATGCATGCCCTTGAGCAAGACCAAAGTCCAGCGGGCATTAAAGCATAAACTCCCCGAATGTTGTAATTTTTCCGTTTTGCCGGAAGACAAAGACGTTCAAATTCAGCAGCCATAACTTGAATTCAACGGAATGTGGTGTCACTGTCGGATGTTCAGGATCTTGGGAATTTATTTTGGAACATGTAAAAAACTTTTGAGATGAGTTTAGTTTGACACTGGATTTAATTACTTCTATTTCCATTATTTCTGATAGGAACAATTGTTTCAAAATCCATATAAACTGAATGTGAAGAAGAGTCTCAAAATGTTTTTGTTTTCAGCTTTTAAGAGGCTCCATTGCATAGTTTTTTTGTGTTTGTGATTATCCCACACATGCATTGGCTTTGTTTTTTTCCGCTTTTTACCCTTGTTGCTTTAACAATGGCGCCACAAAGCCATCGATTGATATTTATCAACCGTTTTTAAAAGGAATTACAAATTTGAATTACCTGGCGGTGTTTGACTATCAAATGGTCTGAGAGCTTCAAGGCTATCACCTGTTTACAGTTGTAGGCACCGTTTTTCATCAGCTACAGCAATAATCCACCCCCCCTTCGCCCCCCAACTTCTCTCCAAAAACACAACCCCTGTGTTATTGAGGCACTCTTTAAACAGCGCTGCCGTGTATTTACTGATCTATTTCTTGCAGCTTTCATGTTGTTACTGTGCCTCTTGTAACTTTGCTGCATTGTGCGGCGGGCGCCGAGCTGCTTAGAACGGCAGAGGTTATCCTCAGTGTGGATGACTGCAGGGGAGTAAACACTATTGGAGCGCGAGTGAATATTTTGTGTGAGAGGACATTAATTATTCATGGACGCCTCATTGTGTATGATGATGTGTCAGGATGTTTGCCAATAAACAACAATATTCCTTGTAGGATTGATACGATATGAAAAGTTGTCGAGCTAGTTCGTGGCACTGTGGAGAAGCCTGACGGATGCAGTTTGTGGGAGAGTGGGTACTTATTTATGGAAATATCAATATTGTATTACAATGCTGTATGCTCTCCACTCAGTAAAAACAATAAACTCGCTGCTACTTGAAATCTGGAGTGGGAGACATTCAAGTGCATTTGTAAACTTACATTTGAGAAAGAAAGGTAAACTTGGTAAGCTCACTGCAGATAATATTTCCAATAAAACAAAACACAACAAATCATAAGCACTCTTCGAAGTGTTTAGTTCCCACATAAAGGTTCTGGTGACGTATGGTGCGCGCCATCGGCTCAAGCGCACTGGGATAAGCTCCGCATGTCCATGGGGGGGATTTTGCTTCCCTTTCATGGTGCCCCCGCCACCCGTCTCCCAACAACGCCCTGGGGAATACACCACCCGCACGGACAGGAGAGCAGCAGGCCGCGCGCTGGGCGTTATAATTGCCATCTCCTACTCATGCAACACTGTACTGCAGAGCGCGGTGATTAAATGGAGAGAAAAAAAACTCTGCATCACCGTTTTTACCTTGCAGGCAAAACAGCGGGGTCCTCTGGGATGGGGTCATCATGGCTCCCTCTGTGATCTATGGATGGGGGGGTGTGCATGATTGTTCACTATTATGTTTCAGTGCAGAGAATCCAAATCCAAATCAGTCAAATATTCACATGCAAGGGGCAAAATATTGAATACATATTTGAACTTGAATGGCACTCAGTAGAGTCTCAGCACAAAAGTGCAGTGTGACGGCCACCTTACTTACACGTGCGTATCTCTGAAATTTGCCACTACAGGAATGCATGCATTATGGATTGAGAAATAATGTGGAAAAAGCACCTTTAGCAGGCTCCACACCTAAATGTAATGGACTTATTTTTGATTTCTTATTATTATTGGTAAATGACCCTCTCCTCCACAGATTCAGTTTTGTGATAATCAAACTAGTAAAGCGGACCTATCTAATCGCTGGGGATAGGGACTGGGACTGACGTCCGATAGCAAAAACCTGGAAGTAACAGACGCCCAGGAATATAATTGCCATGAAACAAATAACTCCTGAGTGAATGTCCGAAAATACAGGGATTGGGCTTCTCCCCAAAAAACATTTCACAACAAGTAACTGTCAAAAACAATTCTGTGACAGATGAATCCAGGGGTCTGAAACCGCGAATATGCGGGGGCCCAAATACTTGCCAAGGACAAACCTCATTAGCTGAGGTAACGAATATGCTCTAGAGCTTGTGCACCTACGTCACGTGACAGGGCATACTGCCGGTCAAGCAAAGCATTGCTCAATGCTAAGACAGTTGGAGACGACACAAAAATACATCTTATAGCACAACGCCCAGAGTTTTGTCCAATACCGGCAAACATTTAGAAGGTGATAATAAACCAAGGTACGTGGAAAACCAGACACTTGGCATAGAGGACCCATATGTAATGCCGAAGACAATGTTTTTGCCGATAAGAAAGTGGACTGTTAACCCGCTTCCGCTTGTCTTGGGCAACTGGATAAACACACGTATCTGGTGAGTAAGTCGTCAAGATTTATACAGAAAAGTTTCAAAGCGTTTAAAAGTCTGAATGCATACAAATACTTTGATGCTGGATCTGTTCTCAATGGGAAGACGGTTTGTGAACGCGAAAGTGTGTTCGGCTACACGTTAACCTTTGCCCAAATCCATCGATCTTTTCAGCTAGTATTCAATACAAATACCAATATTTAGATAAATGACACCTGGTTTTAAACAAACTCGCATTCATGAACTATTATTAGGAAAAAAAAAGAAGACAAGCGAGTCGGCTCCTCCGTAGCGTTTCCCAAGAACTATTTGTAATGCCAAGTTGGCTCATTTGAGAACAATGCGTTAAAAAAAAAAGACGGAGTCGGGAGCTGACACAAAGTGTGTTGCGGTCACACGTTAAACTTCGGTAAACCTCTTCGTGACAGACTTTTTTTAAAAATATGCATTGTTCTCAAATGAGTCCAGTGCATATTTAAAAAAAGAAAATAAACTGCTGGGATAGGCTTCAACCCCCGTACACGGAAGCATGTTGCAGCCACAGGTTAACCTACGTAAACCTCTGTGTGACCGATAGTTTATTTTCATTTTTTTAAATACGTATGGGACTCTTTTGAAATCAATGCATATTAAAAAAAAAAAAAAAGTCTGTCGGGGAGAGATTTACCGAAGATTAACGTGTGGCCGCAACGCGCTTACATGTACGTTGGAGACGATGCCCTGTTGTTGTTATATTTTAAACGCATCGTTCACAAATGAGCCAACTTGGCGTTATAAATACTTCTTGGTAATTTGAGATTGAGAAGAATAATTCCTATCTGAAATGAAGCGATCGCTACACAATCGTGTGTACTTGGTTGGGGACCATCCATCACGCTTAATTGCCGAAATGCATCGACCTTTTCTCGTCTTTTCAGATGGTATTCCATAGAATGACCTCTTTGAATATCTGCCTCATCTGTTGTGACAACCAACAGCACAACAAGTCTCGGGCATTGTAAATATCCTCCTCCGGTTTAATGTCACTCACACTGTCGAGCAGGTCTTTTTGACCGGCACTATGGCGCTGTGAAAATTGTGACGTCACGTGCACGAGCTCTACACAAATGACTTCCCCTTGATTGATGTCAATAAATGTATGTAAATACATATACCAAAAACAATTACACTTCCGAATGACCAAACCATAGACACCATGAAAACATTGTGAAAATAGAACAAAAAAAAGCATGCTAACAGGCTACCTCAAGTGTCCCAACATGCTACATTAAATGATAGCAGGAATAATAATAACATACAAGGGTCTCCCGTTATCGGTAACTGGTCGTTGTCCACAATAGTGACGGCATTTAATTCAAGAAGACACTCGGCAGTGTCCACAGCTAAGTCACAACAAAAGCTAACTAAAGCTAGCATGTTTTTATTCTTGTCATTTGTAGCTGCATTTGCTCAAACATTAAAATGACTCGCCGATGACCGCTCGCACTTCGGCACGCTCGGATCTCCTCAAAGGTTCCGGAACTCCCCGTTGGCCAGCTTGTCAACAATAAGGTAAATTGCCTCTCAGAAAAAGCCAAATAACTAACAGAAAGTCATGAAAACATACTGTATACCCTTCGTGGCTGCGGCAATTAGTGGAGAAGAGCTGAGGAAGAACAATAAAGTGCTCCATTTCACGCTGGGACACAATTACTTTGAATTTAATCACATTCCTATTAGAGGATTCAGTCCTGATTAAGCGCAGCTAGTTTGAACGCTCAGTCAATCAGCGGCATCCTGATTTAAAGTTGCCCGCGACCATCAAGGTGCAGATAATTCACCTGAAGCCATAAAGAGAATTCAACCAAGGTTTTACACGCAGTTATTGTCCTTGGACAACCTGCACATACGCGCAGAGGCGGCCATCGTCACATTGGGTTAATGGCTTTGTTAATTTGAAGACATTAACAACTGTTCGTCTGTCCCCAATGAACATGTCATCCAAGGCGAGTCTCGCATTGTTAAAGGTGCCGCTAAGTAGATTGATTCCTCGGACGCAAAGCGCAGCGGCGACGTCGGCAAGCGGGTTAATTAAACATTTACACGCAAACACCCCAACAATCTATTGTGCTCGGCTAATTTATGACATCAATATGCACTTTCATCAGGATTTTTCAGAGGCATATGTCCGCCTGTTCCATGCTAATTGGCACCATGCCGCTTTAAGTGCGCTGCTGGTCCCCCCCCCCCCCCATTTTTTTTTTTTTTTGCGACTATTGAGCTTGCTGCATTCAACCATAATAGGGACATAGCGGTCCCACTAGAGTGCCCATGCAGACTTAAGCACCTGCACCCACACCTCCACCTCCGTTCGCTTTTATCTCAGGCACAGGAAGCTTTTCTACTTTTCCCTACACGGCTTTCTCTCTCCCTCCCTCTCGCACATCAATGCAACATTAATTTTGTACACAAGAGTCCACACTCGAGACTAACTCACAAGGCTCAATGTACAAGCAAGCGCCACACCTCTTCTAAATCTCTTTGGCAAAACTCCTGGGGTCACCAGACCGTGGAAAAAAATAAAAGTTCTCCTTTTTATCACTCACTTTCTGTGAATTTCTGCAATTCTCGAGGCCGGAGGCGCCGACGTTCTCCATCTTTCATGTATCCTCGGCTGACGGGACAGCAACGAGAGAGCAATCAATCACCTCTCTGCTTCCGACTTACATGCATGTGTCGCTTAATTTGTTAACACTGGGAAAACGCCACCTCGTCTCTTCGCCGGTCGTCACGGCGATGGAGCGTAAGGCTGATGGATCCCAATCATCGTTCCAGATGCCGGGCCTCATTAACTACGGATGTATTTGCTCACAGCTTCGCCTTAATACATTGAGCAGGCTACGCGGATGCATGTTGTTTTGCTCGCTTCCTTTCAAGTTTGCTCCCAATTCGCAAACACGCTCATGCCGGCAAAGTCTTTAATACACGTGCCAAGCGTGCACAGGCCCTGGGTAAGATTCCTCCAGGCTCGATGTGTATCCACAACAGCGACATATGTGGCGTGGGTAAACAACGTAGTTAAGCCTAAAACAATGCGGGTCCCCGGTGACTGCAATTATTTATGAAATCAAACACAATTCAGCTCGTAGCCAAGTGGGACGGCTCTCTGACATCGCTCAACAAATCATCACTCTTCACTGCAAACACGCCGAGTGCCGCACCACTTATCACAATAAATATCCGTGCCGTTCACCTAAAAAAATGCATTTATACATTGTAAAGTGGATCATGTGTAAAACGATGGCAAGCGTATTGGTCCTCAGGCACTGAGACTCATACCCGGCGACTTATGTAGGAGCCACGGCTAAATTATTCAAGCTGAGCTGTTACGGCTTGTGACCGCACTGAGACATTGTCAGGACGGTATGCATGCTCTCAGGGCATTGGCCTACAAGCGAGCAGCTGCTGCACATGGTATGCTCGCTTGTGAGGCAGACCAAAAAAAAATTGCTCGAGAGAGGGATTGTACCGACGCCGCAGCAAAGAGCAGAGAACGGACGTGCCGACGGCATTTTTCGTTAGGAAAAGACAAATTGAAAGAGGTGGACTGAAGGGTAGGTTCGTTCAAACAAACAACGAGGCCTCACCTTCCAAGCACTTTCTCGTACTACAAAGACTTGTGGGGACCTTCATCAAGCAGGCACACTTGAGACGAACGCACGCGAGACGATGCCGACGTGGTGGAAAGTCACTCGCAAACCTTCCTCGATGTCGGTATCACTGATCTCTGTAAGCGGCGCAATTGTAGACTGGGACAATTTCAAACAAGCTCACTTGCACGTTAGTTCAAGAGTGGAAACACAACGTTGAGGATAGCCTGCAACTGTCTTGCTATTTCTAGTATCTTTTTTTTTCTCCAACACTTTGGAAATCTGTATGAATAATTACTATCCAGATACAATTCAGGATAAAAATGGACAACACCTGTTTATGTCATTTAATCAAATATTCTAAAAATATGTAAAATTCTGAATGCATTATATTTAATACAGAGAAGTGATTAAATTGTAGAATGGATGCGTATGAATACACGGTCACTATAGTTTTGTGTCCGTTAATTGGGCAGGAACAACATACTGTGTGTTGTTATTTTAGGGCAGCACGGTGGACCAGCTGGTAAAAGCATTGGCCTTGCAGTTCTGAGGTACCAGGTTCAATTCCAGACCTGCCTGTGCGGAGTTTGCATGTTCTCCCTGTACCTGTGTGGGTTTTCTCCGGGCACTCCGGTTTCCTCCCACATCCCAAAAACATGCAATATTAATTGGGCGCTCTAAATTGCCCCTAGGTGGGATTGTGAGTGTGACTGTTGTCTGTCTCCATGTGCCCTGCAATTGGCTGGCAACCAGTTCAGGGTGTCCCTGCCCATTGACAGCTGGGATGGGCTCCAGCAATCCCCACGACCGTCGTGAAGATAAGTGGCAAAAGAAAATGAATGGATGGATAATCTTATTTTATTGGGGCACAAATGATCATACTCCACGAGCCAAGCATGAATGGCTGAAGAATTGTCACGTGTAGTCTACCAAAGTACTTGATTCATAACATTTAAAAAAAAGTACACAATACATTTAAAAAAATACATATTTTTTCATAGCTGTTGGCAGACATGTCTGTCACATGCTTTTGTGAAAATACCCCAGTACACTTTGTACACCTGATTTCTTGTCTTGTTGAATTCAATCTATTTTTTTTTCGGGGCTATCCCGTTGTTACACAAGGGAACCAATCCTCATCTCGCTCGACCGTTACCTAATACTGGGATTGAAGTCCGGAACAGTTTGTTCACAGACAATTTCAGAACTAGGCAGTGAACGAAAAGGAGACCTGACTATGTGCATACAAGCAATTAAAAAGTACATTTTCCATTATATACTATATATTCATGTCCCCCCTTTTTAACATTTCAACCTGAAACAATTACTAGCATATGCATTTTGAGACACCCTAAAATTTGTTTATCATTGTTATCCTTTCATGAATGGTAAATAAAATGTTATTATCAGTAATCGAGTTCCTTTCAGCAATTAGCCGTTGAACTGCTTTTAAGTGAACGATACGTTTTGGATATGTTTCAAATCATCCTTTCAAAATCATAAAGTACATCCACAAGTTAGCGGTGTAGCGTAATTTGAATATACTGTAAGTCAAAAATGATTTACTCCATCATGTGGACAATTGATGACCAATTAACGGAATTAATATCACTTCCAAACAATTGTCAGGATGCTTATCGATTGACTAATTGATCATTATGATTGTCTCTACTTTATTCTTGACGAATCTACACACACTATTTTTTTTTTTTTTAAATCTGCATTATTGTTCCTATTTGCACGACTGAGTCAAATGTAATCCTGAGGAAAGACTTGTCAGTTTATCGTCTGATATTGTGCCGAAGCGGCAAAGCAAAGAGACACACCCGCATTTCCGATGCAAGGATTCTAAGCTCATAAATCACCGACGGATGATAAATACGTGAGGGCGACGAAATTAAATGGTACTTAGCCTTGCGAGGTGCAATGTAATAGTTGTGGAGTAGGAGGTCTACAGAAACAAAAAAGGTGCACGTCCTTTCTTTTTAAGACCCCCCACCCCCCAATGATGAGCCTTGGCACAAAGGAAAGCAAAGATCATAACAAGACCTACTGGAAATGGATCTCATTAGCCGCCTCTTCCCATCGCTTCCTGCAGCCCTCGGTGGGAATTTAGGGAGGCAGCGCTGTCTGCCGCCTCCCTCAGCTGGTGTCAAAATCTTCTTAATTATGATTAATTACACAGCTGTAAAGCTTTCCTCTACAAATAAGAGCAGCCTCTCGCTAAACACTGCATTATTCATTCATTATAGGGCCGTTTGCTACAAACTGTAATTCCTGCTGAGAACGCACTGCTCGTGACAAGGAGCCATGTTTTCTCATCGCCGCTCGCAAAACATCGCTCAGACTCGTCTGCATAGCGGCTGCCTTTCCCCTCAGAGGCCTCGATTGTTATGGATGCTGTTTATGGCGCTGCTATGACAAGTGTGAAGGGCACGGCGCGCTGAAAAGATGCCCGGCTCGCTCGTCTGAATAGGATATAGGATTGTAAATGACCCCGCATCGCGGCGCGGGCTCACGCTGCGCTAAAGTGATTTTTCCTTTTTATCCCTGTGATGACTCTTTTGACGCAAAGTGACAAATAGCGCTCGAGAGCCTGAACGTCTGCGTGTGTTTGTGGCAGGCAAGAGAAGGGGGGTAGGGGGGTTGTTGTAAAACGCCTCTGATATCGGGAGATCAAATTACTCCGTCTCCCTCACATTGGAAGTTGTTCCCAAGTTTGCCGAAAGTCGTCAGAGGAAAAACAGCTAGCTGGGAGTAAAACGGCACGACTGAGTGACAAGAGGCAGACTAATGATAAGCTTTATAAGTTTTGATAGTTTTTTACGGCCTTCTCGCAGGCAATGTGAAGCGCTCCGGAGCCGCAAAGAGAACAATGTGCCTTTGAGACGCACTCGCTGCAGCGAGGCAGCCGCGTCCTTCCGCCTTCCTGCCGCACATGCTTTACTGCCGACAATAAACCATTTTAGTGCAAAATAAATTGGGATCGTATTGAAATGCTGGCACTATATATGTCACGGAAGACATACAGTTATTTTTTAGCAAAGCTGGGGGGGTAGTTTATCATCGTACTGCTGCCTAGATGGGTCTGTTCCACGTCATTGGCTCCTCTTGCTTAGTTAGACGGTGAAGGTCAGAGTTCTCAAGCCGTTTATGGCTGTTTAACTTTGGAGAATTATCACATGGGCACCACTCGGCTGATATACTGCCGCCGCTCCTTCCCACCTCAGCATTGTTCAGTCCAAAGCCATTATTTGGACCCAGAGGACGCGAGGGAATGGCCTCACCGTGTGATATTTGCACGGATTTCTATTGCTCAAGAAAATCCCTTGATTTTTTTTTTTTTTTACACCCGAAGAAGGGAAATTTACATTTTTCATATCTTTCGATCAATTATTTAAAGTGATAGAATTGGCCAGAGGTATATGCACATGCACAAAGAGAGATGTCAGTGCATATGAACAAATGCCCTGAGCAATATTGGAGGGGGAGGAGGGGAATGTTCTTTGCTCAAGGGCACTGCAGTAGTACTTGGGAAGCAAACTGGCGACTCTCCAGCATCCAGTCCTAATTTCCATATTTTGGTCGAAAGCACGCCCCCCTCCAAGCTAAAGTAGTGCTATCTTACCAGCAGTTAAACTGAAATTTTCAACATTGTATGCAAAACATAAAAAACAGTTAACATTGTGGCTGTTGTTTTTTTGAATATCGGACTCAGCTATTTCCAAGATTTACACTGTTATTATTTACATTTAATCCGCATTTTGGTGTCACCTACTTTATACTCGGGTGTGTTTTCATTAGTTTTCTTTGCTCATTGGCTGGTAGAAATCACATGGTTCTGTTGCATCAAGCCGAAGTGGAGTTTATTTAGATTTCAATGACCTGTTTCTACTAAACAGTACCTAATTTGATACTAACTAGGGTACTAACCAGGTACTAGAAGTACTTGCACCAAGCCATTATCAGATAGGTGATTTCTTTCGCCATCATTGTGTACTTGTAGCATTTAACGACATGGCTAAAACTGTCAAAAATATTTACCTTTGATAAAAATAGTTAGCCTGCCCTGTTGCTCGTGTGGCCTAGCTCTGTATGCAGCCGTATCACACTCCACAGGAGGTGGCTTTAAATATACAAATTGTAATTCTCTTTGAATGTTTATTTTGACAGTAACCTTCAGCTGAGAATCATTAAAAAAAAAAAACACTTTTTGAAGATTTACTAATTCTAGCTTCCAAACCGCTGCTTGCGGTGAAGTGAGTTGACACACCTTCCCACCATACAGCGATTGTATACAATGTTCCTTCTAAGCTGCACAGCTATGCACTTACGCACTATTTGCACATTCTCAGCGCGCAAAAAAAACCTATCCGGCACAGTGAACGCACTGCAAATGAATATGATGTATAAAATTTTTTCCTGTTTTATTTTGCTCTGTAATTCGGTGAGCGACAGCTGTCAAGCCAATCAAACATTAGGATGCAAATACGCTATGC
Organism: Syngnathoides biaculeatus; assembly: GCF_019802595.1. Taxonomy (NCBI): domain Eukaryota; kingdom Metazoa; phylum Chordata; class Actinopteri; order Syngnathiformes; family Syngnathidae; genus Syngnathoides; species Syngnathoides biaculeatus. The sequence goes on from NC_084645.1 coordinate 32,670,353, forward strand.
AACCAATCTTGGCATTGACAGTACTTGTGCATGTGCTGTGCTCGTACACACTCCATAACAATAACAGTGCGGTGGAGTTCAGTAATGCTAATGCTAATCCCATATCATGGCGAAACGAGCGAGTAGTGAACGTGATGCGTCGGCTCACCACACAAAAGTAAAAAAAGAACTGTGGTTCTTTTAAGATGCAATGGCTGTCGGGGTATGTCCAAATAGAAGAGGAAGCGGTGAAACTGGGTGAGATCTTTTCTTTTTCGAGTGAGAAAAAGTGCTCTGCCAATCATGCAGTGACCCTAAAGTTGTCAATGGAAGCTGAACTACCTCCAGCAACACATTCAGCAGAAAAGTCATTTGAATGCCATTGGAATTATACAGTGAAGAAAATAAGTATTTGAACACCCTGCTATACTGCAAGTTCTCCCACTTAGAAGTCGGAAATTTTCATCGTAGGTGCATGTCCACTGTGAGAGAGATAATCTAAAAAGAAAAATGTATGATTTTTTTAACGATTTATTTGTGTGATACAGCTGTAAATAAGTATTTGAACACCTGAGAAAACCAATGCTAATATTTGGTACGTTTCCTGTAGATTTGCACACGCTGCAGGAGGGATTTTTGCCCACTACTCCACACAGATCTTCTCTAGATCAGACAGGTTTCTGGACTGTCGCTGAGAAACACGGAGTTTCAGCTCCTGCCAAAGATTTTCTACTGGGTTTAGGTCTGGAGACTGGCTAGGCCACGCCAGAACCTTGATATGCTTCTTACAAAGCCACTCCTTGGTTTTCCTGACTGTGTGCTTCAGGTCATTGTCATGTTGAAAGACCCACCCACGACCAATCTTCAGTGCTCTGACTGAGGGAAAGAGGTTGTTCCCCAAAATCTCCCAATACATGGCCGCAGTCATCCTCTCTTTAAATACAGTGCAGTCGTCCTGTCCCATGTGCAGAAAAACACCCCCAAAGCATGATGCTACCACCCCCATGTTTCACAGTAGGGATGATGTCCTTGGATGGAACTCATCATTCGGCTGGAATTATGACCAAAAAGTTCCATTTTGCTCTTATTTGACCACAAAACTTTATCCCATGACTCCTCCGTATCATCCAAATGGTCATTGGCAAATTTAAGACGGGCATTGACATGTGATGGTTTAATCAGGGGAACCTTGCGTGCCATGCATGATTTCAAACCATGACGTCTTAGTTTATTACCAAGAGTCACCTTGGAAACGGTGGTCCCAGCTCTTTTCAGGTCATTGACCAAGTCCTGTCGTGTAGTCCTGGGCTGATTCCTCACCTTTCTAATCTAAGATGACACGCTGTGTCGACCCCTAACGGGAAAAGCCGAAAGGAAAAGAAGAAGAAGGAGAATGCTGTCAGTTCAACAAATCCATGATCACGTGACAAAGTATGTGAGTATACCAGAAAGCTGGCAAAGCAAAAACTATCCCTTTGAATTTGTGAATTCAATCAATGAGATAGTGCAGAATGAGACTATGTGTAAGCGTAAAAATGCACCCTGGCATACCCTAATAGGAGATGGGAGCACAGACATAACAGGAAACAAAATGCTAGTCATATGTATCAAATTCAGGGAGGAAAATTCTGTCAGCTATAAAACTGTGTAAATTGGCCAGATGACTTATATTAAAGGTAAACTAATGGAAATTGCTGTTGTAATTTAATTTTTTTAATAATCCATGAAACTTTCTATGATGTGTGATACTGGTGTGTGGCCGAAGTGAGCACTTCTGATGTTGCTCACAGCGGTCCTCAGTGCGCTCAGGGATCTTGTCTGTATGTCCAGACAGATGAAAAATTAGAGGGAACATTGCTTGTGTGTCAACTTTAAGATCACAAGTCAAAGCAAAAATAATAATAATAACAATTGCCTGATGGACAGTTCGTATCGCAAAAAACGTGGAAGTCGGGTTACTAATTTCTTGGTCCTAGTGGCTACTACCTCTCTGGATGTATCCTTTAATAAATCCTGGTATGGTAGTTCACAGGCAAACGTTATGAGGAAAAGCATGTTTGAATGATGCAATTATGTTACAGGTATCAAAGTCAATGTCTGGGGGCCAGATCCGGCCCACCACATTATTTTATGAGGCCCTTAAAGGCAAATCTTGTTCACCCGCTTCTACGATTCTGATCTGTACCCAATTTCCAAATGGTCATATATCATAAATAATAACCTTGAAATATTACAAGCTTATTTCTTATGTAACAAACATGAACAATAGTTTAAAAATCCATTACCCTTGAATTCTGAGTCCAAAACGAGTTCATAAATTTTGCAAGTAAATATAATGTGGTGATGAAATATTTTTATGCTTTCACAGTCATAACAGCCGTCTGAGGGAAATTGTAACGACAATGTGGCCCGTGGCAAAAATGAGGTTGACACCCCTGCATTGTGAGGCACAACTATTTGGTGTTCATTGCGTTGCAGGGGTTCAAAACTTTACAAACACTTTCAATGAAAACGTGCATGGTAGCGCACAGAAGCATCAGGAAATTACCATAAGAAAGGACTTTGAAAGTTCTCAACTTGAAACCTCGAGGGGAGAAGGCTTCTCCCTGAAACGGCAAGGTGACATTTTATTTCTAACTGTTGGCTGTTAATTGATGCTCCACTGATTAAAGCAGATTTTATGGAGACGACCAGGGGGCTGCGTTTGCAGGCATGGATTGCAGCAGAGTTACGAGGCTGCAACCGAGACCCAGATCTTCATTTTTGGGTTGCATCAGTGAGCCACGTTGTTGCGGGAACACAAAGTGCGAAAAAAAAAAAAAAGTTGGCGAGGGCAAAAGCTGCAGCACACGCAGTGCCTGTTTGAAAGTCGGAACAACAATGTGGATGTCAATTAAAGAACTAATATTTGAACTGCGGTGTTAACTATACGAGCGTGTGCGGTGCGCTACGCGGGCGACGTGAAATAGGACATTAAATCCTTTGTGAACAAACCGTGTCATTAATCACGATGCAGTATTTGTTTGAGCAAAGCAGACTCATAATTCAAAGGCGTGTGGTGATTTATTTATGGGAGTGCGCGATTGATAAAATGCCAAGAAGGAGTAATCTTTTAAAGCACCTCGTACAAAAAACCTCTGTCAGAATAACCAACACAATCTGCATAATTTACATTAGTTACTTAGAAGTGTGCATCCCAGCCTTAAAGTAAAGAAGTTTGTTTTCTGGTGTTTGTGCCTATTAGCAACAAATTAATTAATCCGCCATCCAAATCCTCATTAAGCCACCAGCTATATATTAACACCGTGTTCTTTTTGCTTCCCAGAATGCAAGAGGAAGTACTCCGGAAGCTGTGTTGTTTCCACAACATAATTGTGTTGCCTACACCCAGACACATGCACCCCTTTTTCCTTCTCTCTCTCTCTCTTTCTCCATTTTAATGTATTCAGAAGCCATTCAAGTTTGATTTCAAGTTCAGGCTAATTTATGGATCTGCCACTAGGGGGCGAGGCGCTCCTCCCAGGGCTCACCATGGCAGCAATAATATGCAGCCATAAAGTACTGATGAGGTGGCTCAGTGAATATTTATGAAGGGTCCTGCATTGGCTTCGCTCTTGGCCATCTTCATTCCAAACGCTCTCAGTGGGCTTTATAGCCCATGTATAACGACACATCCCAGAGCACCAATCATATAATTACCAACGTCTCCAACTTGAGTGTTCAATTCAACTCCATTTCTCTCCGCCTTTCTGATCCTCCATCCATCAACGGTGTGAAAAAGCCCAGCTCCTCCATTTAATATTGTTTGTTTTGTTGTTTGTCAACACAACAGAAGGAGATGTGCTTTTCTAAAGCGCAGTGTTAAAGTGGCACCCCCCGAGAAGAATACACACAGTGTTGCCATGGAGCCAATTGATGTGCAAATGTTTTCATTTAAATATTTTTAAGAGGATCAACTCAGATTACGCCAAAGTTTGACAGAGATAATTCGACGCCTTGTGTAGCAGCTTTGTTTGGGGAGACCATCATTCAAGGCACGTCAGACCACCTTCACAAGCCGCATAGACTTTTTAATGAAGTTTGCTTTGAGAAATAGGCCAAAGCTCGCACTTCTCTGCTGTATGAAGGAAATCGTCTTATTGACGAGAGCCGGTTTAATATTTTAAGTCCCGCCAGACCTGCTCGACGTGCTCTGGCACTTTTCTTGTGAAAAGAAAAAGTTTGAGTTAACACACGAGCTAATTCCATTTAACAACTCTTCGGGAAAAAAAAAAGTGCCAACAAGCCATTACGGTGGCATCCAGCGGATATATTTGCTCTTTTTCCTGCATTATAGATAAATGCACCATGGAGACCCCCCAGTATTTGGGACAAGGGAAAGGAGCTTAAATATTTATGCCTAAGCCTCTGGAGCCCCACTATTAGTAGTAAAATGTTTTACTTTCTGGGCCTGTCACTCTGCTAGGGCCGCCATTAAGAATGGCGCTGACAGGGACCTCGGGGTCAAACACTTTGAAGCAACAAAAGACCCTGATGAAATCGCTCAGCGAGACCCAAATTACTTCTGTGTCATTGGTGGACAATATTTCGACCCCCCCACAGCATTCCTCCGTCTGTTAACGCCACGACCTCCTCCTCTGCATATGGAAAGATTGTTTGTCTACAATACTGGGCTATGGAGATGAGGAGAAGTTCACGGACAATGTTGCTGGCGGTGTTGGACGCCCGTTGGCTGCGACGCTCCCCTCCCTCCGTTTTGTTGGGCTTTGTGGAAAAAGTTGATAAAAACAGCTTGTAAATGGGGACGGCCACTTGAAAATGAACATGTTGGGGTGGAGCAGTGAAGCGGGAAATCCAAATATACAAGACCTCAAAGAAAAGTGGCAAAGGGAAAGGGAGAAAAGACCCTCCGCACAAAGACGACGTACACGAATATATTAAGGAATATATACAGTGAAGAAAATAAGTATTTGAACACCCTGTTATATTGCAAGTTCTCCCACTTAGAAATCATGGAGGGGTCTGAAATTTTCATCCTAGGTGCATGTCCAATGTGAGAGGGATAATCTATAAAGAAAAATCCAGAAATCACAACGTATGATTTTTTAACGATTTACTTGTGTTATACAGCTGAAAATAAGTATTTGAACACCTGAGAAAACCAATGTTAATATTTGGTACAGTAGGCTTTGTTTGCAATAACAGTGGGCAACCGTTTCCTGTAGTTGTTCACCAGGTTTGCACACACTGCAGGAGGGATTTTAGCCCACTCCTCCACACAGTTCGTCTGTTGATCAAACGGGTTCCTGGGCTATCACTGAGAAACACAGAGTTTTAGCTCCCTCCAAAGATTTTCTATTGAGTTTAGGTCTGGAGACTGGCTAGGCCACGCCAGAACCTTGATATGCTTCTTACGGAGCCACTCCTTGGTTTTCCTGGCTGTGTGCTTCGGGTCATTGTCATGTTGAAAGACCCAGCCACGACCCATCTTCAATGCTCTGACTGAGGGAAAGAGGTTGTTCCCCAAAATCTCACAATACATGGCCGGAGTCATCCTCTCCTTAATACAGTCTAGTCGTCCTGCCCCATGTGCAGAAAACATCCCCAAAACAAGATACTACCACCCCATGCTTCACAGTAGGGATGGTGTTCTTGGGATGGAACTCATCATTCGTCTTCCTCCAAACACGATTCATGGAATTATGACCAAAAAGTTCCATTTTGGTCTCATCTGACCACAAAACGTTCTTGTATGACTCCTCAGTATCTTCCAAATGGTCATTGGCAAACTTAAGACGAGCCTTGACATGTGGTGGTTTAAGCAGGGGAACCTTCTGTGCCATGCATGATTTCAAACCAGGACGTGTTAGTGTATTACCAAGAGTCACCTTGGAAACGGTGGTCAAGCTCCTTTCAGGTCATTGGCCAAGTCCTGTTGCGTAGTCTTGGGCTGATTCCTCACCTTTCTGCGGATAATCGAGACCCCACGAGGTGATATCTTGCATGGGGCTCCACTCCAATTGACCCCTCCGTGGATATTGCACAATCCGCGTCACTGACCAATCAGAGGCCAGAGATCTGCATAGACTAAAGCCCATTTTCTCAGACAACATTGCATGGTCCAGTATAGGGTTAGTTAGCGTTTTATCGCGTATTTGGGTTATTTAACAAAAAATATGGTTAAGAGGTGTAGTCACGGACTTTGTAATAGTGACGACAGGTATCCTGAAAGGCTAGTTGGTGGAGTTCGATTCGTAACCCTTCCAAAACTGAAGACCCAGTACGAAAAATGCCTTCGATGGATCAAACTTTGTGGAAGACCGCATCATCAACTAAATCCATCGAATATCAACCGGAACAGATATGTTTGCACGAAGGTATGCCCTATATTTGATTTTCAATACATGTCTCGTATACATGAATTCAAAGTTCTTCGCTAGCATAACACTGCTGCGTGTGAACGATTGACACACTTATTCTTTGTTGAGCGATATTTAGCAATGGTCGGACTGCACAAACGTGTCGCTTTCTTGCTGGCTCGCTGCCGAAGCTTAACCAGACTGTGTTTGCACGAAGATATGCCCTAAATTTGATTTTTAATACACGTCTCGTATAAATGAATGAGACGTTCTCCGCTAGCATAACATTGCTACGTGTGAATGATTGAATGAAATCAGAAGCATGGCGTCTCTCTCAGTTAAGAATGTATTGTATTTAGAATCTATAATATATCGATGATTTGAATGAAATCAGAAGCATGGAGTCTGTCTCAGTTCAGAATGTATTGTATTGTATTTGCCATTTTTACTGTTTGTCTTACGTGAGCGCACGTGGCGTGACGTCACTTCAGGAGGCGTGGTTAAGTGCCCTGTACGGAGGGGTCAATTGAGATTGACCATCATGTTTAGCTTCTTCCATTTTCTAATGATTGCTCCAACAGTGGACCTTTTTTCATCAAACTGCCTGGTAGTTTCTCCCTAGCCCTTTCCAGCCGTGTAGAGTTGTACAATTTTGTCTCTGGTGTCTTTGGACAGCTCTTTGGTCTTGGCCATGTTACAAGTTTGAGTCTTACTGATTGTGTGGGGTGGACAGGTGTCTTTATGCAGCTAACGACCTCACACAGGTGCATCTGATTCAGGATGAAACATGGAGTGGAGGTGGGCTTTTAAAGGAGAACTAACAGGTCTTTGAGGGTCAGAATTATAGCTGCCGGAGTGTTCAAATACTTATTTGCAACTGCATCACAGAAATAAATCGTTGAGAGGTTCTTTCTCATTACATTATCTCTCTCACAGAGGACATGCACCTACGGTAAAAATTTCAGACCCCTCCATGATTTCTAAGTGGGAGAACTTGCAATATAGCAGGGTGCTCAAAAACTTATTTTCTGCACTGTATATGAACGCCTTTATATTTAACCAGAGTCACACAAACTTTACGTTGCTATAAATTGGATATTTATCAGTTCAGTCTGTTATTATCTGTACCGCTTATCCTCACTAGGGTCACAGGAGTGCTGGGGCCTATGCTAGCTGTCTTCGGGTGAGAACCGGGATACACCCTGAACTGGTTGCCTGCCAATTGCAGTATCTTTTTATCCATTCAGTTATTCTTCCATTTTGTTTGTAGCAGAATAAAACACAAACAACCATACTGCAAAAACATGAACAATTCTTTGCATTTTACAAAAGTGCCAAAATGTCTGGTAGGAGCTGCAAAAAGAACCAAAAACTTGGCAATGTCACTATAAAGAGGCACTTCACATTAACTGCGCAATGTTTTCAAATTATATTCAAAGCATAATTTGAATACTCTGCATGAAAAAATATGTGAAAAAGAATCATATAAGTAAAGCATCTCTGACAGGTAAGTAGTGGTCATGGTTCAATAATGTTTTGTAGCAATAATTTAATGACTTTTTGAAAACCTTTCACTTAATTTCCCATACTAAAGATTTGCCTGACACTTTGTTTGCAAATAAAACATTTCAGAATCATAGACCAGAGGGTAGGGTTGGGGTGTGTTTGAATCTGAACGATTCTGGTTACGATTCCGGTTGCTTATCCCACCTCCGGTTCCTAACAATTCTCACTTCTATTTCTTCTTGTCGGCGAGGTCAAAAAGCTGGTGTCATTTAAATCAGGGGTGTCCAAACTATGGCAATCCATTTTTTTTTAGCAGACTGCAGTTTTGACTACATGTAACTTTTGAGACTGCCGGTGTTTAAGTGCCCACAATGTGCGGCAGAACCTACTTTCTACACTTAGTGACAAGGCAGGAGAAGAGAAGAATCACGGTGAAATCAAACATGTTTCGATTTCATTAGAGACTTTTTGACAACTCATCTGTCTCAGTGGTTCTCAACCAGTGAAGCTTCTGGTCCCAACATCGCTCCTTATAGAAAAGTTGCATCGTGAATGAAAACTTGAAAATGTTGCGGTTGGACCCTGACGCATGACCAAATATCACAGTGTGCCAAATCAAGTTTATGTCATGATACAATCGTATCAATGTTGACTGGACCCAGAAGCAGGGGGATTATAATCCAGTTGAGAGTAAGTATCTCCAAGGCGTGATGGTGGAACATGCAGGAGAGGGGGGTTGGGGGGGGGGGCTTGGCAGAGTGGCAGGAGCGGACAGTGAGGCAGGGGGCATAGAAGAAGAACTGGAGACGAAGACGAACATAAGGAGGTAAGTGCAATTACAGGAACAACAAGAGTTGAACAATTGAGTGAGAATACTCTGGCGGTGGAATCCTGGATCTGTCAGGTTTTCGTGCGGCCAACGATGAGTGCTGATTGAAGATGGGTGCGGGGCCAAGGTGATGCTGATTGTCGGGGAGAGTGAAGGAGAGCAAGAGAGAGGTAAGGCATAAAGCACCATGCAAGCTCTAGAGGAGAGTACAGATCGTGACAGTTTGAAGATTAAATACAAAGTGGTCATCAAAGAGAGGAAAATATTCCTTTTATCAGTCAAGTTTCTGAATTTTAACTGAAGAAAAGTGTATCTTGAGGACACAACTGAAACTTAATCCAACTATAGTAGCATTGCACAAACAGGAAATAAAGGTGCAGCAGTTTTTAATGACATTCAAATCCACAAGTATTTACTGCCTTAGCCTGAAACCGTTGGGCAACACCGAATAATACTGAACCTTGACCAGACTTTTGCAGAATTAAAGGGACATCTGGGGATGTTTTTTGCTCCCCTTGAGAATTTCAAAATTTGGCAGATTTGCCAAGGAAATGCTGAGGTCAGAGCCAATGTCCAGTCCGTTTCTGTTTTTGGTCTTCAGCTGAACCAGATATGAGAAGCCAAATTCACCTGAGTATGTAGCGCTGAAGGAAAGGGGTTTTTTCTGCTCAAAGGGGAAGGGAAAGACATTCAGTCATCACAGTGCTGCGCCAGAACAGGGATTTGCTTACCTCAGTGCATTTCGTCTGCAGTTTGCGGTCACATTAAAGCTCCACCAGATGAATCCTCGTTTGCTGGGCAATGTGACGCATTTTATTTAGACGCCAAAGGGAATGCAAATCCACTCGTCTGTTTCTCTGGAAAATAGTCGTTCAACCACTCCAGTAGTTTATTCATATGACATAATGATTGTTTTCTTGAGCTTCCGTTTTCCTGCCATGTCCAGCACCAGGTGTTTGGGAACATGTCGAACGTGCCTGCAAAGCAACTTCAGAGGTTTTCTTTAAGTTAGACGACACTGACAGAATGGACTGCCATTCTAGGGGCATTAGTAAAACAAATTTAGATTTCGTATCATTTAACTGCTTGATACACACAATGTAGTTAGCAAACCCGTGTGTGGGACATGCCATAATCGTACTTCCAATGAAAGAAAAATGGCAGAAAATCTAGGAACCACATTTTAGAACACTTATTGTAATGTGATCATTGGCCACTTATAAGACCTCAGAATGTCATTATTCTTCAACACGTTTCCGAAGATTAGCGTAATTTCCGGCCTATAAACCGCAACTTTTTTCACACACTTTCAACCCTGCGGCTTATGCAGTGATGCAGATAATTTGTGCATTTTTTTCTAAAGGCCGCAAGGGGGCACTTGTGCGGAAAAGGTAAGAGTGAGACCGGTGGAATATATGTGCCGAGGAAGTGACTTTTACTGTTTTTTTTTTTTACCGGCCCTGTTACCACTGCACTAGCGTTAGCGCTGTGCTAGTGTGTTGCTACTGTGTTACAGCCGTGTCTCAGTGATTTTTACTGGTATGTTTTCTTTAAACGGCCCTGTTAGCGTCGCACTAGCATTAGCGCCGCGTTCGCGTGTTGCTGCTATGTTACTGCCGCATCTCAGTGATTTAGGTAAAAAAAAAAAATTAACCGGCCCTGTTAGTGCTGTGCTACCGTGTTGCTGTTTATTTTTTTGTTTGTTTTTTTGTTTTTCTAGCCCTCTTCGTGCTACTGTGTTGTTGGTATGTTAAGCTAAGATAAGGTATTGAAAACTTTCTGTGTACCATCTTTCTTTGTAAATATCTCGTCTTTCAATGCGGGTTTCAATGTGGGCACTTTTACACAAGTCCGGCTTATGTATGTACCAAATGGTATTTCCTTTACAAATGTACTAGGTGAGTCTTATAATCAGGTGCGCTCTGCAGGCCGGAAATTACGGTGATTCTGATGAGGGCAGCAAAGGCACTTTATAGTGATATTGACCCAATATCTAATTCTCCCAGACAATGATACATAAAAGCAGACTGTGCTTAGTACCTCCGCTGGACACAAACATAAAAATAGTCAAGCCCAAATCCTACAACTGTATATTGCTCCAGTTCACAATTAATGGTTTGACAGTGACGTTCTTGTACAGACGTCCCTCAAATTCAACCGTTGAAGCCTGTCATCCAGATAGCTAAAGAGTTACATTGCGAACACCATCAGAAAGACGAGGAAAGAAATGGGCAGGCAGGGGGAGCTTCAAATCCCCTCTCAACCCTAAGTGGGTGGTCCTCCTTTTTTTTTTTTTTTTTAACTGCGGGTAACTGTGCAGTCGCCAAGCATTCGCAGGGAGGTTTTGGAGGAGGACTGGCCCTCCAGACGCAACATTCAAGCATCCCGGACCATACATCCACACAGAATGAGATTCATGCTACACTGACTTTATTTAAGCCAGCAGTCCTGGCAGCGGCAACGCTAAATGACAGCCAGGCCTCGGCTTCCTTTCTCTGGATTAAGGGATGATTCAGGGGAGCTCGACAGAAAAGGCCGAAGAAAGAATTCATTCAGGGAGAAAGGAGTTCATCTGAAAAAGTAACTGAGACTCGCCAAAGTGTTTCCAACACAGTGTGGACATGTGCATTGATAGAAAAAGACACCGTCGCCCACCCCCAAGTGCCCCTTCAGTCTGTAAAGCTTTTACGCAGCCTTGCCCAATTTCAGACCTCTCACATATTAAAGAAACTAGAATGTGTATTTATTGTTTTCATTTTTATTTAGTGGGGGGAGATATTTGGCTTTATAAACATCTGATCCTTCAGCAAAAGAAGACCAGACAGTCGCACAGGGTAATAAAATAAAATAAATAAATAAATAGATTGATTTAAATTAAATTAAATGTAAGTGTACTTGCTTCTGTTTGAGCAAGCACTCGGGCCCGGGAATGCAAATTCCGCCTCCGAGCCAAGCACGGGAACTGTTTAAGTTGGCCCCCACATGTCATACATTTCAATGATTTCAAAGACCCCCCAATTAAAAGCTACAAACATGCCTTTGGAATGCGAACCAACACAATTAAAAGTGCTTCGTGAGTGTATTAGAGGAATCAGTTGTGAATTAGCACTTTGAATACACAAGGCTACGTTCGGTGGCGAAGCCTTTCACTCGTTTAAGAAGTGGAGGCAAAAGAAGGCTTTTTGAAGTCAGCCAGTCCTCTTTCTTTCCCCCAGCAAAAGAAGATTGAGTCGGCCTAATCTGCTCCTTGTACATTTGATTGTCTTGGCCAAAGAGCTCATCCTGGTTGACTGATAAAGGCCCAGGTGCAAAGACAGTGGCCGTGCCTAACTTTGTCTCTGCGGGGGCTGTAAATCACGTGTGGGGTGGGGTCGGAGCCCGGCCTTTGAAGATGCAAGCCTGCTTTCCCTGCTGATTTGCGGCCACGGGGGCAAGCCCCTTCCAGCGAGGCTCCTCAGCCAGAGAGGGCGTCGCGGGAGGTGGCCTCATAACTCGCAGATATGCTGGAGGACCCTCCAAGCACGCTGAACAACACACACACTCCACGCAAAGAGGACGCGGGACTTGTGACTGTCGGGGGGTCAAGTGGGAGAAAAACTTGTTGACACGGCTTCCGTTTGGTCACAGTGGAAAAGTCAATCAAGTTGTTTCGCCGACTCTCGTGGGGGAAAACACATTCAGCCTGCAAACCTGTCTTTAGGATTCGAGTGGAAAAAAGTTCTCCTCGACTATTAAAAACAACCGTGATGTGCGGTAGAGATGCTGTACAGCATTAAGTGCCAGAAACATACAAAAAAAAGCTTCATCATAAATTCAGACTTGACAAAGCTAATGATGGGTTGGTGCTTGTTTAAAGTATTTATTCAACAATTTGTTATCTGTTTTTAATCTCTGAGTTAGTTGAATCAGTGTCAGGAAAAGGGCAAAATATATGCAGCCATCCATTTTCTTAGCCGCTTATTCTCACAAGGGTTGCGAGAGCTGGAAAGCATTGGTCTCACAGTTCTGAGGTCCAGGGTTCCATCCCGGGTCCACCTTTGTGGAGGTTGCATGTTCTCCCCGTGCCTGGATGGGTTTTCTCCGGGCACTCCAGTTTCCTCCCACATCCCAAAAACATGCAACATTAATTGGATACTCTAAACTGCCCCTAGGTGTGATTGTGAGTGCGGCTGTTGATCTCAATGTGCCCCACGATTGGCTGGCGACCTGTTCAGGGTGTACCCTTCCTCCTGCCCCTTGACAGATGGGATAGGCTCCAGCACTCCCGCAACCCTTGTGAGGATAAGCGGCAAAAGAAAATTACAATGGGCAAATCCACACAAAGTCAAACTAAATAAATGCAATCATTTTGTGAAAACAAAGTTAAAATCATCACAAAAGCAGAATTGACAAATGGAGCCGTTAGAGGTCAGCCAAGGCCGGTGGGCTAAAAGTGATGCCCTGTGAAGCTCAGAGCGCCACGCAAGCCCACATCGCCCTGTTTGTTATTTAGATCCTTTTTTACACTTGTTGTCAGCGACAGGCTGGAAGCACAGCAGTGGCTTCCTCCATGAGCCAGATAACAATGAGCTTTAGGGAGCAGCCGGGCGAGGCGTTTAGCTTTGGCCCTGCCCCGTCTCCAGGAAAGTGAGACGAAGAGGTTAACTGCGTGGAAATGGTGCTCCTCTCATACTTGAGTATCTACAACCGAATGCTATTTGAGTTCAGGACCAAAACTGCACACCATCAAGTTACTGTTGAATAGCTTGAAGGGCAAAAAAAGTTTGAAGTCTCGTGTTTTCCACTTTGCAGGTTTACAGACAGATGAGGTTAGATGCACCAAAATGAGATGATTCTTAAAGTTCTGCTTTTGGCTCTTACAATGCGTTTCATCATCCTGTACTCATGAATTTAATTTTAATTTTTTTGTAATGCTTCATCACAAAACGACTATACATTTTGAGCAAATTCCAATGTTTTTTTTTTTTTAATCAAGCATTTTCTTAAACCAGTAACTCTTTCACAGAGGTATTGATGGTTGTCATTGCAATTTTTTTTTTTTTTTTTTTTTTTTAGCACAAGAAGGAAAGATAGTACCTTGAAAACTGACAGTACATTTCATCATTCACAAAGAAGCCCAATTCCCAAGTGCGATGCCGATTCACATCCCAATCGCAACAGCAACAAGTGTAACGTACCATCAAGGTGCACAAAAATAACTGTTTAAATTCTGTGTTATCTGAATACTGTGCGGGTGCATGCACCTATTGTCGTATTTTTTTTTTTTTCTGGTGACTTCCTGAGAAGACAAGCAGCACGTACGGCGGTATCGGCAGCTGCATAGTACGCGCCTCTGATCCGGGCAGCTATTGACTTCCTGAGATTTGAATTAATTACTTGCTTCACAAGAGAAACTGGATTGCAGAGGGGAACCCCCTAAGAAGTCCGCTCATTCTTGGGAAACTGCCCCATGGACTTGCAGATGGTTTCGCTGAGATGTGCTTTCCCATAGAGAACAATTCCACTGGGGGATTGCGGCTCCGGCACAAACCCGAAGCACACAGTCTCCACTCTGAACATCTCAAAACAGCCATAGGGGAGGTTTGTGACTTAACATAAATTAGACCACCAGGGAACGGGCCCATCTGAACTGGCGGAAGGGCGATATTGCAGATAAATGCACTGTGCTCACACCTTGTGTACCGCGTCAAAAAAAATTGCACTTACATATCCATTTAAGATAAAGTGGTTATTATATATCCCCACTGTCCGATTTGAAAGTCCCGCATCTCCGCTTCATGGAAATTTGGACGTGTACTGCAAAAAGCGATTACGGAAACTCGTTTTATAAAACGAGCATCGTCATTTGTCACTAGATGTGTCCGTCAAACAAATCCTTTGACGTCAGAGCAAAAATGAAATGAAAATGAACAACAGAGGAGATGAGTAAAGACCCAAAACACATAAAAGATGAGAGCCAATCACCATGACTTTGTTTTCATAAATCAACATCTGACAACTTGGGATAATGAAAGTAGTTTTTGAGCAGATGATTGACAATAAGGGTGCATGCTTGACTGATTCATTCAGGAAAAAATCGTGAGGCTCAGTAAGCTTTGCTACTTTGTAATCGTTACAAGCTGAGGGAAACATAAATTACTCGTATCATTTTACTTGAGCAATGCATTATTATATTATATTTACACAGGGCACGTCTCTACTCAGACAAGGTCGGTCTTGGCAAGACTGCTTCAACGTTTCCAAACCTGAACCACACAACATACACTGATGAATGTGAAGTACACAGTTGTCATCGGGCAAATAAACAAACGATAGAGTGGAAAGCTTTTTTGGGATTAAATGTTGTTTTGGATGTACACTTTTTCAGAACTTAAAAACGTAAAAAATTACATTCAGATTGGATATTGGGTACAAGATAGCTTTTGTAAATGGCAAAAACCCAACTGAACGTTAAATCTAAAGCAAAGTGGACATGTATTGCACCGCTGCTTACCTATGCTAAATTCTAAAATTGGAAACAATGAAGGGTAACGATACGATCCAGAAGGACAGGGGTTTTTTTTGTGCACCGTGTTTCATTGCCAACCGAGGCCCACGCATACAAACAATTTGACAATGCTGTTCTCTCTACTTTTAAACTTGGCTACCATGAAAATGTAACCTGTTCTTAGTATGGCTTCTGAGAGAAAGAAAGCCACAGCGAGTGTTGAAACAATTACATTTGAGACTGCGGGGTTTGTGTCGCCCGAAAGGGATTACGTTGCCGCGGCGTTTGTATTGCGCTTGTTTTCAATTTGCCCGGGCCTTGTGTCCGTTCTTGTTAGCGGCAGCCGCCGTGGTTCCTCCAAGTGAAGAGCACACTTGAGCTGTGATGAAGGATCCAGGAACGCAGAGTTTACCGGTGGCTGCTAATTAACCCCTCATTGTGTTCGTTAACAAAGAGACAAAGGAACAAAGTGGAATTTCAATGCAAGAGATAATCACAATCACAATGAGCGCGGCGCTCGGATCATGCACTTAATAGGGATTTTCACACCAGTCGTGACAACATGAGATTGGATCAAAGACAGATAAAGTTGAATTAACAGAACAATGCGGCCTTGTTATGCAATAACAAACAGCCACCCGGGCCGCCTCCCGTTGACGGCTTCCAAGTGTATGGCGTGAAGAGGCACGAGAAAAAACTTGAACAAGATGTTATCAGACAGTAGGAAAGGAGGTGGAATCCCTTCTTCCACACCAAGACAAAAGAGGAAATGGACTCTGATCTGGGCCGATTATTGCTGCATCTTCTCCTGTCCCACCGGCTGAATGGCAATTACCACCCACTTCCTTTCCAGTATGCCGCCCGCCTGGCCCCTCTGAGGACACCCTGACCCGGCAAGTTGCCCAGAGGGGAGAAACGGGAACTGTCAAAACTCACACCTCGTTGCTCCAGCTGCTGCCCCGCAGGCAACTCTCGCTGCGGAACTCCCGCTAATCAGCTCCTATGAATCTCTGAAAGTTACTGGCCCCCGAGTGGATGAAGGCCCAGTCTCGCCTCGGCTACTCCGCGCACCTTTGAAGTCCCGTGCAAGTGTTAGTTTACGGCGGGAGAGGCTCAGATAAGATCGGAGGAGTGGTGATGAATTAGCTTTTTGTCGCATGTTTGAAAGGGGAAACAGCAGGCTGATAAAATCCACAGAATCTGTGAGAGTTGCGACACGTCAGAGCTAAAGCAAAAACACCGTTGTGGCAAATCTGTTAAGTACCTTCATTAACGCAGCTCGTTTGTCTTAGCTGGCTTCCCACACTTGGTCGGGTTTTGCATAAACAAGCATTTGGTCACGCCGCCGTGCTAACAGCAAGCGCGCCATAACCCTCACAGAGCTCGCACCGACCGCGAATCGCATCTATTAACACAAGTGAGGCACTCTCCGATGTCGTTCACGTAACAAATAATGAAAGTTGCGCCAGACGTGTCAGCTGTAATAGTTGCAGGTTGTCAAGGTTGGAGCTCCAAGTATGACGGATGGCCTTCTGTCGGTTCTGTCTCGCCTTGTCTCGACCCGTACGATGCAACGCAGGAGCCAGTAAGAAGAGGCAAAAATCTGCACATGAACTTAAAATGGTTTTATGGGCTAGGGGCTGGGGGTTGACCCACCCTAAAAGTTGACCCAGGGCTTTTTCAAAATGCTGACTTTTGGACTCTAAAAGCACTGGGAAATTCCAGGGAAAATATTAAGACTTTTAGGGTAGTTAAAGTCATTCTTGTATCCAACAGGCTAGAAGAATACAAAGTATAGAGTCTGTACTGCAAGATTACTTAATTCACTGCCATTTTGCCATCGATCAAATGAGATTTTAATAAGTAACTTACATGTTTCTTAACCTGTTCCGCTATGCAAGTTATTGAGGGACTTTAACACGATTTTTAATCCAAAAAGTGATGGATTGGAATTGGTACAAAACACACAATATACACACTTTCACACAGTACATGGTTTTTTTTTTTCATTTTTATATTTAACTCACTTGAAAAACCAAAATCTTACAATTAATCATGTTAAAATTGTATCTATGCAATTATTTATGATCCTGAAGATGTGAATCGATGCCTGGAGAGAAAGAAAATCTATAATTAAGTCAGCTCTCATTATGTTGTCAAAGGATTGAGGAAGAACACGAGAGAAAGCACATGTGATTTTTAGCACCTGTTGACTTCATAAGTACTGTTACAAACATACAAAACTGCAGTTGTGATATATTTTCTGCACACAAGAAAAACATAACTGGTTGCAGGCCTTGTGACACTTGGGTTGCTTTAAATTTGCCCTCTTTCAACACACCATAGCTCTCAACCTTTTGTGAAAAAAAAACAAAACATTCCAATTCAATTTTGAACGAAATTCCGAGTGAAGTAACGACGTACAAGTGAAGAGAACCCCACCGCCCCCAAGTCCAAATGGCTTCTGACGTCCGCCCGTCTGCTGCTGCAGTGCGGTTTCGCCACCCGCTGCCGTAATTTGTTTCACAGTCCCCAGCCGCCGGCAGCGTGAATCCAATGTTGACACTCTAATTTCATGCACACATGGGTGTTTGGCTGGGCCGGCCCACGAAAGCGCCCACCCTGCCCTGCCTTTCCTCCCAGCTATACCCACTACACCTGCCCTTTGCCCTCCCGCACTCAACTCGTAATGTATTTGGTCTGCGACAACTGATCATTAGATGATGAGAGCGCCTTCTTGAGTCATTTTTATGATGTCAAATTAAATAAAAAGCTGACGTGCAGCAGAAAAAATGTTGAGATGGGATTTAGTCGGTGTGCACATTCCGCAGGATGTACAGCCGTACGCAACCACAGAGGGAAAGTGCTGGTTCCGTTCTAGCGATTATAGGGAGCATAAACCACTAAATCTGTTTACAATATTGCACAGCTCCAAGGGAAAATATTTGGTTAACTTTGTTGTTTTTAGCTTAAAAAAAATAAAGGGAGGGGGGGCTTGCGAGAAATTAAAACAGCCAGCAGGCATGTTTGAAAATGTCAATGTCCTGCCTTAACTTGACAAGTTTGCAGACGATAAAAGATGAGAGGGTTTTTTTTTTTTTTTTTTTTTTTTTTTGGTCCATCCCTGATGACTTTTGGGTTTTTCCCTGAAAGCAGGCCAGTTTGTAGATGTCCTCATTCTGTCAGCATCAAGCGTGAACAGTTTTTCATCTCCGCTGACCGGCAGGTAAACATATACAGTACAGAATCTGGCAGTTTTCCTTTTGGTAAGTGCATAAATCCACAAGATAAACCCATAAACAAATAAGTTGTTTCCGAGAGCCAGACAACGAGCTGCTTTTACGAAACGCTCACATCCTCTTGACAAATAGCCAAACAATAAACACATAGTAAATAATAACAGCCCTGTCTGTGTCAGTTCCCCCCGTACTTGAGGTTAAATTGAGTTTATTGCAGAGGCCAGCGCCTGCGTGCATTAAGCAAAGCATAAATTATCCATGCTAATTACCTCGGGCCTCCACTTTAATGAATTATTTTAATTAAACTACAAGACTGGGCTTTTTGCACGCAGGCTATATTTCATCCCACGCCGGAGATGACCTTCGTCGTTGTCTAAGTGGAACATAGTGGAGCAACAAGGACAACGCCAACAACACTGCTGGGGAGTTACCAAGTTTAAAGGTATAGCATGCAGAGTTGATTTTTGCTTTTTCACAGAATTAATGAGAAGGTGAAAAGGCTTTTTTTGGTTTGAATTTTCTTTTTGATTTATTTTGATCTAATCAATTGTACAGAGCCTCAATGGAACTTTTTTCTCCTTCACAATTTTCATCACTGAAATATAACTTGGTGCTTATGCTCCGTATTTTTATTCCGATATTAGTTTTTGTTCCTGAAACGCCCAAAAAATTGGAAAACGTAGACAGTTTCTACCTGTTAAAAAAATACAGTAATTGCTAAGTTTTACAATCAAAACATCACTATACTGTATTTTGAGGTAGGGGGGGGGGGCTAAATATTTTAGGCAGAAATAACCTATTTTTCTGACCTTACTCTACAATATATACATAAACCCCACTTTCAAACAGACCAAAAATGCCCTTAGTACAAAGAAATCTATAGTACTGAAAAGATTTTTTAAAAATTACATTTAGATAATAATGTGACTTGATTTCAATTTTTTTTTATTTTGAGCAAATAAAAATGAGCCAAATATCCTACAAGCTTGTAATGTATTGTCCCACTTGCAACATCAGCAATCAATCAGGACTTAATGTTGCTCACACAACACAAAAGTGAGGGGAAGAAAAAAAACCCTGACACTGTTGTACAAACAGTCCATGGGGGAGGGGTGGATTTAAATTCCAAAAGGGTCTCGCGGCTCGTTTCCTAGTTCCCCAGTCAGCAATGTGTTTGTGAAAAAAATCGGGCTTTTTGTCTTGCTGAAAAAGGCTAAATCTACATTGGTGGCCCAGTTGAAGTTTGCCATTCTTTGCACTTTCAACCCGAGTGAATGAAGCAGAATGAAGTGGCCCGATCGCCTTTATTTTATCGAGCCCGCTGCAGAAAGTGACGGAATGTTTTGGTTTTAATACCCTCTACGACGGACCGACGCTTCCTCGCGTTGACGCCTATAACGCAAAAAAATAATAATAATAATAATTCATCGACCAAATAAATACACGGAAACCGAGAAGGTGTTTTGTTGAATTTATAAACTGTTGCAGTGCACACAATCGCAGGACAATTTTTGCGTGCATCCTTAATGCACAACGTCGCTTATTCCGTTCGCTGATGTTGAACGCGGTGCAAATCCGGGGTGCAGATTGATCGTGGAAATGTTTATTGTTGGACTTTTATTTCCCTGTATTCGGCCCGCATCTTGATGAATGAGCACACTTGTCTGCGCTGTGGCCATGCAGCGGCTGCAGCGTGCATTCTAATGGGGGGGGGGGGCACAAATCATGTCTGTCTGCTTCGAGGGGCAAAAAGGCTGGAATCGAACAGCTCGGGCGACACAAATAATCACGCTTGGAAATTTTTTCCTTTGAATGTTTGAATTTACTCCCAACGAAAATGATAAAAGCGGTTCAAATAATAACAAGAAACATTTTTGATTGTTTACTTGACTTTTAATGAGAAAATATTTGGATTATTTTTTTCTCCAATTAATGGCAGACTGCACAATTTTCGAAAGAACGCATGCTATCAAAACAAAGAAACGAAAAATAAAAGTAGTGACAGGAACATTAACACATTTTTCGTTTGTTTAAAATGCATGCTTCACCTTTTTAAAAAAAAAAACGTACAAATTTACAGCAACGAATCCACGTGGTCACCACGGACTTTTTTTTTTTTAAATTAAATGCTTCACAGAACACATTTTTCCCCTGGAAAATATATATCTAAAACGTATAACTAAAAAGTGCATTTTACAACATATCCGTTTCATTTACTTGCAATATTCACATCTTGCATTCTTGAGCACATTTAGACTTTTCAATATTGAAATGATTTTTTTTTCCCTCTCTGTGAAGTGGTTTTGTTTTTGTTTTTTTTTAACAGGAAAATCTAGCCGATTTTGGTACACCCTTGTCAATCGGAGGAAAGCGAGTGTCATCGACTTTCCAGCGGCCACACAGGAAAGTGTGCAAAAGTTTTGCGAGTATAAAACTGAAACCTCCGGACAGGGGGCTTGAACAAAAGTCGCCCCTTCCACCTTCAAATTCAAATAATTTATATTATCTTGAAGAGCAATACTGTGAGTTTCTGTGCTGGACTTTTCATGAGACAATTTAAAGCGACACATTCAACATACACAAGTGAATCAGTACGCCACTCGCCTTGAATAAAGTCCGGCGTACGACACAGAAATATATCAACTTTGGGTTCGAGATCCCAGCGGTCGGTTTCGTCTGGCGGGGGCTGGGGGGTAGGGGGTTGGGGGTGGGGAGGTGAAGGCTTCCATTTGGTCAGTGCACGGCCACTGACTGCAGAGCGCCCGGGCTCGTCAGCGTTTCGCTGGGGGTGGCGGGGCTGCTTTGGCTGGTGGCAGTCTGCGGGGAGGTCGGGCTCAGAGATTGGGGCGAGTTGGAAAGGAAGGCGGGCAGGTGGTGTGGGAGCGTCGAGAAGCCGCCCATGGAGGTCGGCGTGGGTTTGATGGGCACCGGGATCGCCGGCAGAGTCTGAGCCCCGTGACACAGGGACTTGATGGGCACGCCGTAAGCGCTGTAGTCGCTGGGCGCCATGGAGAGGGGCGCCCCCGTGTCCATTACGCCGCCGTTGTACATGTGCGGCCAGGCCGTGGTCAGCTGATTGTGCAGCGGGTAGCCGGCAGACATGGACTGCATGGTGGAGAAGGCCAAGCTCCCGGGGACCTTGTACTCTCTGGCGATGATGTTCTCGATGGCGAACGGGTGCTTAAAGGTGGAGGTCTGGGACACCCCCAGGTTGTAGGTGGACATTTGGGGCAAATGCGTACCGGTGGCCGCCTGCAGGGCACTGAGCCTCAGCTTGGCCTGCTGCTGGAGGTAGTGGGCGGCGTCAGACTGCTTGCTGGGGGCCAGGTGGTCAGACGCGCCCAGCACCTTGAAGCGCTTACGGCGTCTCAGGAAGCTGCCGTTCTCGAACATGTCCCCGCAACTGGGGTGCAGCGCCCAAAAGCTGCCTTTGCCCGGCTGGTCGGGGCGCCGCGGGATCTTGATGAAGCAGTCGTTGAAGGACAGGTTGTGCCTCAGCGAGTTCTGCCACCGCTGCGTGTTTTCTCTGTAGTAAGGGAAACGATCCATGATGAACTTGTAGATTTCGCTGAGGGGGAGCATCTTCTCCGGGCAGCTTTGGATGGCCATGGCCGTGAGAGAGATGTACGAGTACGGAGGCTTCTGGTCGCTGTACGTGTTTCTCCCCGGACGAGGCATCCTCAATACGGTTGTCACCCCACCCTCCCCAAAAAAAAAAAAAAAAAAAAAAAAAAAAACCAAAGAAAAAATAATAGGAGTCACCCTTAATTCCTCGGTGCCAGTTTTCGTGCAGGCGTTGTTTTCCCAGCCTGTGCGCCAACCCCATCAACCGAGGGAAGGCCGGCTTGCTCGGACGTCTTTTCTCAGCTGCTCCCGCAAGGCGAGCTCACAAGACTTCATTGGGGCGTCCCGGACTAAGTGGATGATGCCTCCATGGCCCTCCGCGAACCATCTGATAGTTTTATGTAGTGACATGAGCAGAAAAGACCCCCGCCGAGGCGCTTCCATTAATGTGCCACCTCTTTGCTATCACATGACAATTGCCATGGGAGGAGGAGGAGGAGGAGGAGGAGGAGGAGGGGGCGGGGGATGGGGGGCGAGGGAGGAAGGCATAATCTGGTTTCATTTACACCTATTTACATGGACACCTTGGGCCAATGGAAATCATTTCCATTTGAAGACAGAAAAAGGGGTGAAAAGGCTCGGCGGGCGGAATTGAACTGCGATGGCACTCAGTGTGTGGAGGTATGCGCTTACGCTTGACACTTGCATAGATACTGGAAATTAATACTGCAACAGGAGTTTCATTAGGGATTGCTTTTCAATGGGGGAAACGCCCGAGTATCGTCTACTAAAATCTAATTTTGGCTATTTGTATCTTATTTCATAGCAAACGATTAACACCTCTACAAAAATAAATGGCTGTAAATAGAACGCATACTAACATTCGAATAAATATTCAAAGACGTATGACCATTTCGGATTGAAATATGGGATGAATTTTTTTCCCGTTGTTTGCATAAATGCACGGTAAATATTTTTCGAGGGAGCGGAGGGGCTTGAAGACACCGCAACACAATGCAAACAATGCTGTTCAAACTCCAACTTCATGAGCCAATCAAGGCCATTGTGCTTATGTAAAGCAGAATGAAAAAGTACTTCAGGAATGCAAATAAACCCTTGAAGATGGTGTGCTGGAAAACTGTATAAAATATCCATAAGTCAATTATATGAATGTGAAAACCAAATGGGAAGCCTATTTTGAACGACTGCTATTCAAGCTTTTTTTTTTTGGGAGGGGAGGGGGGCATGCAGGGCCACCTTTCCGCTTGGAGGGTTAGCAATGGCGAGGACCACACACGAGCACACGCAGATTTGCTCATAATTTATGCAAATTCCAAAACCTTAACCCCTCGCCGCCGCCGCCGCCACCCCAATAAATCCACAATGCACCCCATCACCAGTCTGATGGATTACAGAAAAGAATCGCATTGCGGGGGACATTTTGGCCATGGGGGGAGAGCACAAGCTGCCCTTGGAAGAGCATCCGCTCAATCCAAAACACAAAGGAGATCATTTGAAAATAAAAATATCATACAATATAATTACATATAAACTGTTACAAAAACAAATTTCGCAAGACAAAAATATTTCATACAGAAAAGGTGGTTTTTTTTTTTTTTTTTTGGGGGGGGGGGGTCTTCCCCCGCAGAGTGGCTTTTAACACCTGTCAGTTCCTATTAATGTTCAGCCCAAAAGGGGTTTGTGCAAAAGGAAGTGCGAATAATGACAACACATCGCCATGGATAAACAACTTTTGACACCCATTCATGTATTTAAGAAAAAAACTATTAAAAAAAGATCTTTTATTGTGTTTACTTCGTACGCGCAAAAGTCAATCACATCACGTCCGCTCATTTTATTCTGCAAATGCTGAAAATCGCACGTGTGATTTTACGCACCACCCTTCTTTAAGCATTTCGGCCCAAAGGAAAAATAAATTATAGTTTATTTGTTTATGTGTAGTTTGAAAAAAAAAAAAAACGTGCTGTGCAGACGATTTTGCTTGTCTCCAAAGTGACGGGATCTCAGTGCAGGGCCTTTGTCCGTATCCAGTGAGCGCACTGAAAATACCACCACGACTCTGAGTGTGAATGGGCTCCGTTAGCTGCAGTACATCAAGACTGCACTATGTTTAGTCATTTGTAGAAAAAGCCGAACAAAGGTTGGGATAAGCCAAATTGCATTGCACTTGTGAACCGCGTCTCAGTCTGAAGTATCCTTTAGAAGCGGGACGGGGTGTTCGCCGGAGAACAATTTTGTGCGAGATTTAAAAAAAAAAAATGAAAAAAAGAGGGGAAAACAAAAGGGCACTCTCTGCAACATCTTAAAGTAGAGTAGTGAGGCGTGACATTCCCAGGGTGACGAGACACAAAAGCAGAGGTCACGGGGATGAAAAAGAGAATCAAACAGCCACTTTCACACGTCTGCCCTCCTCTGCTGCGCCACCGAACACAATAGGAAACAAATGTTGTTAAAAGAGGATCGATGCCATTCATCCTAAAGCGGCGAATGATAGCCAAACAATATTGTCGCGCACTGGAGCCGGTTGAGAGATGCTGCCACCCAGAGCCGCGCGGGGGGGTAACAAC
The DNA here is from genome assembly GCF_019802595.1 of Syngnathoides biaculeatus. Classification (NCBI taxonomy): domain Eukaryota; kingdom Metazoa; phylum Chordata; class Actinopteri; order Syngnathiformes; family Syngnathidae; genus Syngnathoides; species Syngnathoides biaculeatus. The sequence goes on from NC_084645.1 coordinate 32,694,904, forward strand.
CGATTTTATGGAATCATTAAGGGCTCAGAGTGGTGCTTAAGAGGTCAGTAAACATTCATAAATGCAATCAATCCCGATTTGCAGGTGATGCCTTATTGACGACAATTGGTATTTTTACTCACGGAAACATATTTTTTCCCTCCAATTTATGCAAAATTGTTCTAAATGTGAATATATATATATATATATATATATATATATATATATATAATATATATATATATATATATACATACACACACAAATATGTGTGTGTGAATTTAAAACGTATATGTGTGTACGTGTGAATGAATATATATATTTGTGATATTTTTTCAAATCCTTCATTTTATCGGTTTTAGTAAATAATTGGATGCGTGTACATTTCTCTCTGTGCTAGCAATAAAATGTTATCTTAATGGATAAAGGAACTCGTGTTCAATACAAATATTTTTTTTTTGTCAATTACAAAACGTCAACTTTAATTGCTGCTGCAACGTACATAAAACTGTATTTTTCCCCCCAGCAGGTCTGCGGATTTAGAGAGATTTGTCATGGCTTGTGCATTAGCGTGAGAGCCGGCGAGCGAAAACAATTTCCAAGTCAACCAATAGGTCCACGCGTCTAATTAAGTCCGCGGTGATTTCAGCCCCCCCGGAGATGTTTTACGGTGCAATTAAGGACGCTGTGATGCTAAGGTATGAATATTCAGCAGAATGACAATTAATTAGCAGACGGAGGGCCCTCATAAGGAGCTCCTCAATGCCAAAATGAGCCCATGTGACGGGAACCTCGCACTTCTTAAAGGCCATCCTCGGGAGCTCAACATAGTCGCCGGGAGAGGAGCGGCTGCGTTGCTTTAAAAAAAAATCTCTTCTGGAGGAAAACTACATTTTTGCATGTTTTTCCCTCCTATGATCAAACAGAGGATATCAGAGTGTTCCTCGTCCCACTCCATTAGTTGTTTTGTGCGGGGTGACATCAGAGAGAATACCTGGAAAAAGACCCCGGGTCTTTCGGAGCATATGCTCGGATTATGCTGAATGGTCTAATTACATAAATTAGGCATTCATTATACGGTACATCATCTGGAACAGATATCTCAATTGTGCGGAGGCGGGAACGTCGAATTCAATTTGTAGCTGTACGTTTCCATCCAATTAAATATTTGTAAAGAATGAGAAGAAAAGGAGGATTTCGATTAACCATATCGTGTTTGTTGACGTTATTAATTATTATTATTGGTATCGCGGTAACTATTTCAAAATGATGTACTGGACTTTACCTAAAATACTAGAAAACGCATGCATATGTAATGATAGCAGTTTCACGATGTGACCATCAGATGGGGACAATGCAGTAAAATATTGGTAGACGACTTATTTCAATGTGTTTAGGTATCCAGCCACAATTTATTGTGAAATTTACTGCCGGGGCAGTTCCTTGTATTTTTATCATTGTGCTCATAATTTGGAGTGATGTCTAAACGTACTTCCTCAGAAAGGAGCCGTGGTGTTCAGTGGGTTAGAGTCAAAATATTTGAGCTCTTACTACAACCACAATAATTAACATATTGTTATTGACAGAGTCAATCAAAACCAAAACTCTAGCTTCTGCATCTAAGCATGTGTGTGTGTGTGTGTGTGTGTGTGTGTGTGTTCTGGTCTCTCCCAGATCATTGACTCCATATGGTGAGAAACAGCAGGACTGATGAGCGCACTACCTGAGGTCCGTGTACGTGCTGCCGACTGGAACCAAATCAGAGACCCCCCACGTGCCCCCCAGCCAACCGCACGATTCATTACAGAGAAGACAACGCCGCTCGCGCGCTCATTTCATCATTTAGCCCCCCCCCCCCAAATCTTATTCTGACGCGCGCCTGCCGAACAACAAATCATCCTATTAAACTACACATGATAGTTATCTGCTGACAGATAAGAGAAGAGAGGCAAAGAGGAGGATGAATGCCAGGAGATGTAAATGGGGGAAGAAGATGAAAGGGAGGAAAAGTGAATAACGGTACAGTATCACACAGTCCGTTTCAAAATGGCGAGGGAAACACAGGATGCCCTCATTGCTATACAGTTCTACGTTTCTTAAGGAACAGCTTTTACGTGAAAAATAATGACGGAGATTCCTGGCTTCAAAGCTGGAAATGAGCAAATAATGCAATATAGTGTCACATCATCATAATATACTGTATTAACAATCATTTCAACACAAGATCGAACTTTCATCGTGAAAATAAAGGGGCGATTATGCACAGGAGGGGGAAAAAAAAAAGATATGAATTAAGTTCAGTCGCAAAGCTTTAAATTTGGCAGAAGATAAAAATTAGATGGGGGGTCTTTGAGCTGCACAATGAGAAAGGGGATCACAGGGTGAAATAATATTAATGGAAGGATGAAGACCGAGGGATGGGGACTTTAAAAAACATAACTACTCTGTAGTGATTGTGTGGGGAAACATCAAATGTGAAGTGCACTAAATGGATTGATATAGTGGGTCACTTACAGTTTGACCTCTATGGGTCAAAGTTGTGGGTTTAACCTCCAACCTCGTCCTCTCTGTTGCCCATATTTTCTCTTCATCTCGGAGAAGTGTCATTAATGCTGGCAGAAAGCAGGTGACAAGGAACTTTTTTACCTGGAATTAATCAAAGGAATTGGAGGTTAAAAAGCTTTGTGATAATTTAGCCGACACAGCCGTTCATTAGACCGCTACAGTGACGGCACAAACAAGTCACTCCTTTGGGGATTTAAGACATCAGGCAAATCCCTTTTTTTTTTTTTTTTTTTTTTTTTATTGTGTGCTTGGGAGGCTCAGCGGTCTTTTGTGAGACTCGCGTTCATCCAGACCTTGGCAGTGATCGGAGTACACTTAACCAACTGGGACCAAATGAGGGGCATTTTCTTTTTGTCTTTCATCTAATACATGGGGGAAAAAACCCAGTCTCCAAGGATGGCTAACCATGCCAAAGACCATAACAACACAATACATAATAATAATAACAACAACAACAACAATATGGAAGCTGTTTATGACACATGATGATGGGGATACCCACGGGGAAGGTAATACTCTACTATATATTACATACAACATTCTTATGTAGGCCTATATTGTTTTTTTTAATTTCTCAAAACTGCCTAAAAGTCCTGATCGTCAGTAGTCCCAGTGAAAGAGAATTTAACTACACAATCTGAGATCAACAACATGTTATTGACCAACGCCAAATGCCCATCAATAGCGTTTTGTACACTGTACCTAACGAGCACCGTAAACAAGCCATGACTCATTTATAATGGAGTGTTACTGTAACACTGACTATTATCAATTTGAAGTTTTGCATTTGTAGAATGTATAATCAATAAATAAAAATAAAAAAGAGGCGATAAACTGTCGGGGAGAATTGTTGCTCATTCCGTGCTGCTTCTGAATCTTCTGCTGCTCCTGTTTGCTGGTCTTCATACCCAATTGTTAGCCTTTCGTCTTAATGCTAATGCTAAATAGCATTTTTAACATGTTGCAATGCTATAACCCTTTAAGCATAAAACCCTCGTTTGACATAAAATCAGTGCAGCACTACATGTAAGAGTACTCACACTAGGATATTCTTCATCCTCTGCGATAAAAGACAAATAGTACCGCTGTACTGTTGACCTGGAGGAGTTAAATGTTTCAATGAATGGTATATATGTCTGGTTGACACACCAAAAAAGTAGAAGAATCGCCATTCACAAGTACCATATCAAATTGTTATTCCTGTTTTTATAAAGTAGAATATTATGGAGTGCTACTTTTCCTCCTTAAGATACACATAAGATTTTGCTGGAATGGATTTATGGCAGATGGTTTGACTTATGAGCGTGGTAATGGAACAAATCAAACTCATATCAACCTTGTAAAAAAATTATGTTTTTTTTTATTGAAGATAGCAAACTTCCCATTTAAGTGATACTTTGACAGGAATGTACTATGGTAAACATCTTTTATAGGTAAGGTATTTACTGGAGGAAGCCTTCCCTATCAAATGCATTTTTTGTGATAATATTTATTATTGCTTACACTTTGCCATAGAGGAGAGGTGTCGAACTCATTTTTGTCACGGGCCACATTGTAGTTACAGTTTCTCTCAGAGGGCCGTTATGAATTTGAAACCATGAAAATCTTTCACCTCATCATATTTACAAACTGAATTTATGAGCTAGTTTTGTAATCACAAATGAAGGGTAATGAGTTTTTGAACTATTGCTGTTGTGCACAGAATATTGCTTGCAATATCTCAATGGTATCATTTATGATATGACAATTTGAAACTTTAGTACAGATTTTTTTTTTTAAATCATGGATAGTAATAATTTGCCTTTGTGGGCTACATAAAATCGTGCGGCGGGCCAGATTTGGCCCCTGACCCTTGAGTTTCAAACCTGTGCCATAGAGAAACAAGTATGTACTGTATATAACAGCAAAACAAGAAAGTGGAATTTATTCATTCATAGGGCCAACCTACAATGTCTGTTTCCACAAAGACTGCAGTCCTTAGAAACATTGTAATTTACCAAACAAAATGAAAAATTTTCCAATCAAAATAATCAAGACACATGAAATACATATTCGTAGACGACCACAAGACATTCTACTGGCCAGCGTCCAATTGTCACACACGCATCCAATTAATTAAGCTTCGGATAGCTCCCTGATAGTGTGTGTGTGTGTGTGTGTATATATATACACACACACACACACACACACACACGCACACACACACACAAGGTGTCCCCCAAAAAATGTATACGGACTTTAAATAATTGTAAACTTGATGTTTATTAACTTTTGAATAATTCTTATCATGTAAAAGAATATTCAAAATTCATAATTTAAAGTGTGTATAAATTTTTGGGGACACCCTGTGTGTGTGTGTGTGTGTGTGTGTGTGTGTGTATATATATATATATATATATATATATATATATATATAGAATTTTGTAATTCTACTAATTACACTGAGTAACTTTCTGTACACAATGTGACAAAATCCTCATCAGATTGTCACCTCCGCATTCTTTCTGTGTTACATTCCAAAGACGGCCTCACCTCACCAGCGAGCACTAACGCAGTGACTAAAAACCTGTGTCCTTTTTATTGATACGTCTTAATTGGCCTGTGAAATATTCCGCTGTAAGACTCTAATTTAGATCGCTGAGCACAACAAGCCTCAAAGTGTATCACAAAAGGACTTCATGAAGAAACACAAACACGCAATGCTGTATGAATATGCTGTATAAAGCGCCTCCGTGCTTGACCAGCTCACTGTGGCTCTGCTGAGCGGTAATATGCATGACACATTTCCAGGCACTAATTCATTTGTTTAGTAATAGGGAGAGCTAACCTGAGCCGTGGTGAGGAAAACATAAAGGTCCTGTTAATCCACAACTAATCAAAAAAGGGCGCAGGAAACAAGGATTTTGTACTATTAATTAAATTGAGGCTTGAATATTTGAACATCTCGGGAAAAGCGGCATACGCCGGCACATCCTTATTCCACGAGACTGCAATGTCAGAGCGGCGATGCAACTCTGCGCGACAGGCGGCCAAGGACCACAGAGAGCGTGGCGAATGCTGAGAGAAGAATATGTATTTACGTGTTTGAAATCTTGTTGATAAAGGGCACTCCAAACAGCATGTGGTATAGGGGATTTGTCATTGAAGTCTAGTGGCAACATAACAAATGAACTGTGATGTTGATTACTATTGGCTCTTAAGAGGCAACACTCAAAACTAATGCTGTTGACTCTGAACTGCTCAGGAGCAAGTGCTTCAACGGTAGCAAAGCATTTGAATTATGGTCAGGGAATAATACGCAGGGGCTGCGGCACGCGCACAAAAGAATATCATTACATTTCTGTCAAACAAATTTGATCTGGAGTTAAGGTTTGGGTTCTTATCATGGATTGATGGGAAGGAGCGGGAAGAATCCTATGAAATGTCAAGGACTGCCCCGTATCAAGAAGAATCACTATTGGTCACAGAGAATGTTAAAAGTCTCATCATCTTGGGAAAGGTTTTGTTCCCTTGCCTAAACCAGCGCTATTACAATCCCAAATAATTAACTTGCAGCAGAATCGGCTGTTGTCGTGACAACAAGGCGGATGGAGCACTTTGAAGAAGTGTCATGCTGAAGACAAAAAGAATTGGAGGAGTTCTAAAAGTGATAACTGTGCAGTGAAACTCACTCGGTCATGTTTTTCATCACTTCACTCTTGATCATACATGATAGTCAATACCTGGTTGAGGATAAAATGCTAGAATGGATGGTGCAGTAACTTTACACTGCGCGTGTGACAAACAACATCAAATCTTGAACAGAAATGAACTTCTTTCATGCAGAATGAAAGGCCAGTTACAATTTCGTCTGTAAGGGGGACAAATGCAACTGTGTTTTTCATGCAAAACGGGTCTTAGCGTGGGAATTTTGTAAGTGACACAGATAAAGACGTCATAAAAACCCTGAAAAGGATCAATTTTGAAAATGGAAGACATGCTCATATATATTAAGTGTGCAAGGAACAGGCATCATAATCGATTAATTGATTTAATTGATCGTTAGGAAGCCAGTCATTTGTCTGGGACTGATTAATCATGTCTTGAAGAAAGTGAGACAAAATGGAGTGCACGGGGACACTATTTTTTCAGTCCTAGCTAGTTTGCTATCTAAAAATCTAAAACAACAACATGGCATCAGCTACGGGACGTTAAGATGAATTAATCAAACGTTAACCATTGGATGCTTTGCATTTACATCAAGCAGATTCACATTCATTGCATTGTAAAAATTGTATTACATTACAAAATGTACAAAGTCAGAATTGTTATTGGTCCAATCATTGATCATTTTGACAAAGTCATCTTTAAATACAAAGAAGAAGACGATAAAAAAAAATACATCTATCTATTGTCTGTCTTCAGTATGAGATGATTATCTTAATGTACAAATGTTGTGTTCTACAGGGCACGTTTTGATGTCTTATTTTAGAACAATTGCAAAAATGTGCTTTTATCAGTGCTTGTCATTGTTGAACAGCTGTAACCCAATTTCTGTCCGTCAGGGATGAATGCACGGGTCTGCACGCCAGACTTGAATTACACGTCAAGACTCACCCTTTAAGACTTACGAGTCCAATTGGATTTTTAACATTCAGTATATCTCAACACTCCTAAGCAGGTCATGGATTATACCTCCATGTGACATATGATTGAGTAATTCATTGCGAACAAATTGAGTCATGGTTGTTTTTTTTTTCTGCCATGTATAAATAAATCCACAAGGTAGAAAGAACAACTATGACTTGACTGAAAAATGTTTTCTTGGCCTAAAATCTTGCTGTTGTCGTGAACTGTTCCCTTGTCGGCACTCCTTATTCAATCATCACCCTGTTTATGTCTTCATCCGAGTGACAGACAGACATCAACAGGCGCTAAACCAACTCAGGTAATATAGCCTAATAAATGTTCACCAATAAAAAGCATTTAATCGAGAGTGTCAACATGATTAATTGTGCACTAAAATCCATGTGAGAGCTCCCAGTCATTGGGGGCAGCGAAAAGGTATTTTGCATCTCAGCATAACCGGGACCAAGACAAGCCGTTATGCGAGTCTAAGCGTGGAATGAGAAGAATAGCAAATTAATAATTAGCCATGTAATTTCTCCTCAGGAATTACTGTGCCGCAAAGTGGCTGGCGAATTTAATTATTAGCACCCTTTTTGTTTCCATGTCCCTCTCATTACTGTCAGGATTGATGTAACGTAAACTTCATTAAAAATTAAAGCAGGAGTCTTAATTATGAGGCTACACTGACTGAAGTTAGAATTAGCTAACTCAGTGATGTGCAAATGAGAGCATTATTTAAGAAACATGCTGGAAGTAGTTATGCTAATTTCAAGAGTTCACAGTAGCAGACCTTTTCACTTGCACTTGCATATTCATTAAACACACTATGCAAATTTAATGTAGCAGTCTTCGTAATGCCTTGTTAATTTATTCGGATTTATCGAGTACGACTTGTAAAAAGTACAAATTTAATTACACTATCTCCTTGGAAGGTAAGGGATATGGCCAAGGTTTTAAATTGTGTAAATCAGGAATCGGGGGGAAAACTGGAATGAAAGGACACTGCTGTTAATAGCCAAGCTCACAAGATATGATGATTTATCTAAAATAAGATTGAAGGAAAAATACCTAATGCGTGATGAGAGAGTAAAAAAAAAAAAAGCGTTCAAGTTCAACATCAATAATCCTGCCATAATATAATGGAACAGGAACTTCCTGTTCATTGAACAAACAGTGTGCACAATTCATCCAGTAGGAACATAACCGCATGATTGTTTTAGTTCTGCTATAACACTACAGTGAATGCATCTGTGGTCAGATATTAGTTAGGACCTTAAGAATCAGAAAGGTGGTTGATGAAGACGAAACCATTCCATAAGTTTTTGAAATAACATTTGATCAGGTTTTACTTACAGAGAAGTCGAATGGAGGATACCGAAAATGCTGGAAGGCAAACTTCTTTATGTATTGACGGTTGGGCCGTCATTGCTGAATTAGACTAACAATGAAATGAAGAATAAGATTATATATAATTGTATATAGAATTTATAATTTACCAATATCAGTATCAGAAGATGATCATTGATAACTACAAGTAAAAAACAAACAAAAACGTTATTATCCCATTATACAATTGAAGAAACGGACTTCTTTGTTCAAAACTGTATGTAAGTCAGTTTTTTTCCCCAAATAGTAAACAGTAGCAATAAATTAGTAATAATCACAAATGTTTTTGTTGATACGTCCACTGGAGATCTGGATGGAAAGCAGGAGGTTGTGTAATATTTTTAGTGTTTATGTTGCAGGACTGACATAAGAGTATGTGTTCCATCAGATGGCAGCAATATCACTTATTGGAGGTTTAGCTGTGTATTTGAGGAAAAACAGCTGAGAATAAGTGAATTCATTCCCCGGGTGCTGCAATGTGAGTTTCTGGGGGTCCACTGTACATAAAACAGAAGCATGATGCTGTGTTGCATAATCAATATTTCCTCCCACCCCAAGGATTTTACATTAAGCGGTGAATAAAAAGCTAGGTCATGAGAATGGTGACAATTACAAAGAAAACAGCAACAAATATGTACGCACCATAAGGAATGATCAAAGAGAGATTTAAGGCTTATAGAGATTGGATGGATGTTTTCATTACATATCGACACCGAGAGCGGGGATACAAATGTTTGACAAAACTAATTTATATATATTTTGTAGTATTGTGAAGTACTTTCTAAGTGACATTCAAAACAATACAATATTTATCACATAAGGTAAAATTGAGAAATCTTGGAAACGCCTTTACCCTGTGTAGCCAAATAATTTTGTTGGGTTGAAGTAGTGTGGTCAGTTGTCAGTGACTGGATGTAAGCCCTCTAGGATTGTATTAAAAAAAAAAAAAAAAAAAAAAAAAAACAATAGGATGGAAAAACAGCATTGCGAGAAGAGCTCATTGTGGTGGCAAAAACAACCTGCAAACATGCACAGAGGGCTGCACAGCTTTGACCAAAGCGACACCCAAACACCACTCCAGGAGATAATTACATTGACTGGTTGTCTGTTAGTCTTGTCTTTTCATCGTCCCTTGGGACGTGTGATTGGCACCGTGTGTGTGTGACTGCACACCATAATGGTCTACAGGACGGGACTGAAATCACCCTTAACTGCTTCTCTTAATAAAAATTAAAAAGTCTAACACTCCAACCAAATAAATACAAAATGTGTTTTTTTTTTAACTACACTCCGCAGTCTGAAGCTGTTCGGGGTTATATTTATTTGGAAGAAACCCCCACATGTTGTTATTGCACACACTATATGAGGAAAAACACTCCAAAGCTGCAAATGTAAGTGCCTGGAAAGATTGTAGCATAAACACCTCTGAGTTGATTACATAAATATTGCATTACTCAATTATTTATGTGTGATTAATTAGAAAACATTTACTTAAAAAGGAAAATATTTGCAAGTTCCCTACCGGGCCCCCCTGCTTAATACATTGAAGCATACTTCATTTGCATAAACATATATTATGTTTACGGTTTAATTTACATACCTGGGAGTAGCAAATAGAATGTCCGCCCAGAGAGAAGTACAGAACATTTCAAACTAAATAGGGTTTAAATAATTATTGTATTCTGCTATTTTTTCAACATCCTTTTTAAAAAAATGATATTTGCTGACACTGAATCTCGTGAAAATGGCTGTAGACGGTGAATCAGAGTAAGGTATCGTTACAAATGAGGTTGTGGGTTTTCCAGGACAGTGATTGGACAATCAAGCTATTAGGACAATCCCTGCTGTTTTCCCACATGATTCTGACAAATGTCAAAATGAAAATGTGTCCCCCATTCAACCCTATTGAACCTCCGACTAACAGATGACTTAATACACATCTCTTTTCATCTTCAGAAGAATCATTTCCATTTTTCTTCACTAGGAGTGACAGATGTGAACCATCCCATTGACCATAATTAATCTGTGTTTAGAGTGAACCGGCCGCACAGTGGAGTAGGCATATAGCCCAGGGTCTGAGGGCCTGTAACAGTTCTAGCTGTCTGGCGCCGTGCTTCTCAGTGTAATTATCCCATTGCCATGAATAATGGGACAAGGGGGATCAGAAGGATGCTTTGATAGAGATGAGATTAGTTTAATCAAGTTCATTGCTTGGGCTAGGCCATCGAATCTCATCATCCCTCCTTTCAAATCACCAGACCCTCACCCCACCCACCGACTCTCCCTTTACACGTGCCACATTAGCTGGAAAAATTTATGACATCGTTAGTTTTAAGTGCCACCTCGGTTAGGACAATGCATACTTAAAAGAAGAGACCTCTGACGTAAGTGGATTCATACAACATGGGCCAAAGACAGTCCCAAGTTTCTGAGCAAGAAGCAATCAAGACTGGAGTGAACACATAAAGGGTCTTCCTAGGTTCCTGGTGGTGCTCCTGAGGCCAAGCCCCCGGGGCTGGATGACTGCTTAGCATTAGGTCTCCCCTCTCATGCCTTGCGGGTGCTCCTTAGGTTCCCTACCTCATCGTTTCCCTATCTACCCTTCTTTCTATCAAGCAAGGGACACCGTCCCACCTTTGGGCTCAGCGGAGACTGGCTGCATCAGGGTTGGGGGATGGGATTTTGCACACTGGGGATGGAAGGTGGGGGGATGCTGATGGGGGCAGATCAGGCAGTGTGGTGTTGGGTCACTGTCGCCTACTCTGGATGTCCAGTTGTCGTGGCGCTTCGGTAGGGCCGGCAGACCACCATGGGTGACTGTCCTGTCTGCCGAATCCTAACCCCGATTACGCCTCTCAGTTGATTGGGTGGGGTCCTCAGCCACCGGAGTGCAGGCACAGCAATTACAGAACACTTCTGTCAGTCATTGGGTATGCGATAACGTGTCAATTCACTTGCATGTGTCCGAAGGCACACACACCAGGGACCTTGTCGTTGGGTGTGGGGCCACTCTCTTATAACGACAAATAAGTCATGAATATGCGAATTGCTTGGGTTTCCCCTCACTCACACTCTCGTCCTCTAGATTTTTATCATTTACATAGTCACTCCCACCACACTTCAGTTATACACCAAGGGTCACAACCCTTGTCCTGTATGCTTCTTCTCCTGTCCTTGTCCTGTCCTGTCCTTCCCTCACAGGGCGTTGCACGACTCCCCCATACAACACTTACATCTAATGTTTCACTGTATAAGGATTTACTTTTCTCATCTTGTTTACAGTTAGTGGTTTGTCTTTTGTCTTCTATTCTCACACCCCTGTAGAAACTTGATTTTGTTTGACAGACTGTGATTGTCAATGAATATCCATTATAACACTAAGAAAGCACAGTGACATCTTAAAAACTCCACTGTGGCACAGTAAAACTGTCCTGGCATAAAAAGGGATACAGATTCTCCAGTTTGCCTGACCTTAGAGCTGAAAGAAACTGGACTGCATTTACAACTGAAGAAACATACAATGAATTAGAAGTGCTGCAGTAGCCCTTTTATTGGTGAACATAATGGATCTGTCTACATTTTTAACAAGAACATTAATCGAACTATACTTTAATGAACATTAATCAAACTATACTTTAATTACTTTTATTTTTTTAACAGTGTCGGCACCTAATTAGAAAGTCAAAGATATCATTCCAATACATTACCTTGTCGGAAAGATGGAGTCTATTCCAGCTGACTTTGGTGAAGTAGCGCGGTACAGACTGGAATGGTCACAATCAATCACTGGGCACATGTAGGCAAACAACCACTGTAACAGGCCTATGGATAATTTAGAATCTTCATTTAACCTGACATGCATCCATCCATCCATGCATCTACTCCACCATCACTCCGCCATATATACCAGTCCCCAAGAAACCTGAAACCTCGGGTGTGAATGACTACAAGCCTGTCCTCCTGACATCCAAGGCCATTAAGTCCTTTGAACGCCTCATAATGGACCACCTCAAGAGCATCAGAGGTGGCCTGCTGGATCTGTTACGGTTTCCCTACTGGGGAAACAGGTCTGTGGAGAGTGCAGTTAAAATGGAACTGGACATCATCCTGGAACACATTGGTAGCGTGGGGCCCTATGCAGGGATCCTGTTCGTGGACTTCATTCCTGCGTTTGACACCAACATCCAGAAACTCCTTTCCTGCCATCTTCTTGGAGATTTACATCTTCCGGAAAGCCAGGACAGAGCATGTGAGGCTGGGGGACACAACCTTATCCACATCCACCAACAGCACTGGGACATGTCCTCTCTCCACTGTTCTTCTCTCTCTACACGAACAACTGCACCTTAGCGCAATTAGCCACCAAACTCCTGAATTTTGCACACGACACAACAATCGTTGGCCTCATTAAAGAAGGTAACAAGACTTTACATTGACAGGAAGGGAAGCGGCAGGAGCTGAACACACTCAAGACTGATGACCGTGGACTTCAGGAGAAATCTTTTGCAACAGCTGCCTCTCGCGCTGTCCAAGTGCCCTGAGAGTTGTGTGATGTGGTTGCAAATGGTGTTATGTTTTTTCCCCCACTTTTTTTTATGTTCACGAAACATACAGTATTTGTGTGTGATTTAATGATGAATCAATTAATTTGTTCATTCAGAAGAACATGCAAACTACACAGAAAGGTCAGAGTACCATGCTCAACATGATCTGCCGCTGACACGAAATCAGAATTCAAAAAATGACACCAGTGTGCAGGAGAAAGGAAGTGGGCCATTGGCAGCATGGCAAATCCACAAAGACGTTGTCTACAGGGTGCCATTACTTTGCCAGCATTGACAGCGTTGCAATTTCCACACAAACATTTAACCGTCATTAAGTGTTTAGTCTATGAGAATATAAGAATATATAAGAATATTATACTCAAACACTAACACGCTCTTAGGGTTTTTGAAAGACAATTCTGTACTGACGTATTTCAGTTGCCGTGTATAATGTACGTGCATCGCATTCCTGAAATGGCATGAAATGACTGGCCTGGCATGCATGTGAATGCATTTTTGCAGGTCAGCATGGAAAGGTTCTTTTGAAACTTTGCTCTGTACATGAGCAATTTTATTATTTTGTTGCCCCAGTATTTTTTTTTTTTTATCATTTTGTTGTTGTGTAAATGTAGCACAAGTCAAAATGTTAACTGTATCCTTTCGTGGAAACACGCTGATCCACAGCTCTGTGGGCAGACGATATCGCTATTCCACACAATTTGCGAGTCATTGGTCAAAAAAGACAATGGATTAATTAAGACTGGGGACTAAATTAGCCTCCCTCCTTGCTCATCAAGGTGTACCCTTGGTTTTGGTTTGTAGGATGGGGTTGAAGGCTCCATGCTGATTACAAAGCAGTATGGATTCGCTGTTGTTGGCATATATGTATTTGGAGAAATGCGTTTTTCCAGTTGGAGCGCCTATGAGTCTGCTAACCATTACAGCAAAAGCTGTAGGAAATCTAGAGAGCTAGTTTCGACTGTCTAGTACTACAAACAAAATTGTCCTTCTGTTACTCATGTAATGGTAATTATGAGTCATTCATCATTTCAGGTTTTAGTTGAGTAGTTCAGAAAATGACATGGTAAACTACAATTGATCCTCTCATCAAAATCGGTGCAGTGAGGTTTTTCATGATAAATTTTCACAATAATCTGACACACACATACCGTGTGTTCTCACCATACTGGGTTCATTAGTCGGGAGACTCTTGTCCCTGACTGGATAGGGACCGTCTTTTGATGAATGGACTGAGTAGCTTATAGCTGCAGGCTACGTTTCAGCACCTCAAGAGGCAGAGACGACCAAACTCTGTTTAGTGTAAAGAACCACAAGAAAGACGAGGAAATGAGGGGGAGAGAAGGACAGAAGAAAACGAGGTATGAATTTGGATTACCCAGGAGTTCAGTTTCCCCCAGGTCCTGCATCCGAGAGACATTAGGAATCTAATGTGCTATTATTCTCCATCACCCCCCTAGGCCTAAAACATCTGTCCTTGGGGTGCCTCTGGTAATAGACATGGGCTTTCGGACCCATGGCTGAGACAAGATAGCAGCTTCTACAAGGGCCCTTGACGTCCCGCCGACTTAATCCGTGAGTACTTCTACAAAATTGACATTGCCTAGAGAGTAAAGCAATCAGCCGACACGGTGCATTCTTATTTCTGCTACAGAAGGAAAGAGCTGACCTTTCGGAGGTCTGGCAAAGAATTTAATTTGTTTCAACAACTTTCTAAAAGAATTTGCTTGCCATTTGAGTTTCTGAGAGGGTTGCATTGCAGATGTAACAGGTCAAACTCATAGTTGGGAAGAATTTAATTTCTGACATGATTAGAGTAAGTTCTCCGAACAAAATTAGATCCAATCTTTAGAAAACATTCAGTTAAATTTTGTTCATGATCTAGAAGGAAAAAAGGCCACTGTAGTTTCTCTCTAATGACAATAGTTTTTAGGCCGCAGGGTCATTGTTTGAGTCTCGCTGCCGACAAAGACATTGAACCCAGCTAGAGCCTAGCTCCGGTGGTGTGTTTGTGTGTATCCGGAACAGTGTTCAGCTGGTTTCAGTTTCTACCTCACAGTTCTGAGGACCCGGCTTCAATCCTGGCCCTGCCTGTGTGGAGTTTGGATGTTCTCCCTGTGCGCGCGTGGATTTTCCCCGGGCACTCCGGTTTCCTCCCACATCCCAAAAACATGCAACATTAATTGGACACTCTGAATTGTCCTGAGGAGTGATTGTGAGTGCAACTTCTGTCTGTCTCCATGTGCCCGGTGATTGGCTGGCAACCAATTCAGGGTGTATCGTGCCTCCTGCCCAATGACAGCTAGAATAGGCTCCAACCCTCCTGCGACCCTCGTAAGGATAAGCGGCTCAGAAAATTTATATATATATATATATATATATATATATATATATTCATCTATAATATATACATTATAGAGGATATGCCTTCTCACTTGAGGAAATCAGTACAAACAGTGTCTGGGGGAAAAAAAAAATACTGCTTGCTTCAGTTTCTCATTAAGAAAATTTAAATGCAAAGTACTGAACTTGTACTGTGTAATTTCATTTTAATCTATTGTGGCAAAAATAAATGTTGTGTACCTGTTTTTGTGCAATGCCCATTAGGTCAGCTTTCCAAAATACATCACACATGAGCCACGCTGCATGAATGATTCCTTCAAGCAAGAAATTAGTGATTCTAAAAGGAATCACACTGAAATAAGGTTACTTTTGTGAGACTCGTTTTTAAAAAATGTTCACTACAGACACAGCTCAATTGGTTTGGGGAAGAGAGCAGAATAATTGGGAAACGGACAGACAAATGTCTTTTCTTGGGATTTGTTGACAATAGCAAAGATGAAAAAACGTAGTTAACCTTTTGGCTTGAAAGACAGAATGCTGGAAAATTCCACAATGATGACAGTTTGATCCCGACATAAACGAAACATCTGTTTTCACTGATCCACAACTGATCCAATGTATTCCTCTGTAATTTTTTCCCCCCCACAGATCAAATGAGTTCTGTTAAGGTGACATTTTGCAAAAAGCTGCGACAACACAGGCATTGTAGCCTAAAAGTTTACTTGAAATTTCTTCCTGAAGCAAAACATTAAAACATTACATTGAGATTTTTTTCAATGTCTTCTCAGCATCCGAATAATTGTTTTCACATGACCATAGATTGAGTATTCATGTTATTCATTTATTTAACATGAAAGATCAGTTAATGGAGCACTAGTATTTGATGTTGTATTTCTGCTAAGTGAATTAAATCTAGTCAAAGAGCACTGATATTTGTCTTAAAGGCTTTTGCGCCCCCAAGGTCTCATTATTAATGCGTCCCTGTAAATGAAAAGAATATATCTTGATTCATTAATTATTGATGAGTGCATTTGGGGGAAGGGGGGGGATACTGTGGACACTGATTAATTTAAGTGAAATAATATTTCAGTGTTGCAAAAGACAGGATAACGACAACTCTGCGGTGCCAATGTCCCAATAGATCCATCATAGAGAGTGGATGAGACCACACAGCCTGTTAAGGCAGCAAGTTTCTCAGCAATGCTTATGTAAAGCATAAACGGAGCAGATGGCCAAACTTGCGTCTTCCACTCGCTCGTGTTTCTGTAGAGCAATTAAAAGTTTGAGGCTGCTTTTCCTCTCCCTTCCCCCTACAGTACAGATTGCAAACATGACAAGGGGTCAAATATCTGCAAGGGGAAAAGGAGGGAAACAACTGTTCCAGCGAGCCGCTTTGGCCTCAGCTGGTGTGCAAACAGACGAGTATTCACCTGCAAGAGGATTCATAATCACCCAACACCGGAGTGAATAATTAGTGCAATAATTACCCGGCTCCAAATGAATCTGCAAGCTGGCCTCCCTTGCATTGCCGTCAAGATTAACAGGTGTTGAAAGTGCCTCGAAGGGACAGAGATTAAAGATAGTTTCGTTATCCTGGTTCTCCTTCAGGCACAACTGTTCTGTATTTTATCCTGTCACCCAAAGCAAGGGTCGTGCGGGGGCCCGTTTTCCTCCGGCTTGGCAGTTTCGGGAGCGATAGGCATTTGACAGAGAATGAATGTTGTTTAATCTGAGAGTATGAGCCGTCCTTGAGCTTCCCAGACACACCGTGTCCACATAACCGCCAGCTATACAAGGAGTTAGGTTGCAGTGATGCTCATTACAAGCAGCCACATGCTGTTCTTTGTGCTGAAAAAATATGGACACAGTCAAAAGCAAACTTATGTTGGGTTCTGTCCTGTGCTGCCATACTGTTTACCAATTTGAATAAGCAATTCTGATATTTCCTGTGGTCACTATTTCCTCTTTCATCCTTACTTTCTAGGAGTTAAAAAAAAGCAACTAAGAAACAATGGACTTCTTTTTGTAGAAGTATTCCTTCATTGGGTTTCCTTGGAAGCCTACTGGCTGTATATGTATTCTGTTTTGACTAAAGCAATGAAGCAAATGAGCCTTGGGGTGTTTGTTCTTGTAAGAATTACTTAAGACTTGTCAAGATGCCACAATTCGTGCTTCGGTTCCCAGGCTCTTTCTCTGTTTGTTTTTCCAGACTTCCTGTGTGTTTTTGAAATGGCTACAGCAGGTGGAACGGATCTTCGACACAAAGAGGTAAAACATTTGTTCTCAAGCGTAAGTGGTGTGTATTTTGTATTTTGAGCGCTTATAAATGATCATTGCATTTGTGTGCAGCTGAGCGGTATGCTCAGACATTGGAGTAACACAAAAGGATTGCCCTACACACAAAGCTATTTATTCCCCTTTCCATTTTGCTATGACGAGGATATGTCTATGCAAAATCAAGATGAATGCGCAGTTGAAACAGACAGTGGTTGATTATAGTAGCCGGATGACATCCTGCACTTTATCTTTTACAGTGCCCCCTTGTCTTATAATGTTGCATCATTAGTTTCCCTGACAATGATTTAGCTTTAAGCCTGCTACCCAATTGACCTGTGCTGTGTTTAAATGTAACCTTCTTTTAGTCCAAGCCATCGTTTGTCAATTCTGAGCGGTCAAATACACACAAATTGGACACAACCTGCCATCCCCAATGACAGCAAGACATAGCGTGGCAAAGGAGGAGCAGGGAAATCAGTTGTATCCATTACATTTACATGGTCTTGGAAGGTTAGCAAGTCATTCCTGAAAGATAACCATCCCTAATTTCTTTGGGGATGATGGGACCTTGATCCGCCTGCCAAGCCTGTGTTCCAGGTCAGAGGCCCCTGAATGTTAACTAAGACCCGCAGGAGCAGGTCAGCAAGCAGGCCAAGGGACTGAAGGAAAATCTTTTCCCACCTCGTATGCTGGCAGTCGGCAATCCATGCAGAAAGTTGCCATCCATCTATGGCACAATGCTAATGAGCCATTGTGGAAGAGGTCTGTGGTTAGGAGAGCTATTCAGGTGGTGCCTCCCTGTGGCTAAGCACAGCACCATCCGGCTTCCCTATTTCCATCAAAGGTGACAGAAATGTTGAGACGACAGAGAAGTACTAGTTCTCCCGCTCTTATTCAAAATCTCAAATTACATTTTATGTATGTCAACATTTTCAGTTATATTTTGAATGTGCACATCATCTTTATCTGATTCGATTTAAATAACTCTACTAAGCATGTATCTTCTTAATAAATATGTTTAAAACATCACATCTACTCCAATACCGAGGCCACCTTGTTTAGGACTCATCAGTCTCACGAAACGTAATGTGATTTATTCCTGCCTGCTTTATTTACTAAGAAAATTAGACAAGAGGTGGTAAATATTCAGAAACGATAAGCTAAAAATCAAACAAATCCACTGATCCAGCCAGCGATTGATGGAATCTCGACAGACTCTCAACAGCTGTTCTCGCATCATTAAAGTTCGTATTATACCTTATATTACTATCACATACTGTTGTCACCAACATCAACAGACCACCATTCCAAAAAAAAAAATACTTAACAGTAAGTACGGGATCTAAAAAAACTACATTTTACTTCTGCTTTGATAACACGTTCAAACAATGTATGTACAATATTCCACATCATGTAATTTGCCAGGAACATACCCCATAAAGGATACAAATTTAAAAGATAATACACCATCATATTCTTGATCAATGTGTCTGATGTTATCTTCTCTAATTGGGTTTCCAATGAAATGGCCAATTAAAAAGGGCTCTGCTGCTTTGTTAATAAAGGAGTGACTCGGGGGAACATTTGGCTGGCAGTTAATTATGCAGCATTCTCAGACTCTCTTTTGGCCAAATGTACAGTGAAGCTATAAAGCTGTTATTGTGCTGTGCTTCCTTTTTGTATTTGCATAACAGAAAGAGCGAGCATGTGTTTTGCTGCTGCTGCCACATGCAAACTCTCAGAGTGTGGGAGTTGGTTGTTTAAGCAGAGATGCATTAGCAGTTAATACAAGCTCACAGGATTCAGCTCTGGTTGCATAAAAAGTAGAAATAAATTTATATTCATTTTCCACAAATGTGAGCATGAGTACATATATTTGTAGTCTTGATGCTTCATCAGTACGTTAGAACTTAGGTTCATGATAAGGGCATCTTGAATAGACAATGGCCACAAACAACATTTTCAAATTGCAGAACATTTCAATGGTCTACAGTCAAATCCACACCCTTATTTTAGCCTAACCATTGAACTGTGCGACATTCATTTTTGCCGTTCTGGGATAAATGGAGGGAGAAGGTTAGGGAGATTGTTCACCACTTTACTCACCACATAGTTTCGCGCAAAGGGTGAACATTATTGGTGGACATTAGTATACTGTATGTAAAAAAAAAAAAAAAAAAAAGGGATGCAAATAAAAGCTATTTGGAAGCTAATTTACATTATTATTGCATGATTGTTTTTGGTAGATTCACTTTTGTTTTTGGATTGTGTAATTGCATTATTATTATTATTATTTTGGATTAAACATTTACCGACGAGTCCACGTGAATACACGAAGTTTACAAAAATGTCGTGATTCTTCTACTTGTCGATGTGGCTCTTTACGTTGACACCAAATGAGATCAGTCTCCCCTCAGCCATAATAAAAAATATTGGCTTTTAACTGCGACATTAAAGCTTCAGGGAGCTCCAGGCCATGTCGACATTGTGTAAAAGCCAAAAGACATGGGGTGCGCAGTGTGTAGATTCCCACAGCAAAAACAACTATCGCTTCATGTGAGGATGAGCAAATACTTATCATTTGTGTGACATAAAAGGGACCATTGCAACGCTCACTGAAATAATAAAATATTGAAACGTCTGAGGAACATAAATGTGAATTCTTGCTATATCTGTCTCCTGCTAATTGAGTTGCTACCAAGAATGTTAGCACTCTGGAGAATAATTTGTCAGTGCAAAACATCGAATGGACCAATTTATTGGTTGCTGCAGGCTGTGGCGTTCCAACAGTCTTTGATCAACCTTTTTAGGTCAGTAACTCTCGAAATAGAGAGAAAAATTACACAGCAGAGAAAATATTTCATCTTTTTAAAAGGCGATGAAGTATTTTTGTACTTTCACTGAAGCTATAATGCCAGATTAATTCTTTTTGAAGGCTTGAAGCCAAAGTAAGAAAATAACAGCTTTGGTGCACAATATTTATTGTTTTGTGTGGATGGAAACTTAAACATTTAACATGAAAAAGTGACAGAGAAAGTAATTATAAGTTTTGCTTTGTCTCATCACTCACAAGATGGAAGCTGCCTGTGCTGACAGTTACCAGTAAGCTCAGTTATTCTGTCAATTAAGAAAAACCTTCAAATGCTTGTGTTGCCAGAGGTGTTGATCAATCTTGGGTTTTGAATGATTTCTGGCTTTTTATGACTTGACAACATGCTTTTCGAGAGCTAAGACAAATGTCAAAATGAAGTTTTGTTCTGAAAACTACACCAAGTCTTGACTACTAAATAGTGTGCTACTCTTGTCCTTAAGGTGAACTCGTTGTTAAAGCAAATTAAGTACTGAATACTGCATTTAAATCATGGTGCATATTGTCTTGTTCAAGAGTCACTGATACAATAATAAATAATTGCGACAATAGATCAGAATGTAGAGTTTGATGGGGGTGCTTATGGTCTGCGGTATAACAATGACAAAGTTATTAATTGTGCTCTCTTATGTCAATTAATAGCACACGTTTAGCAGTCCCACGATGTATTTACATTCACTCTTTGTGCAGAATCTGCTTTGTACATGCAACTCAATAATACTGTGTACTCACTTGGTGACGTTCCAGAGTCAACACATTGAGCTCATTGAGTGGCCATTACAAACGTGTTCCTCTTGCAAAGGTCCTTTCTTTGGATCAGGATAAAGAGTTTACTCTTTGTAAAGACCCTGCCATAGCGCTAGGGCACCCATGGTTACCAGAAACAGACAACAAAACTTGTTCAGCCACATTGTAGCTAGCCCCTCGTCAATCTCTTAAAGGAGCTACAAACATGGCGTCATGTTAAAACAGTTATAACCTGATTACAACAGCCCCGTATTTAATGATGTTGTAATATGGCCTTCCTCTTGTTAAGCAGATTTAAACAAGCCTATGCTTATGACTGCATCTCATTCATTTAACCTACAAATGGCTGCAAAAGGCAATTACGCAGGCAGTAAAGGGAAATACTGAGGGGTACAAATAAAAAATGCTGAATAGCTTCAATGAATGTCGGCAAGGTAGTTGAGTAAACTAGGGGAGAATTATCATTCTGTGTGGCTTCAGATATGCTGCCTCAACACAAGCAGGCTGCATTTGCTTTGCTTGACCGTGCCAACATATATCTAACTAAATGCTTGTTATATTATTATTTACATTGGTTCTTGTCAAATAACAATGTAGTCTCTTAAGACATCTGCTACTCCCAAAAACAAACCATGTTTAATTAAAAATCTAATCACAGAGCAATTTTTTTTTCCAAACCACATCGAGCAAAAACCCCTTGTGGCGTATCAAACCAAGAAACAGTGAGCGAACAGATCTAATAAACTAAAGTGTATTTGCTCGGAATATGTCAACACTACAGAACAGCGATGTGCTGTAATTTCATTTATGCTCAAAACATTTCATTGAGGCCCTCAAGATGAGATACGGGCTTGTGCGGCACGTCGTGTCGCTACGGCTCGCGCGTGTACACCGTCTCAGAGGACCTTTAATTTGAGAAGGAAAAAAATTCTGTTCATTCTCTATGAGGTTAAAGTGTGGGTGACAAGTGAGGAAAATCACATCTGAATGCATTAATTAGGTAGACCTAAAAGCATATTTATCAAAGGCTAAGCCACATGGGAATGATTCAGGGAAGGATCTCGTACAAACGGGATAGGTTAATAGAATAAAAGGCCTTGAATAGAATGTGTGATTATACATAAAATATCAACCTGATCTCGCGTGTAAATGAATCATTAGGACGTGGTGATTAAATGTGATGGCAAGCCGCTGACTGGATAGCGTTTGCAATGACCTTCATCTGCTCTGATGGTGCCAGTTGGCTTCTTCTTGTAACTCTGTTTGAAATGTCAAAGCCTCAGACTGGAAAAATTCCACGTGAAATGAAACAATATTTGCCCAAAGTGAAAAGACTGTTGGCGTACATTTCAAATTGCCTTTTTTAAGCACCAATATTGAACAATCTCTCTATCAACTGCTAAATGATACCGATGATACCTGAGATTAGAACAAAGTGCTCTGTAATTCTGACTGAATTGCCGAAACGGTGTCAATCACAAGTGAATATTGAAGAGGGTGAGGTGGTCCATTGTCCCACCGAGCGATGTCGAGATGGCCCTTCAGTTGGCGAGCAAAACGGATGGCACTGATTGAGAGACCTTATCTTTATGGTGGAGCCATGGAATTGTTAACAGGATGTGATAGCTTGCATCCGCTGCACTGAGCGGGGAAATAAAGCTGTTGGGATCCAGCTACTTTCCCATCATTCACAGGGGTAATGATGTCTATCTGGCTCAGAGTTAAGTAATGGGCCGCCCACAGGTTAGCGACCAGGACAAAGCGTCGCCCACAAAGTTGAACTTGGATCAGCGAGCAAGGGTCACTGCTATATTTTAATGCATTTAACGAAGAATATAATAGAATTCCTGGGGTTCATGAAGTTTATCTGAGGGGCAACTGGCTCCAAATTTCACGCTCTGGAGTTCTGAGGTTATTCATTATGCTCCAGTAATGACATAGCTGGGGACCAACATGCACGGCTGCAAAGATAAAACTCTTAAAATATCCCTTGTGTCCCTCCAAAAATAACTTTATTACTGCACACGGGTATGGCTACATATTATAATTTATATTCTTAGGATAGCATCAGAGGTAAGACCATGATGAGAGGACACAGTCAAATATCAAGCCCCACTCAATTATCTTCAGCAGGATAATTAATCAGATCCGTATGCACATGGAGTCTCAGAGGCATATTTGAGATAATTGTTCTCATTGACTAGATGAATTATTTGTTTGCTGATTTAATTATTCTCGCATTTAGAAAACAAATGATGGTGTGCTCATACAAAGCACATGTATTTGTTTATTCATTTCTTGTGACAGGAAGTGAAATTCACAAAGCGCACTGACGCTGAAATACATTCCAATACAGACAATCCACTTGAGATATGAACAGTAGCCATGTTTGCAATCAATGCCATTATATGTTATGTTTTTCACGCCGACCCTAAATCTCAGTCTGTAGGAGGTCAATGAAACACGACTGCAATGTGCCACATGACAAGGAATCAAAGGCTAATATTTCTCAGCTATGAGGTCAGCCCTCGGTTACAGATGCGCTGTCCTAGTTCGACTGGCATTCTGAAAACAATCATCCAGGTCCTCACGGCTACTGCACCCCAAATCACGGGGCCGTTTTAATCACACTCGCTTCTATTTATCATGCTGTTTTCAATCTTTTGCTCATTTGTTTCCTTTAAATATTTCATTTTCCCTTAAATATTCATTTAACTCTGACTTGAAAATTTTTACCACTCCCCCAACCCCGTGACTATCTTCTTGTCTCATTTTTAGGCATCTACAATCATAAAAAAATTATTCAGCTACCCAGAAACATCACATAAAACATGCACATGAATCCTTTTTGTCTTTTCTCATTAGCGATATACTTCGAGTTGCCTAAATACTTCCCGCCACCACATTTATGGAAATTGGTTGGAGAATCTTCCTAATGACTTCTTTGGTAACGGCGTCCACCTCAGATCCTGGCGTTCGTTCCTCTTTGCAACATGAAAGGAAGGGGGAGGTAGCTCTGCAGTATTTGCATAGTTATAGAGTTCTTGCGGTTTTTTTTTAAAAAAAAAGGGGGAACTAGTATTCATATCCTGCATCTGACTGTTTCATTTTAGTATTCAAACCGACTGGCACACTAAAGTGGAGCAATACGGGCAGGAAAAAAATGGACACTTCCAATTAATTTTAGCTTTAATACATTAGGACAGGAGCAATATCACAAGAAGAAGATTCTAGCTTGCAATCATTTATTATTATTAGTTTGCCAGACATAACACATTTCCTAAAATAGTGGCCACCCTCTAATAGTCACAGTGCCCTGATTAATAGTTGCATGCATCATTCACTTGAATAAATAAACACAGAACCTCAAACAGACATCTCCTTTTGTCAACCTAGGGAAAAAAAATAAAAGGTGGTGCACTAGATGGCTGTAATTAACTTTACTCTGACATGGAATCTGGAAAGCTGAAGTTTATGGTAGTGAAAGAAAAATTATGCCACTACGCAGTCCGTAGCGTTCTGGAGCAAAACTGTTCTGCAAATCTGACTTCTTATCCCAAAAGCATGGGTGGTACTCTCTGTAGTTGAGTAAAACAGAAATCTAATCAATTGTATTCTTCATGGTGTACAGAGAAACAAGGTCCTTTCCTATGTCAAAGCAAATTCAATTTCTTGTTGTTTGGGTATCATTACACTTTTCTGTTTTTCGAAATCAGTGGTTGCATCACAAAATAAAACACACAAAAAGGTTATCAATAAATAAATACAATAGTTGCAAGACTCTTTTCGAAGCTCACAGAGGAGATGTCTCACAGTATAGGTCTTAGTCTTGCGTAACGTGATGGATGGTAATGGACTGGGTTTTGCTTGAAAGAGACTTTTACATAAATATTGGTCTGCAGGATATTTTAATGTATTTATAATGTAAATATTAAAAATTTCATGAAATTCTAAATTAAACTCAAATGACAAATGTTTTAAAAATATATACTACTGTTTAATATTATTATAAAGATAAATTTGGACAAAAACAGGCCTGCTACTCATAGTTAAATAAACATGGACGGGAAGACGACAGCCATCATATTGACTAAGTATGTAAACACAAGATATTGGCATGCAAAAAATGTCCTCATCTTGAAATCTACAAGCAAACAATACACTGAGTGCTCTATGTGTCATAACTACAGCCGAGCGAACATATTTATCTTGGATTAAGTGGAAAGATTTGTCTTGATTTGTAAAGTAATTGTTTCACGACTCATTAGTAATCACCACCAAGGCGGATGAGAAGCATAAACTCTAAATTTGACTGGATTATTCTTTCGTGATGAGGCCTAATGGTCCAACGGTGTGAATAGCAATGTGGTAATTAAAAATTACACCGAATCATCCCATGCACACAAAGAATTAATCGTGAATCAGCATTACGCGAGCTATTCCTTTTTAACATAAAAACTGAAAATATTTCATTGACAAAATCTGAAAAAAAAAAAAACATAATTGTCTCCCAAAAATGGTGTTTCCATAATGTGAAATTATTCCAGTTCAATTAATTCCTAAAGGTAAGACTTCAGCATTTGTGTGTGAATTTGCCTCCACCTAGAGGAAAAGCTTAGCCAGTGACTCAAAAGAAATACAGCGTCTGATCCAAACGCACCTGTGGATATGCAACTGTAAAACTAATAACGGGTTATTTATATTAGATATTAAACTATCAAAACAACTGGCATTCGTGTGGCTCAATCACTGTGAGTTCAAGCCGAACACCTGAGAAAGTGATTAAATATTTTATTGCAAGACGCCTGGAGAAATGTTTCACTAATCAGAGTTTATTTACAGTACATTACATATTGAACAGCAAACAGCTGTATGAACAGCAAACAGCAAGTCACTCGAGGTAAAATCCATTACTATTGTCGATTAACACATGTATGGGCAGTTACAGCAAGCATTAGAAAAGTTTATTTTTTACATTTTTAATTTAAAGGAATAAGGGTCACTGAAGCATTTTATAATTTGGTAAACAGTACAATTGGGTAATACTAATTGGCCATGTAATAAGAGATAATCGACAGTTTTGATATTAAATGTTAAGCGTGAAAGGCAGGAGCCTTTCCATAGTTTGGAACGGAGCGCTACAAGCTAGCATTTAGCAGTGTTGGCACGCAGCTAGCATGCATGCAGTTAAGTGTTTGAAAAAGAAAAAAAGAACGAAAAATGAAGGAGGCTTACCAGCGACATTAACTGCCAGATAGTCTTGTTACTCATTGAATGGCGACTCCAGCAAAAAATAAAAATAAAATAATAATAATAATGAAGATACGTTATTCGAAATTAATAATAATTCGAAAGCTAGTGCCACGAATCGACCTTGTTAGTCAAAATATTGATGCTGGCGATTGTGCTTCAGTGATAAAATGATTTTGGTACCACTTTTGCCAAACGTTTTTCCGCTTGGTAAGCCACGGAGCGGTGATCGTCAACGTAACAAGTGGACTACTGACGTGGTGGTGAAAGAGCCAAGTCGACTTGGATGCCAGCCGCCGGCGACTACTGTTGCCTTTTAGTTACCGCGGCAGGGCAACG
The DNA here is from genome assembly GCF_019802595.1 of Syngnathoides biaculeatus. Taxonomy (NCBI): domain Eukaryota; kingdom Metazoa; phylum Chordata; class Actinopteri; order Syngnathiformes; family Syngnathidae; genus Syngnathoides; species Syngnathoides biaculeatus. Next base: position 32,721,829 of record NC_084645.1, read on the forward strand.
TCAGCGTCGACGTAGCGTCGCCGATTTACGTCCGTTACGTACGCTTGGTGGCTTGGAGGAAGGAAGGAAACCGACAAGTGGGCGCACTGTTGGCGGAGCACAGCCACGGCGCCTTTCCTGTACTTTTTCGGTGGCACTTTTGGTGGTCGGGGAGGGGGACTGTTTCTGCACCGGGGGCGACATTCGACACTGTTTATTAAAGAAGACATGTAGTGAGTCGGTAAGTACTTGTTGTCGCCGACAACGAGGCGAGCTGCTCCGCGTGCTAAAGCTAACACGCTAACTTCCAAACTCCTGAAGGAGTTGTCATCGTTTCGGGGTGTCTGCTTGACACAACAATTACACAACAAAGCGGTGTTTCTTAGTTCACTCACAACTTCCTTTTCACCTGTGGTGGTGGTCGGCGGACGTTATGGCTTCAGATATGATTGAAAGCGAGGCAAATCTGAAGGGTGTCAGTGAAACCAACTTGAACAATAGTCGCCCAGATTTTGGCACACCCAGGCGGACTCATGAGAACAGACGCACATCCAGTCCTTCGTCATCTGGGGTGTCGGGAGAAGTGGACGAGGACGAGCTGGACGAGCTCCAACACAGAACGGCGTCTACGGTGGTTAATGGCGAGGAGGCACTTGAAGAGAGTTTAACCAAAACAAATAGCAGTCGACTGGAAAGGACGACTCTGGAGAATGAACAGAACCCTGCTGCCCCGGTGAGCCTCCTTCAACCATTTTCGACTGCCGGACCCTGTGGAAGGTATGTTGAGGCATACAATAAAAAGTTCATCAGGTGCACATGCATCATCACGTGATAACCAATACCAGATATGTAAACATCGTTTATGTTTTTTGCAAGTGCGCTGGTGCATTTAGAAGAGTGCCTTTAGACAGGCCGTTTTACCTTTTAGCTCGGTCCATTCGTGGAATGTAATACTGGTAGAATTGAACTCCCAACCCTCAGGTCACTCTCTAGTCTAAATATCTGAAGAACATGTCAGTGGATAATCGTGTCTGTTACCATAACCCGTCATAAACTGTTAACTTCCTAATCTGCTGTCCTCACATTTTAAATAAAACAATATGATAAATCATTATTTCATCCACCAGTCCAGGGAGTAAACATGGGAATTACTAATAGGGTACAATCATTTTTATGCTTTATCATTTTGCTCTGTCCTTTTTGGACGACGCATCACATGAATTTGATTGAGACTAAGAGTTAATTTAACGGAACTGCAGCCACATCAGCATAGATAATATAGTCTAGTATGTTGGTGATAAATCCAAGAATTCAAAGTTTTGTAAAATCTCCTTTTCTTTTGCTAGTTCTCATTATATTGGCACACACATTGTTTTGAGTTTTGTGTGAGTAGGGAGGGTTTTTTTTTTATGTTGGTATGTTCTGGATTAAAATGTTGTTTGACAGGATTTGAATTGCACGTAGCTAGGCTACACTAATTGTCATTGCGCTCTGTGAGTACTTCACAGTTGTTTTTCCATTTACACCCCAAACAATTTAACTGGCAGCTGTATAGACAAAATTGGATTGAACTTTGATTTTAGGCAGCGCTCAAGACACATGCCGCCCGAGTCAAAGCTTAGTGTATTTAGCTCTATTATTTTTGGCAACACATTAAACTATAATCAGTAGTTCAAAACATGTACTGTTCGAGCTGCGTTGAGCCAATATCAATCATGTCTGCCTTACTTCAACCAGTCCACTATTGATTCATTTGTTAAATCTCATTTTCTTGGACGGATTCTTGTACAACTTGTACCTCTAGGTTGTATATTATGTGGGGGATTTAGGTGCACGCATAAGCTCTACAAGCTAAACTGAATACTCTTTGCAATGTCAAGTACAGCATGCCCGGCATGTTTATGTGTTTGGATTTACAAATTACAGTAATCTATGTGATCGGCATCCAAAGTAGCTCTGTACGGCAAACATACAGATGACCAGCATTCATCATTAGTGAGGGGAACCTTGTGGTTCAGAGAATTAAGCCTTAAACACCAGCATGTAAGCTTTTCAAGAAGGCAATGATCTGATTAGGTGGCAAGTAGTAACTTGTAACAGTTGGAGAGACTTTTAATGATCGTGCAAGATTGGACAGGTGGGATTTGGCCAGTAGTAGTACAAAGATTAGGGACCGAGTTATCATCTGCCATGCAATTGCTCAAATTGACTAGGTCTATGTTCTTAGGTCAAATCACAAAAGATTGCCTCACGAGTCAGTACAGTCTATTAAATTCATATAAAACCAGATTTCACAGCATTTCCAGTCTAAAAAAAAAAAATGTCATGGAAGAGGTAATGGGAAAAAAAATGAAAGGATCAAAGAGATGATGGGCAATTTGGAAAAAAATACAGTATGTTGTATTGTCGGCACAACTAAGGCAAGGTTCTTTTACACAGAGATCCTGCAAAGTCGCTGCATCACAACCATAACAGCGGATGCAGCATTTTTTTTTTTTTTTTTTTTTGCGCCTGTGCCTGTAACAGAAAGTGCAGCAAATTGGAATACTTTGGTTCCTGTCTCCATTGCCGCATCAGACAATCAGCCCGCTATGACATATAAAACATTCGTCACTTGTCTGGCAGTGAACATTGCTTTCAAAATAATTGGACGGGAATATATCATACTTAAGTTGGAAGTGTGTCAATATGTGTATTGCCTCAGTGGTGGATCCATATTACAAAAATATTTTTTCCTAGGTTTTTCTTAAGACGTTTTTTGAATTAAAGGCCACATATATTGCCTCTGGTTTTGTAAAGCATATCATTAATTCATTGGTCCCATCTGAATGCTAAAGGTGGGATGACTCACAATTTTAAGTTAATTTTAAATGCGCCGCTTTAGAATTTGCGATGTCATCTCACGTTATGTCGGGACACATGCGTCAAATGCCAAATCTCAGAAAAGAGAACGTATGAGGTGGTGTTTAACATATTGACCATAAAATGTTTTGCTTTACACTGGACCCAAAAAAAAAAAAAACTGTGGAGCCAACATCCATTCATCAGGTGCATTCTCACAAGCAAGAATTTATTTATTTATTTATTGCTGTTTGTTTTCTTGACCAGCCTGGAGCGCCAGAATTCAGTTGCTACGACAGAGGCCCGATTACGGATGGAGGGAGTCGAGCTTAAGGAAGAGTGGCAGGATGAAGACTTTCCACGGTAGTATTACAAGCATCCTCATTTTTGGAGGGGAAACGGGAATGACGCTCACAACTCTGCTGCACCTTACAAGCCAAATTACTTTACTTACTTTAGTGATTACTTTCTGCCTGTTAGGCCTCTACCTGAAGAGGAGGAGGAGCTTGAAGAGGAGTTGTTTGCTGGAGGCTCTGAAGAGGGAGATCCTGGTAATCATACATTTCTTAGTTTACACTACAGCATAGTTGATCAAGAGAAATCAAGGAAGCTACACTTAGTTTGCTTAATACCTTCTTGACTGTGAACTGGCATATGTTTTCTTTCTCAGTTTTTTTTTTTTTAATGGACAACTGTATTGGATTTCAGTAGATTTTGCAAAGGTACTCATTTTCGTGGCCATTGAGTCTATATTCTCAGTAATGGGTGTGTACAATAAAGTGCATACTAAGTAGGGGATATATGAACTTGTTAATTGAATGTTAATTGCGTTCATTAATCACAATGAACTGTGGATGACGCTTTAGAAATTCTTACCTAAAGTATGGCCATTTAGGGCATTCTTGTAAACGTTTACCCCATAATGCTTATTCATCTTCTGTTTCATAGGCTATGACGTAGTGAACCACCATAAGAAAGAGAAGAAGAAGCTCGCAGCTCCAGACATCAGCCTCACTCTGGACCGCAGTGATGGGTCCATTCTTTCCGATGAGTTGGATGAAAGTACAGAGCTGGACTTGGACGACATGGACACGCCCTCTGACAACAGCAATGAGTTTGAATGGGAAGGTAAGGGCCTTTGACAATGGCGGCTTTAGGATTTGAAGTGTGCTGAGTAATCATCTTTGCCATGTTTGTGTTTCTGATAACTCTCGAACAAATATGGACACGTTTAACTTGCAATGGTGCAATTTGTCAATGAAATGTTGTGGCTGTAATGCACTTCAGTGTATTGTTTTTCTGGTTCTTTGACCTGATAATATGCTATATGGCCAAATGTATTGGGACATGTTGTCATAACACTTAGTGGAAGTGAAATGGGGTGCTACGGGAACAAAAATATTTGGCAGAACCCTTGATTGTTAAGAGCTGTGTTCCATGTTTTAGTCGCTATCGTGTATGTTTCTTCAGTGGTTCCCCAGGTTTGGGTTGGCAGGGAACAGTTTCAAGTTTGAAGTTTATGCTGTGTTTTTGTCTTTCCACACTGCTGCCTTCCGCTTTTTCACGTGGAAGGATTGTTTCCATTGCCTGCCTGGAAACAGGCTGCAGGCCAGCAACAGGTTTCTCTCGCTTGCTCGTGGTAAGGTTCCTTGGACAGTGCCTGGACTCCCTCAATTTATGGTCAATCAAACCTTTTTTGTCCAGATTATGTTCTGTCATCACTTAAAAAAAAAAAATCACAAGATTTTTCATTCTTTTTTTTTTTTGCATGACTTTTTTTCTTTCCATAAATTTGAGCACATTTGAATAAACATGTAATGCATGTCATTCCTGCAAATATAAATTTCAACATACAAACAGGTGAAAAGCAAAACAAAGCTAATGTAAATCAGTCTATAAATGTGAGAAGTTTACAGCCGCACAATTTTTCATCACTTAAAATTAGGACCATTTCATCGGTTAAACGTAATTTAAAATCAAAGCTGCTGTAAAGACAAACACTTTTCTTTAAAAAAAATTTTGAAGTGATCCTTCACATTAGTGTGTAACACAACAACATTTTAATGAAAAACACACGACATTTTCATTAGGGTTGGGTAAATAACACATTTTATCTTAATGGCTTGTCATAGAAAGTTAAGGTATCGGAATGAAAATTGCATGCTTAAATTGGTAAGGTTTAGTGTTGTATTGATACAGGGTTAGTGGAGCAGAAAATATAAATGAGGCTTATAATAATCTTTATCCTTAATCCCTAAATAGTTGAAATCGTTATGGTTGCTCCACAACTGAGGGAGCCACGATTCTTCACGTAATGATTCTTTCTGTTACACTGTGACATGCTAAGATCATCTCCTCTATCATTTTTTTTCAGTATGCAGGTGAGATTTATTTTGTAATTCAGATGCAGCATGGGGCTCCCTAATGATTAGTCAATTGATCACAAATGTTTGAGGGATTCATTCATCCCAACCAGGGATGCAAAGCACACAACAATCACCTTGTGCCACCTACTTTTCTCTCAGATGATCTCCCCAAGCCCAAAACCACAGAGCTACTAGAGAAGGGCGTGGAGTCAGTCAAGCAGTACTCGACTTCGGACGAGAGGGAGGAGGGCCGGCGCTGGAGGGTGTTTCGCATCGGAGACCAGGAACACAAAGTGGACATGACAGCCATTGAACCCTACAAGCGGGTTATAAGCCATGGAGGTCCGTATGGAGGCCACACCCCAAAAACAGCTCATGACAAGCTCGGCTTCTTGGGCAATTCACTTATAGTAGAAATGAGTTCCATTTTTTTCCCCAAAACAGAGCGCACTGCTTAATAAGCCGCACCCACTCTGTGTAGCGTTTTTGTCCCTCCCCCATAGACTCGCTGTGCTTGACCATATGCCGCAGATATAGAGCCAACATATCGGTACATCAAGAAATTAGATATTCACACACAGACTTTGTAAATGTTTATGGATATAACTTGTTTCCAAACTGTGGCTGTAACACTGCAGTAAAATGGCTCACGCATAACTTTTTGTTGCCAGCTTTTGAGCCATATTGTATTAAAAGTACGTGAGCATCCAGGCATTACACGTCTGTCCCACAATGCCAAAATTATTTTTAAATTACTATTGGTTGTTAGATATTTACAATCCTTACATAAAAGATATGACAAGAATTAAAAATAATGTAGTGTTTTGTTTCTAATATACTGTACCCGATGGCAATGCAGCGTAAATATCTTGCAGAGCCAAATCAAAGATGTCATAAATTGACTCACCGAATTATGACACGAAAGACGATCAACATAAAATGCTAATTAGCCACCGATGCCAATCAAATCAATCATATTGGTGTAAAGTCTAGTAACTAAGTCTAGTAAGAAAGTACACATGCAAAGAAAAAAAAAAAATCTCTGGACTGCGAAGCATGTACTGTAATATGATCAAACGTACTACATATTGCATTATTATTGAAAGTCACATTTATGTCACATTTATTTTCAGGTTACTATGGCGATGGCTTGAATGCCATAATTGTGTTTGCGGTGTGCTTCATGCCTGAGAGCAGTCAACCAAATTACAGATACATCATGGACAATTTGTTCAAGTGAGTGTTGTGTTTGCCTCCTGACAGAACCTTTTCAAAATTTCATGAATGTCACGAAATCCTCACAGGTATGTTATCGGCACGCTGGAGCTTTTGGTGGCCGAGAACTATATGATTGTGTATCTTAACGGGGCCACATCACGAAAAAAGATGCCAACTGTCGGCTGGCTCCGAAAGTGTTATCAGCAGATTGACAGAAGGTAAATGTCACTGTAAAGTTAAAAAAAAAAAAACATTAGTCATATTTTGTCTTCTCAATTTCTGTGTTACAGGTTAAGGAAGAATTTAAAATCTTTGATAATCGTCCATCCCTCTTGGTTCATTCGCACCCTGCTGGCACTCACCAAACCTTTTATTAGGTAACATGAATGTTTGGAAAAAGTAGAGTTCCTCCTTGTGGTCATTTTTATTATATTTTAACGTGTGTCTTTTTTTTTTTTTTTCGACAGCTCCAAATTTAGTCAAAAAATCAAGTTTGTGTACAGCCTAACAGACCTTGCCGAATTAGTCCCGATGGAGTACGTATCCATTCCGGATTGTATCAAGCTGTGAGTACTTGGATCCTCAACTCTCACACACATTCTCCCTTTAATTTTATAAAAACAACGCACAATTTTCCCTTCATGTTTTGATGATGAACCATGATATTCTCTGATCCACCGCGAAAATTGAATACCATACTTGAACAGCGTTGAGCAGGACGAAATTGTCTCCGTTTATAGAACACAATTAGTGAGTAGAACTCCTTGTGGTCGAGAGTTCGTCTTCCAGGTGACTTGCGCTTTAAGGCAAAGTTAGTCAGGTGATTATTGTAGGCGTGTTGAAGTATTTTGCTTTTTAACGACTCTCTCTGGGCTGCCAAACATTTATATAATAAAGAATCCTCCAATATTTAGGATTTACCCCCTAAAGTTGGTTAGTTAAATTACAGTTTTTTAATATTGTTTTTATTTATTTATGATAATAAGATTCATTGATGTATCTGTTCTAAAATCATGGGCAGATGCTAATGCTGATCAACTTTTTCTGCTGGGAATCCTACGGGTGTGGAGACTTTTAAGTGTTTTAACAATATATGATTAAAATAAAACACCTTTTCAGCACATTTGTAAAATCTAATGACATTATCAAGTGCTGGTACTTTGTATTCATGCGTTTTCAAATGTTAGTACTGTTACTCATGCTCAAAAAGTAGTCTTGGTTCATCCCTAAAATTGCTTAATCTATTGCCCAGCCCTTATTCAGCCTAAAGCAAAACTTGTTCTTATGACGGTAGCGGTAATTACGCAACGTTGTTGATCATTTGGATGTGTGATTGCTGTGTTTATTGGCTGTCTTTTTGTTCTCCTAAAACATAATTTCCCTTCCTCCTCTTAAGGTTTGACGAGGAAAAAAATAGGAAAAGCCGTAAAAGGTATCATGTACTTTTCACCTCAGGCTTGGTTGCCTTTCACAAAACTAACAAAGAGAAGTCGTCCTGTATAGACATTCGAGCACACTTCCCTTCCTTATTGTTGTTGTTTTTTTTTTTTTTTAATTCTTTGCCTTTGTATCCAAGACCAATCACATTTAAATTTTCCCCACTGTTTGTCCAATTCAAATCACATTCCCAGAGAATCATATTAAATTTATTTGTAATGTAGCTTAATTCAAAAATTCAGCCTCAAAGCATCTCTATGCTGACGCTGTTACCATTGAAGTGTGTGTGTGTGTGTGTGTGTGTGTGTGTTTCCTTTGAAAAAGGTTTGCAATGGGACTTTTTTAAATAATTGGTAAGTTGAACCTTGTTGGCCTCATGGAAGTGGGTGGAGTCACCAGGAAGTAACTTGACATGGTCTCTGTGGTTGTGGAGCTACACAAAAACCGCACTCACACGGTCCACCCCCTCCTCCGCTAGTCACTCTCGGACTTGAACCCTCACGGCTTGTTTGCATGACTCACCGCGAACCTAACAGTCAGAAGCCCCTTTGCACTTTATTTGCACGTAGATTTAATCTGCACATTATTAATGGATGACTGCTTATTTGCTTTGGTTTTCAATTCAATTTTTTTTTTTGAAGGGATGTTTGAACACTGCAGTAAATCACGTCCACACACGTTTCAACTGGACTGATAATGTTGTGCACTGCTGCTGAGAAATATGCTCAAAGAAAAGATGAACCTAAAGTGCCTTGGACACCTCTGTAGGTGACAAGAATTACAAGTTGTACAATTAAATGTCATTACCTTGCAAAGACACTTGTTTATTAGGAAACAAGAAGTGGTATGAGAACATGTAAAAGCCTGCCCGCTTCTTTAATATACTAATATGACAAGTATTCCCATTGTGCGCATTTGCAAACTGTAACTGTTTCTTTTGGTGTATAGTTATTTCTCCTTGTGTTGTACACTCCTCGTTTCACTGTGGATAATGACGTACTTAGCAGCTTCAACCACCATCTTCACAATTTCTTTTGCTTTTGTTCTTGGGTTGATGAGTACATTTAGGACCAAAACACCTACATTTGTGGGACACAGACCTTTCTGAATGGGACGATGGATTGACAGTCCCATTAGTGTATACAGTAAAGAAAATAAGTATGTGAACACCTTGCTTTATTGCAAGTTCTACCACTTAGAAATCATGCAGGGGTCTGAAATTTTCATCGTAGGTGGATGTCCACTGTGAGAGAGATAATTTCAGGATCATTGAGAACCCACGAAGTGATGTCTTGCACGGGGCTTCAATCTGATTGAGATTGACCGTCATGTTTAGCGTCTTCATTTTCTAATGATTGCTGGAAAAGTGGACCAAGCTGCTTGGCAATTTCTCCATAGCCCTTTCCAGCCGTGTGGAGTTGTACAATTTTGTCTCTGGTGTCTTTGGAAAGCTCTTTGGCCTTGGCCATGTTACAAGTTTGAGTCTTCCTGATTGGATGGTGTGGGCGGGTGTCTTTATGCAGCTAACGACCTGACATAGGTGCATCTGATTCAGGATAATACATGGAAGTGGAGGTGGACTTTTAAAGACGAACTAATATGTCTTTGAGGGTCACAATTCTAGCTGATAGGTGTTCAAATACTTATTTGCAGCTGTATCACACAAATAAATCATAAAAAAAATCATACATTGTGATTTCTGGATTTTTCTCTACATTATCTCTGTCACAGTGGACATGCACCTACAATGAAAATTTCAGACCCCTCCATGACTTCTAAGTGGGAGAACTTGCAAGATTCAATGTTCAAATACTTATTTTCTTCACACTACATTTGGCTATAATTCCCCCAATAGCACTGTCAGGCATCTGTAAAAATTGCACCCAAGGATGAACCAGACTTGTGAAAGTCCACAGTTCTCTTCCTGATATCTTGGGAGATTGTGTTTGAATGACACATTTACACAAAGAAGCAGTGTGGGTCAGGTGTGCCTTCAAACTCATCCACGGGTGTATTTCTAACTCAAATGTTTTCAATGAGATGCTTCTGAAGAAATATCTAGGTTTTTATAAATCGTTTAAAGGCGTAGTGGTCTGACTGTATGTAAACTTCTGACTTCGAAGAAAGTAATGACAAATTGTCGAGGGGGAAAAAAAAAATCAAAATTTTTTTGTGGTATTTTGCAATTATTAAAAAAAAAAGTAATTCTAATGGCCCTAAAATGGGAAAAAGCTTCTCTTTTCACGTCATGGGGAGTATGTCATGTTATATAGTGTTTGTAAAACTAAAGGTTTCAACTGTATGCCAACAGTATTTGGTGACAGGAGGCAGAACAACTAAATGCTCATCCGCTAGATAGCAGAAGATGCAATTAACTTAATTAGTTTTTGTCAACATAAAAAATGAATGGGACGACACGGAGGCGCAGCTGGAAAGTGTTGACCTCATAGTTCTGAGGACCCAGGTTCAATCTGTGTGGCGTTTGCATGTTCTCCCCGTGCCTGCGTGGGTTTCCTCCCACATCCCAAAAACATGCAACATTAATTGGACACTCTAAATTGTCCCTAGGTGTGATTGTGAGTGGGGCTGTTTGTCTCTACGTGCCGTGCACCTGGGATAGGTGCCACCACTCCTACGACTCTTGTGAGGATAAGCGGTTAAGAAAATGGATGGCTGGATGGAATCCTCAATGAAGCTACCATGCATGTTTTGGGATGAAGGAGGAAACTGAGTCCCCAGAGAAAACTCAAGCAGGCACGGGGAGACCATGCAAACGACACAGGCGGGGGGGGAAAGATGATTGAACCCGGCTCCACAGACAATAAAAGTAGTTTGTGTTTTATGGGGTGGTTTGGCAAGATATTTTCAGGTCATTTAAAATATGTGCCTCGGCTGGGAAATTGTGCTCCGTATAACAGGAAGCCCCATGAAATACCATTGGACGTGTCAAAAGAAACGGATGCGTTGCCATGCCTACCCAATAACGCATGTGTTGTCCACCGCTGAATGCGCAGGATCGACCAGGACGTGCACGGCAAAGTGGAGACTGCCACTGCTGCAGTTCCCGAGTGATCTCGCCAAAGTAGAGACGACGATGACGATGATGAAGATTGTTGGACCCGCCGCCACTTTTTCCTTTTGTGCATGTTTGTATTTTGGGGTGATGTGACTGGAAGTTTGTGCGTCAGGAAAGTGCCTTGTTAAAACGATGCTGCCTCTTACATTGTGGAACATGTTACGAGTTGCGTTACTCCCAAGCAGCTCTATTCTTCCCCCCCCCCCCCCTCTCTACCGCACCCTGCACAAGAGTTGTTTTTTTTTTTTTTTTTAATCCCTTTTGACTTGTAATTTACTGTCACCGTATCTTGTCAAAATGACCTTCCCTTCATTCTGTTGTATTTACTCTTTATTTAAAGCACTGTTACAAACATTTGAATCGGTTGTTGCATGTACTGCTTTATTACCTTTAAATATATTTATATTCGAAAAGGTGAAAACAGGAGGGAAAGTAATATATTTTTATGTTTGCTCTGATTTTAAAAGTGGATTTTTAGGTCTCTGACCCACCCATCCCTGTCTTATTCAAGGTAATTTACACTTGTGTGGCTTTAAACGCCACTCAAATCTATATTTACATTTATCAAAATTGATTAATCACGCAATCATCTGGCTACGGGTTCATAGTACAGTTCCCTTCAGATATTACGAATTATACTATCTTTCCACTAGATGGCAATGTAATCTTTCAATTACTGTATAAATTTCATCCGTTTTCCGTACCGGTTATCCTCACTTTATGGACAAAAAAGTGTTTTGGACCCTCAAATACTGATTCAACAAGGTTTTTGCATAAACAGAATATAGGAATTTATGTTCTGCTAGCCTACAGCTTCCCGGAATCATGAAAAGTATGCCAGGATTCTTGTGTGACTGTCTTAATGTTTAATGAAAAAATCCATGTAAAGATTCCTGAAAAATCTGCGATCGAACATTCCTGCGTGATGATTTATTACATGGAGAGGAAAAAAAGACAGATTGTGTAATATAACTAACGAGATGCATTGTACACGTAATTCTAAACCCATTAAATTGAATGGTCAGAGACAAAAACGACAGCCTCCATGTTGTCATTACAGGTAGAGTACATTTACTAGGATTAAGTGAAAGATGCACTTATTCTACTGCTGTATGAGAAAATTAGATTACAATAGAATAAAATTACATCCCTTTAAAAAAAAAAAAGTTACATTTTGATTGGTATTCAGGTAAAGGGTTTTATTTTTCTGGCCAGGAGTGAACATTGAATCTGAATTGGTGTCATGTTAAGGCCTCTGAAGTTGTTTCATCGTCTTTTATCAGTACAGATATTATTCCAGACTTCCATCCATTTTCTTAGCCGCTTATCCTCGCAAGGGTTGCGGGAGTGCTCCACCCTATCCCAGCTGTCAATAGGCAGGAGGCGGGGTCCACCTTGAACTGGTTGCCAGCCAATCGCAGGGCACACAGAGACAACCAGCCCCACTCACCATCACACCTAGGGGCAATTTAGAGTGTCCAATTAATGTTGGATGTGCCCCCATACCACACTTTTTGCCTTGTGAGTCCAAATTTGAGGCGTGAGTCCTGTATGGTGGCAGTGAACTTAATTCACTTAAGTACAAACAATAGTTTGGCAGATAAGGAAAAGTTCTTTCAAAAAGAACTTTCAAGCCGTATTTTATTTTTTTTTTTACCACTCGGAGTTTACTGTCAAACTAAACATCAAACAAAGAGAACTGCATGTTGTCTAATTGAAACAACCACATGGACTTGGCTGTAGAAAAATAAAAAGTGTGCTGAGCTGAATACTAGTATTTGATGCTAAACACCACAGCACTTTGTGAGCAGATTTTTTAAAAGTGCTGTAAAAATAAAGTTATTAGACAGGATAGTGAATAGCATCTACCTCACACCAGGTCCATAAATCAAAAGAGCATTTTGGACATGAGGATGGCCATGGAAAAAAATCAGACTCGCATCTCAGGGGACAGCTGAGATGTTGAATTTTGGGGTAACACCCCCCGTATTAACCGCTATCTAGAGCTTTAAAATACAGAATCGACTCCAGGCATCTAATTGCAATGTCGTCCACCATTGGATCAAACTTATTAGCCAGGAGGTGATGTTGCCTCAGGAGCCAGGTCAGGTCTCCGGCTCCATACACGCAAACAGCCCGTCGATCCACCCCTGCGCACGGCTCGTACGGCGCCCCCTTCCTCACATCACCTGACAAATAGCTCCACTTGACCGCCCGGGCGATAGCTTGCATGTCTGACGTGTCGTACTTGGGGTTCGCGGGGGCCGATCCGGGCACAGACGGCATCCGCTGCAAAGTGGCCCACAAGTGTTCGTCTGGGCTGTAGGTGTCCTTTTCCCACTCCAGCAAGGCCCGAACCTCCCGGTCCTGGGTCACGTGTTCCACAAAGGCCCTGCTGGCCACAAAGTAGGCGTTCCCGGTGAACATGGGGCTTTTGATGGGAGGGGGGCTTTTCTTCACGTCGGTCCTGACGATGGAGTCTGTGACGTTGTAGTGATACTGCCAACGTTGCTTCTTGTAGTCATTGGTGGCTTCTGTTTCCATGCTGTTCCTGCCATTTAGAACCTTCAGAGCTCGCACCATCTCTCTGTTGGTCTTAATCGGAAAATCCGTCCCGCACGTGTTCAGCAGGTACCTCCACCGGACGCGGGACCCCAACAAACTCACCATGCAGTTCAAATCGGCCTGCACTCGAGACCACGAGGCGTAAACCACCCTCTCTAATTTCCCGGCTATGAATACATTCTCAAAGCAGGAAGCAATGGCGTCCACGGCCTTACGGAATTCCACTGTGGATTTTCGGTCCACGTGCACGCAGTAGATGTTCTGAGGGGCGTAAATGGCGCGCAGGAGACGCTCAAACATTTCAATCTGGTCGTGGATCACCATGGAGTACGCGATGGGGAAATCCTTCTCTTCTTCACTCAGAGGGAGTGTAAAGAAGCCTCTGTGTGTACGATAAGATCCGCAGTCCTGGGTTGCGTTAAGGTAGAAGTCCTCCGAGAGCACAACTTGTCTCGTCCTGGATGACAGAAGGACTTCCAAGTCACATTCACGGCCTGCCAGGTCTCCCGTGATAATTGCAGAGCAGGCGGGCAGGTCAGCTGCCATTTGCTCCGGTATCCCCGGGTCAGAGTCTCTTTTCCAAAGGTCAAGTGAAACTAAAACGCTCACAAGGACGAGGGCCGGGATTCTCAGAAGCTGCCGACCTTTCCAGAATTTGCACCAGATTCTTTTCTTGCTGGAGATCCGCATTGCGGAAGGGAACGACGCCGCTCATTTCTCAGATGAATGGGAAGGCCCACGGTGTATTTATTACATGACTACAAATCTTCGAGATCCGTGAGGGGGGCGTGTCTTGCTTGAGAAATTTGACGTCACCAGAGCCCGCTCACCCATATGTTGAATCGGGCACATGGTCAAGGTTATTACTGTTAATTATTTAAAGACAAAATATTTAAATGTAAAGCAATGTCCCAATAATATTGCCACAGGTGACTCTACCAAAAACGCAATACCATACCAAATAAGATAAAGTCATGAAATGAGCCATTAGCCACAACGTGTCTTGTCATCAATAAATAAACACTTGTATTTAGTATGAGGCTGACATTTAGGGATCACAATTGTTACAGATTTTTTTTTTTTTTTGGTAGTGTTTGAACATACTCAGTCTGTGTCTACCATCGACACTGCAACATTTGTAGTGTTAAAATTTGAAGGTTAAACATTGGAGTTGAACGTTTCATTTGGAACATTTTGTAAAATGAATGCTGTCCAGAGTTACAGTGGACTCCCCAAAAAGACCATTAAACAAATTATTTCCACCTTTAATGATATTTCTTGCACTGTACACTGTTTTTAATTGTACTTTTATTTTCAATTGTTTTTTTTCCCCCATCTTAAATGTTTTATCTCTTTGTATTTGAATCCCTTTAATCATGTAAAAGCACATTGAGTTACCTTGTTTATGAAATGCGCAATATAAATAAACTTGCTTTGGTTTTCTCACAGCTTTGTTAGTTTAACATTAACTCTGCAAAGTTATAGTTACAGTAAACAGTTTCCTTCTCCTAAATCTTCACACAGTGAGTGAACACAAGTACCAACCCAATTCCTACGAAGTTTGGATGTTGTGTGCCAGACGTGAATAAAAACAGAACATATTTTGCAAATTACAAATAAAATAAAATGTGTTGATGATTATCTGCAAAAAAACAAAGCTTATCAGTTTGAGCGTTCAATATATTTGTTGTGTTTTCAATTAAATATAAGTCAGACATGGTTTGCAAATTATTACATGCTGTTTTTATTTTTTTTAACAACGCCACAACTTCATTGGGATCGGATTTGTAAAATAATGATGAATGCATGCTGGGAACTGAAGTTTACTAAAATTTACCAAAATGTTTTTATTAAAATTATTTTAGACATATATACTTCCATATGTACCTGCCAGGTATATAGAGAACGACGCAGTTTTCATAGCTTTATCTGAATTAATAATAATAATTTATCTGACTTTATGAACTGGTTTTAGAATCAGAAATAAAGGTTAATGTGATTTTCAACTATACACGTTTGGTATCACAGAAATATTTATAATATCTCAACTGAGCATTTATGATGCATGACAATTTTAAATTTTGGTACATATTTTTACAAGAATCATAGAAATTGACACTAGTTTTGGCTTCGCGGGCCGCATAAAATCATGTGGTGGGCCGGATCTGGCCCCCAGGGCTCGAGTTTGACACCTGTTCTGTAGCACATTTCAATTGTTCCTTTAAAATAATTTCACTGATAAAATGTAATAGCACATCAAAGAAAATAAAAGTCAGACTTTAATTTATCCGTGTTTACTTTCATTACCTTTGGGTAACAATTTCCATCACAGTATCAAGATGCAGGCACTTTGTACAACAAAATCAAAATGGCCCATGAGAGGTGGGAGGGTTCAAAACCATCATCATGGGTACTTGCTTTGATTGTAAACTGTGTCAGGTCGAGTGCCAAAAAAGAAGAATGTAAAGTTTGCAAGCATTGATCGTCTCTGTTTTGCGATGGATGTAATTAAAAATAAATGCTCTTTATAGGGTAGGACTATGGTGCAACTGGACAGTTAGTTTAAATCCCGGCCCCGCCTCTGTGGAGTTTGCATGTTCTCCCCGTGCCTGTGTGGGTTTTCTCCACGGACTCCGGTTTACTCCCACATCCCAAAAACATGCACCATTAATTGGACACTCTAAATTGCCCCTCGGTGTGATTGTGAGTCCAGCTGTTTGTCTTGATGTGGTCTGCGATTGGCTGGCAACCAGCTCAAGGTGTACCCATTGACAGCTGGGATAGGCTCCAGCACTCCTGTGAACCCTTGTGAGGATAAGCAGCTAAGAAAATGGATGGATGGATGAAGATGAAGTCATTGCACCTAATATCATCCATTCATTATTTTCTACAGTGAGCGTCTTCATTAGTGTCACAGGTTTGCTGGAGCCCATCTCAGCTGACTTGGGCACCCTTGACTGTTTGCCTGCAAAGGCCAACGCGCATCCTGTGCCGACACACAACCTTTCTCACCTACTGACAACTTAACTAACATCTATTAACAACTTTCTTCCATCAAGCTAACATTTTGAAATATGACAGCAAGTGTGGGAGCACCCGGAGAAGCCACGCAGGCTTGGGGAGAATGTGCAAACTGAATGTCCAAACCTCAGAAATGTCAGACAGTTCATAGAAAATTATTCAATTTCACTAAATTGGTCCAAAGAGTCTTATTTATTCATCCATCCATTTCTTTGCTGCTTATCCTCACGAGGGTCGTGGGGAGCGCTGGAGCCTATCCCAGCTGTCAACAGGCAGGAGGTGGGGTACACCCTGAACTGGTTGCCACCCAATCGCATGGCACATCAAGACAAACAGCCGCACTCGCAATCACACCGAAGAGCAATTTAGAGTTTCCAATTAATGTTGCATGTTTTTGGGATATGGGAGGAAACCAGAGTGCCCGGGGAAAACCCACCCAGGCACAGGGAGAACATGCAAACTCCACACTTGCGGGTCCGGAATTGAACCCATGACCTCAGAAACCGTGAGGCCAACGCTTTCCGGCTGACCCAGCGTGCCGCCCCTTATTTATTCATTAGAAATAAAATATCCATGTCATCTATATACAGTATGCCAGCAACATATTGTGACACGCAGAACAATTAAAATGTACTTATCCAAGTTGGCAGAAAGTACAATTAACTTGTGCATCCACCCTGTGGCCATACATACAACAGAAGAAGAGTTTTGTGTTCTTCAAACCAGGAGGGGATTTGACGTGTAGAAAACGTGACCAATTTGATTTATCATCATCAGATTTAGTGCGGAGATCTTTCCCTTTGGCCCAAAGGGTGGGAAACATCACAAGACCACCTAACTTCATTAGAAACATAACTTAAAGAGCAATAAACAAAACAAAAACATTCCATTTTACACTGGATTCAATTATAAAGAAACTTCCTATTGCTATTGTGAGCATTACTGTCCCTTTAAATTTCCTCTACAAACTCATTAAGGGGCATTCAAACAACAGAAAGTGACCGCCAACTACTGGCCTGCAATCAACATTTCGGTGCTTTCAGTCGGTTTTTTTGCAGGTCAATGTGAACATTTTCTGGTTATGATTAAGTCGTTGACCCTCTGGCGGGTCAAACCTAGGACTGGTTGAGACAAGTACTCTCATCCACATGCCGATCCGAGTCGAGCTCATGGATAAAACTGTAGCGGCGGTACACGGAGCCGTCCCGACTCGTGTACACCACGTCCACCTCGTCGCCGCTGTCCGGTTCGGGTACACCGTGGGGCATGTTGGCGCCACCGCTCAGTCTCTCGTAACTCTGCTTCCAGCAAAGCCTCCTCCGCGCTCGGGCCGTCACCAAGGCGAAGGCCAGCAGAGCGATAGCCAGGGCGGCCAGTAGCGCGATCGGAGCGGCGCTCCAAGTGTGATGGAGGACGCTCGTAGACATGCTCTTGCCCGTTATCGGATCCTCTCCTGACTTGGCCTCGGGGGCCTCCATGCACAGAGCTACAAAAAAAATAAAAAGTAAATTTTACAGTATACAGTAAAAACTCATTTAAAAACGCTTCAGTCATGAAATTTGCGATATACTGTAGCACGGCCACAATAGGCGAACAGCGAAGTAGGAAATTGTAGAGTGGTAAAGAAGTTGGTCGTAACCAAGGTTGATGGTTCACGATCGCGACAGCGTCTACCTGAGCGGCTGTCGCAGACGCAGCAGTCCGTGAGGTTCCCCTCCGGCTCACAGCAGGGAGCGCAGCGGT
The DNA here is from genome assembly GCF_019802595.1 of Syngnathoides biaculeatus. Taxonomy (NCBI): domain Eukaryota; kingdom Metazoa; phylum Chordata; class Actinopteri; order Syngnathiformes; family Syngnathidae; genus Syngnathoides; species Syngnathoides biaculeatus. Next base: position 32,740,075 of record NC_084645.1, read on the forward strand.
TCTCCACGGCGTGAAGGCCGGAATCTCGGTGACAACTCAGGCAGTGGTCAGGTCTGGAGCCGCTGCAAAGCTTGCACGAACTGTCGCACGGCGCACAGGTGGCCTGCAGAGGCAGCCGTCAAAATGCAACTTTTGAATACTTTTGCAAAATTCCACTTAAAACATTTATAAAATATGCAGATTCATTTGACATTACAACATTTGAAGGGGGAAAACGGTGTAGATTTCCAATTAAGAGCAAGCGGGAATGGATAGATGATTGTTTCACCATTCTAGGAATAAACACGATCAATGGAATGCATAACAACAGCTCAGCAGAATATCGCCAAATTGAGCTCTGATTGAAAGTTTAGGTAGTCAATGCATTGATCCAGCCATTTCAGTTCAGTAAACATCAACTCCTGTACTTTTGGTGTGTAGTTAAATATTCATATATATATATTTTTTTTTTACACTGGACTGCACTGCGACAGGAACTCATCATCGTCGTTGACATGTACAACACGTACAGGTATTGTCATATATTGGGTACAGTATCTATGAGCTTTGCTGTAAGCTCTTGGTTGAATTTTTAAGGGTATGCAATGTTTGAAAATATTTGTAAGCATTTGAAATGCTATGAAAATTATATATATATACCCCATCACCTGCAAATAGCATGGTTCCACTATATTTTTACTTACACTTTTTTTTATGTTGTGCTTAGGAGTCATGCCATTGTTGGTCCTTATCAGAAGGCCACATGTAGACAACCATCCATTCACACCCCATGGACAATTGAGAGTCTTCAATTAACCTAATGTATGTTTTTGAAATGTGTGAGGAAATTGACCTTTCGGACCTGTCAATCACTCATACAATAATAGCCAATCAGATAGCCGCATTGTATTAACCCCTGGCTTGACCCCCCCCCTCTCGCCGTATTGTGCCAAAAGCAATGCTGGTTGTCAGTAGCGTGCGCTTGGAAAAGTTAATGCTCCGAAGAAAATGGTCCTCAGATGCGCTTGGGGAACATGCAATTCTGATGAAAGATATCCTCCTAGGTTACAAGGAGCCCGGTTGATTCATTTTCCAAAGCCTAAAACGCAGTTGACGAAGTGTCTATGATGGATTAAGTCTGGCGGAAGAGCGCACGTACACCTAAATGTGAACAATATCAACAAACACAAGGCTGTATGTTCGAAGATAAGGGAGGGAGAAGTATCTTCTCTGTGTTTGCTTTCATTATTATCAGTGCTTTATACATTGCAGGAGAACAACTTTCACTTTGTTAGTGTATCACTAACCTGCTGAATGAAGTGTGTCATGTTTTATGCCAAAGAGTCGGGTTCCTGATATGTAAATGAAAAATGTCATGCAAGAGAAATGTCCATTTGCCTATTTGGATCACATCGGACTTTTAAGAGAGAGCACTGGGTCCCATTGCGAGCCAAGTCAAATGAATACACTCACTTATAAAGACCACAATGATATTACTCGTGAGCTTTCCGAGTAAAAAGTACTCGCCCTGCTTTACATGCGAAGTACGATTCCACTATTTTATCCTCTTGGATTTCAATATGAAGTTTGTGAGCCGTCAAACGTTTTTGCATCGATCGCCAACGTTTCGCTGTAACTCTGGCATTGCGTCCTGCTCCGTCCAAAATCTTAATTCCGTGTACATACATTATCCTTGCATGAAATTGTTGAGACCTCTCTTGGACAAGTCTGATGCATTTGGCAAAAAAAACAACAAAAAACAAAACAATATTATCTGGAATATGAGATAGGGAATCAACTTCAAACATGTTCTGTTCAATCTTCATTTTGGAAGCTTGTGGGACATGGCAAAGGGGGCGGAGCTTAACACTGCCACCGGAAAGATCCATTAACCCCTAACCTCAGAACTATGAAGCAAACATGCTAACCATATTTCACTGTGAGGCTGAGAAGAAAACCTTTTTTTCAGCTGGAACAAATTCAAGGCATTTCAGAGGGAAAAAGTTGACTTTGGATACGAGGATGGCCACGGAACAAATTCAACTCAGTATCTCAGGGGACAGCTGAGACGTCAAATTTCAGGTAAGACCCTGCATGAACCCCTATCTAGAGCTTTAAAATACAGAAACGAATCCAGGCATCTAATTGCAATGTCGTCCACCATGAGATCAAACTTATTAGCCAGGAGGTGACATCGCCTCAGGACCGGCTCCGTGCCATGCCCCACGAATAAACACTAGATGAAGTGCGATAAAGATGGATATAAAAGTGGTGGTGACAATATAACAGCGTTTGCACCACACCTCTTCAGTAAAGTACATCCCCTCTTCGCAGCGTGGATAGCAGACTTTGTCCTTTAGCGTGCTGCCATTGTCGCAGGTCATACAACTCTGAGGGGAGGCGTCTGCCAAACACATACATCGCTTGCTGTGAAAAGAGTGCCCGATATCGACATATAGGCAAGCTAAAGGTGGCAAGAGGTCAACTCTTTTAGGTTGAAGGTTGCCCGATGGTCACCTGTGCAGGTGTGGCAGCTGATGTGGCATTGCAGACACACGTCATCGAGGCGGTAGAAGCGCTGTGGGCAGCGCTCCACGCACAGCTTAGTGCCTTGCAGCTCCAAGAGTGGGGGCAGGCAGGCCCGGCAGGACTCGGGCCCGGGACCTGTGCACATCTCACACGAGTGGTGGCATCTCTCACAGTTGGAGCCCGCTTGGTAGTACCTTTAGTAAAGCACAAAGTCGGTGACATCGAGGGGATTCTTTTGTCGATTGACCCGAACAAAGTCAACGGCATTCATGCCACATATGTTGACTCAAAATCATTTTCCCTGAAAGGTGGAGCGAAAAGCAAACAGACTGTGAAAAGAAGTAAGGTTTCAATACAAAGTCAACAGTATCGAAACAACGAGATGCTATTCAGTGTCGTACCCGGTCGGGCAATGGCGGACACAGAGATGAAGGAGGCGCAGGAATCTCGGGGAACACGTGAGGCAGTCTCTGGGCGATGACCCCGTGCAGGTGGCGCACACGTGGTCGCAGGGCAAACAGAACCCCAGCTGGGTTCCCTCTGCCTCCTGCCCGTCCGTGTACGTACCAGCCGGACATTCTCTCACGCAGGTCCTGTCTGTGAAAGAGTACACAGACACACCTTTGCTTTTACGATCCCCTCAACGACAATTGTGGAGATCCTATTCTCGAACACCCTCTTTTTTATTGTAGCCAAAAAAAAGATTCACATTCTATGGTGCTAGTACATTTTCATAAAATACAAGGTGTAGACGTCAAACCTTTTCACATTTCACAGCAGCGTAGTCCGGTGCGCCACTTTGGTGCCTTGACTTCCAAGTTCCATTTGTTCCTTGCTTGTAACTCAAAACACATTCAAATTCTTTTGCCCCATTGAAATTATGGAAAAGACAATCCAATGAAGCTCTTCACGAAACAAAAAGGTTGAATGTGTTTTTTTAAAATGAGAAATGTAGCACTCTACAGTACTTCTTGAAATAGCTGTAAAATAATTAAAGTGCATGTAAAACGAAAAAAAGTGAGTAATGAGTGAGAAAGGACTAATCTGACACCTTTAAAAATAAACCAAAAACCTTTGTCAAACATTTTAAGATGTTCTCAGGGCACTTTGTCTGAAGAATACCATTACTTTAAATGCTGCATGTTCACAGTAATTCTCCAGCTTTAACTCTCTTCAGTTCTAACAAACTCAGTAAATGATTTACCAACAACGCCGCAGAAAATACAGCTGCGTTCTTTATTATATTATCAAGGAAACTAAACCCTAGGAAAATGAAACCAAAATCTGAAACAAAGAAACGGTCTTCTATGTCATTATTTGGTGCTAAGTGATGATTATGCAGGGGATTTAGTTTTTGATGTCCAAGTGGTATCACTATCAAACCATCAATATGCCAGTGTTGAGGTTATATACCGTAATTTCCGGCCAATAAACCGCGACTTTTTTCACACACTTTGAACCCTGCGGTTTATTTGTGCATTTTTTTCTAACAGCCGCAAGGGGGCACTCGAGCGGAAAAGGTAAGAGTGAGACCGGTGGAATATATATGCCGAGGAGGTGACTTTTACCAGTCCAGCCTTGTTAGCTACTGCCGTGTCTCTGTGATTTTTATCCGGAATGTTATTTTTACCAGTATGTTTGTTTTAACCGGCCCTGTTAGCGCGGTGGCGCTAGCGTTAAACTCTGTGAACCGTCTTTCTTTGTAAATATCTCATGTTTCAATGTCAGTTTCAATGTGGGCACTTGTGGCTTTTACACGGCTGTGGCCTGTGTATGTACCAAATGGTATGTCCTTTACAAATGTACTGGCCAGATGAGGCTTATAACCAGGTGCGCTCTACGGTACACATTTTAAGCATTTTACGCAGTTTCACGACCATAATGTAAATAAACTGTAACAGAGCATTACAGTGTGACTAAAGTGTCCGTACACAGTAGCGTGCAGGTAATTGATTCAAATGAATATAGGAGTGGGATGGAAACAGGAGGTCAAAACATGTTTTTATAAAAATAAATAAATAAACAAATAAATAACTAAATAACTAAATAAAATAGTCCATCGATCCAATCATTGTAGAGCAAGGAAATAATTTCCAACATAACAGCAGAGATAGGAAATGTAAGGAAAGCTAATTTGCTTTGTTACATTAATTTGTGTATATATGCAAACAATCATTTTGGGGAAACATCATAGTTGCATTTTACAGCACTCTAAAGCTGAAGTACTTGTCTTGAAAATATTCAAACGCAAGCATATTTTTTGGGAACCCTGCATATTGGTTCGCTTGACATCCGCAAGCACTTCAGCCCAGGATGAAGAAAATCAGTGGAAACTCACTGTGAAGGTATCTGGGGATGGCGCACGTCAGGCACTCGTCGCTGCCGAGCCCCTCGCAGGAGTAGCAGTGGCGGTGGCAGCCCATGCAAGTGAACTGGTCGTCGTGCAGAAAGGTCCTCGGTGGGCAGTAGCTATCGCCGGTCACACCACATAGCAAGGTGTTCGGATCCAGCACCAGGCCTCGTTCGCATTGGGTGCACTGGTTTGGGTCCGGACCGGAGCAGCTCGCACATGTCTGGTGGCACTCTGTATCATTCAGGAGAACTATTATTCTAGTTACATTGATAAGAATGATATCTTTGCCTTTACAGTAATAATTAATTGTTTATTATTGTTATTTGCAATGGTGTAGAGCTGCACTATATCATACCAAGGGCTATTTGTAATATTTGCTCCAGCTCTGTAGCTAAAATGGAGGAACTAATATATGAGCTAACTTCTGAGGAGTTGTCTTATAATCATGCTTTCAATGCAATAACGTATTGGCCACTGAGCACAGACAGTAGCGGTACAGTGCAAGGGCAGCATGTTCAAGAAACAAGCCGTTTTCAGTAAATGTGTGGCTGAAACAACATCGAGAATGGAGTGGGCCACACCTGACCCACGGCCTGTACTTTGCCCACCACTGATGTTTACTATTGAGAAGTAATTTCCAAAATAAAGTTTGGGTACACCCTGGATTGGTCGCAAGTCAACCACAGAGAACATATCGATATAGACAAACAACTGTTCGCACTCATATTTACACCCGGAGACAATTTAGTCTTTGATGACCCTAGCATGCAGTGTTAGGGAATGTGGGCGGGCAGCCGGACGACCCGAGAAAAACACAAAAGCAAGCAAAGGCAGAACATGCAAAAGCCACACAGGCGAGCTTGAGCCGAACCGTTGTGATTGTGAGCTAGACATGACTGGGTCACCATGCTACTGATACCAAAACAATTCTCTTTGAAGGAGCCTAAATACAACTTTAATAACGTTTGGATAAAATATGATTTGTTTATTCTTATAAAAAGGAGCTATTCACATCATTTGCAGATTGAAATCCATCCATTTTCTGAAGCGCTTATCCTCACTGGGTTTGCAGGCTTGCTTGAGTCTATCCCAGCTGTTACAATAATTATTTTTTACAGAATGTAGTTTTAATTCATAGTATTTAAAATGTGTAGATAAAAGGGTAATTGACTGTCCAGCGGAGGCTTCTTTGATTACACACCTACACTATTCATATAAGCAGGGAAGAAAACAACGCCGGCAGCACATGGTTTGGTTCACAATTCTCAGGGTCTTTTTCTCTTTACTGCACCCTTGTCCCACAATCCAAAAACATACCACGATTAAAGCCTTGAAATTGTCCATTGGTGTGAATATGACCGGTAATAGTATTAAAAGTGACCAGCTGTGACTAGTCTACAATGCATCCTGCCTTTGACCCAAAGTCAGCTGGCAACCACGGCAGCTCAGCTGCCAAATGAGGACAAGTAAGGCAATATAAAAATGGATGGACAAACTTTAATTCCCCTCATAAATTTGTTCATATTACAAGGCTTACCTTGGCACTCTGTAGCTGCTGCTTCATAGTAGGTGCCAGTTGGGCACTCTTTTGAGCATGCACCCTTATAGAGTTTGTGAGTAAATGTGGAGCAGGTCTCGCAGTCATCTGCCAAAGGCCCAGAACAGCTGCTACATGTCGGGTGGCATAGAGCACAGCGGCCCCCCTCCATGTCTTCAAAGTAGCCCGTGGGACAATTAGCCTTACATGCACCGTTCAGCATCAGGTACAAGAAACTGCACTCTAGAGGGAAAAAGAAGAAGGGTGGCAGGACTTGTGGTTTGATGAAATAAATATTCATAACTCACTGAAGCAGGTCCTGTCGTCCGAGCAAACGTCACAGTGCGGGGGGCAGCGCCTGCAGGTCCCGTCGTCTGCAGGGTAAGCCCCCAGTGAACAGTTGAGTGTGCACACGCCACCCTCCAAAAAGCGACCGTCAGCACAGGACAGACACTTTGTACTGGACCCGTCACACGTGAGACAGGAACTATCACAGGCGTCGCATGACCCCTCTGCTGTCTCAAAGTACCCTCTGGAAGTAAAATCAAATCAGATTTGTCTCAGGCCCATAACATAATTGATCATTTTGCAAATATGAAGTCCTGTACATTCTTTTTATTCCATGATTTAAAAAAACCAAAACATTTATAACTCTTTATTTCTCAACCTACTTAAACAATTCAATTCCATGAAAATATTCCCATCAATCAGGAGATCATGGGTAGTATTTTCCATGTTAACCCATTTAATCCATAATCTAACATTTTCCATCAGTAACAAAACTATTGCAATCAATGGAGACATTCGCAGATCAAAGTGTTCAAATTCAGGATTTCTTATACAATTCAAATACTGTAATTGATGTGTTTCTGCCTCCACATTTCTTTACCAATTTAAACCAAAGTTTAAATATAAATCTAATATAAGGAAAATCCAATTTTACCCATAACCTCAAAATGTTCCTACTAAAGAATTTCACATTTTTCACAAAATTATCTTCAGTTTATAATTAAGCATGTCACAAATTTTACACTTTTAATTGCATCCATTTTCCATAGCGCTTATCCTCACAAGGGTTGCAGGCGTGCTGAAATCTGTCCTGGCTAACTATGGGTGAGAGGCGGGTTACACCTTGAACTGGTTGCCAGTCAATCGCAGGGCACATACTAACATTTGCACTCATTCACACCCATGGGCAATTTAGAGTCTTGATTTAACCTACAACGCATGTTTTTAGAAAGTGGGAGGAAACTGTATTACCCGGAGAAAACCCACGCAGGCACGGCGAGAAGATGCAAACTCCACACAGGTGAACCCGGATGTGAACCCGGGACCTCAAAACTGTGAGGCAGATGCGCTAAGCAGTCGTTCAACATGCCGCACAATTTCTATAAAAATTACAATTTCCAGTAGTGTATTTTACCAAGATATGATGTAACAAACAATGGTACAATCCTCATTTGATGTGTTTCTTTGGCTTTATGGCTCAGCAACTTTCATATTGTTTTCACTGAATTTCTAGGAGAAATGAAATTTCTCGAAAGGATACAAGCAGTTTAGCATCTTACTCTGGGCAATTTGACCAGCATCTCCCCTGGTGAAGAAAGAGCTTAAAGCTGCCTTTGGTACAGCCAATGCAGTTCTCACTGGAACCCACGCAGGCCTCGCAGTTCGGCGAGCAGTTCTCACACAGCTCAGTGGCCGAGTTGGCATAGGAGCCGGGGGGGCACTGAGCCACGCAAGAACTTTCCTGGTCTAGAAAAAACCCTGTGAGAGCACAACCTCCGTTGAGTGGGATCATGTGTGGATTTGGTTGCAAGACAGTGGGTTTTTGTACCTTTAGAACACGAGGAGCAATCCAGTGCTTGAGGCCCAAAGCAGGTCTTGCAGGACCCATCACAAGTGTGACACTTACCATACGATGCTAGAATGGAATAAAAACACACACAAGGGAAATTTCAACTCATATAAGATCTGACTTAGACATTATTATTTATTAAAGAAATAAATGTTTCCTTGTGTACTTTTTGTTTGTCAGAAAATGTAAAAAGCAAACATGATGGAGGCTGGAGGGGGGGGGGGGGGGAGGTGGTTCTTGCACTGAAATTTGTAAAACCGGTGGCGCTAATAGGGTTGAAAATTGGAACCAAGGGAGGACTGAAAAATTGTCAGGCAGGGGTCGGGGGATAAAACAATCCACAGTTTGCAAACCAGGGAATTTGGCTGTGGAAATATCCGACCAATCGCAGTTACACTTTCTTAGTCACGTGACGTCACATACTAAGAAAGCGTAACTGGTTTGGCTGGCTGTTTGGTTCTGACCTGAAGTAACCCTGCCTGATGGCACAGACGGGGAATTTTAGACAGCGAATTGTAGCAAGTTGAATTGTTAACATTGAAAAGGTACACTGAAATACAATTATTGAAAATGTGATTACTTTACATTTAAAATTCATATCCAGGTGGCACATATTTACTTCCAAGGCATAAAGAAAAATTGGCACAATGTTTTTAGAGTAGTAAAAATCATAATCATATGCAAATATGAACATCATCTATGAACTATAAATACATGGAAAACACACCTGACAGGACTGTTCATAATAATAGCACGGTTGACAACATTACTGGTGCTTAGAATGTGGTGGAGAGCTGTGTGCCGAAAGAGCAAAACTTTTGGACTAAAGCAGCTCTTGATTTAGACCTCGCTGGTCTGTCGAGAGGATTCAAACCGGTGTAGCTGTAAGCATCCACACTCTGCTCAAGTGTCCTCGAGCAAGACACCAACCATCAGCGAATGAAGACGTCAAACATCAGGTCAGCCTCATCTTGGGCATCTGGCACTTATCTCAAATATGAGCACTCTACTTAACTCCAAGGGGGGAAATTAGCCACGTTCATGTCTGTAAATATGCCGTACCATCAAAGTAGTGCCCCAACGGGCAGTTTGCCAGAGGACACTGCCCGTGAAGAGGGGGGTTGCCTCCCAGACAGAGGTCACAGTCTGTTGACCGAGGCCCGTGGCATGTATGGCAGGAGCTGTGGCAAGGCTCACAGCGCCACCCTGTGGTGTCACTATAGGTTCGTTGGGAGCACTGTTTCACACATTTGCCTCCTGTCGTGCACAGAGTGGGAAAAAGGCAAAACTTAAGTGGTCTGTCATGAATGTGGAATACCAGAATCAGAATCAGCTTTAATGGCCAAATATGTAACAACACACAAGGAATTTGTCTCCGGCCGTCGGTGCCAATGTGGTACGACATTTGTGTTGCGTACTAAGAAGAACAAGCATAGCAAAAGTCAAGAAAATTTAATTAGTCTACACACCCATGTTACAATGCATGTTGTGAAAACAACAAAACATTCAGGCTTCAAAGAAAAAAATAGATCTGGAAAACCCTGCTAGAATATCTGAAATAAAGCAGAGGCTCTTGAAATGGTAGCAGATGTGTGCTGACTCCTGTTTAACTTTACTTTGAATGCAATTGGTTAATTCTCTCTTCAATGTACCCGACATGCCAATATCAAACCATCAAATGACTTAATTTTGCACGTCATAGCTTGCACACTGCTGCACTTGCAAATCATTTACAATTCAAATGAAAGTGGCATGCCAATGGGTCAATTCCACATAAACAAGCGTAGCAGGAAAAACACTAGTACTCCACTTGGGAACAAAATTGATAAAAGATCAAGTGTGGTACCGTTTAAGAAATAATCTGGCTGGCAGGCAAGACACAGTGCATCACTCTCACAGTCTGTGCAGGGCGTTGGGCAGGGAAGACACACACCCCTGCCCCGGTCCTCGTATGTGCTCCGAGGACAGTGCTTGCGACACTGGTGTCTGAAACTATGAAGGAAAAAGTTAATAAACAACCCAAACCTAACGCCAGTCACAATATTTACCCTTGGTAAATAATAATTTGTCAAAAACGTAGCTCGTTATAGATGTGTGAAACTGGTCAATTTATTGTTGACAAAACTCAAGTTTATTTTAAGGCAATACATTGAGCTATTGTGACATTTAAATGGGCCTTTCAAAGCGTCACAATAGAAGATGTATGTTGTTACAGGCTGGCCCCACCAACAGACATAATGACGAAACATCAACCAGACACAAAACAGATTTTGCTTCGATTTCCTTGCCACTTAATAAAGCTTCTTAATTAATGTTTATTTGCAGCAAAGAGGCAAGAAATCATTGAGCTGCCCTCTGTGTCCTCAGGGACCAATCCAAGGTATTAAACGTGAGCCAACCGCCTTGAAATGTAGTGCAGCGAAAGATGTCACCCACACAAAAATTACAACAGGCAACAATCCACTAATCCTCTGGGTCTGTTGTGCCACATTCCCTAATGAGAGTCTGACCCACTGACAAGTCGGGCTCCAATCTCTGTGCCGTTGCCTTGGCGCTGAGACGCACAGGCCGCGCGAGGGGGAACAGCTGGAGGCGCTACATAGTATCAATCAAGTCACGCACAATAGCATCTGGCACAGACCAGCCGCTGTCTCTGGAAACGCACCACTTGAGAAACTGCAGGATGTTTGAGGATCCCTCCGTGCAAATATTGGACTCTCCATTCCAGAGAAAACACCAGCATTTCCCAAGCAACAACTCTTTTATTCTGCTTTTCCTTTATGCAGTGTGTAAATTAGGTAAAACGCACTGCAGATGCACCATAACGTTAACCTTTGAGGGATAAAACTGTCCTGCTGAGCGTCAGCAAATTAGTAAATTCTGATTTCCTTAGAGAGGAAGCAAAATGTCAATAAATACCAAACATCCATCACATTTTTTTCAAAGTGAGGCTAACTTACAGACTCATTACATTTTCATTAGTTAGTCACATCACTAAAGTAGAAATATATGCTCAGAGGCTCAACTCAACTTAAATTATAGTCCACTTTAAAAAAAACTGACAATCCTCAAGCTATGTAGAATATAGACTCATTATTTTTAAAACTGAAGTGCTTTTATAAAAATACATGGGCCTCTCGAGTGCCGACCAACCCATCAAGTGTGAAATTAAAAAACCAAAGAAAATCTTCTGTAAGAAGCACATTTCTGACATGCCTGTGAGCGAGCCGTTTTGCACTTCTGGCCCACTATTACAAATGGAACAGTTTCCTAAACTCTGGTACGAAACAAACTTATTTCATTCAGATTATTGCACTCGCAGGGCATTGAATAAATAACATCTGGACTTGACTGGTTGTGCAAAAAGAAATTCGGCATCTCATCGGAGCAGGCGTCGTCACTTCATTCACATGGGCTGGTTAGGACCGTTCTAGCCCGGGTTTTGGGATGGAAACCCAACTATAATCTCTAAACTAGAGGGACGTACAACCAAGAATGCTTTCACTCTTTTGGGGCGCAAACTGACAGTCGTTAAGAAACATTGGAAAGGACAATGAGAGTCACCCTCTTTGATATTCCATGCAGTTGGAAAACATCGCTGAGGGGATACCTGAAAGTCCAAAAGTGGGTGTATTTTTTTGGTGTGTTATTTGTTAGATGGTAAATGAATGAATCTCGACAGAAGGGATGAAATTACAGCATTGTCTGTGGGGGATAAGTTAGTGTATGTTGCACCCCCGCTCCTCTGTTTCTCAACCTGAACGTAGATAGCCTCTCTCGCTCCTCATTCAAACTGCTTTCTCTGTACAGCATTTATACATTTTTGTCCTCAAGAGCGCGCCGAAACAGGGGAGTCTTGACCTGAAACATTAGCCCTACTCTGTGGTGCATGTCACAGTGCTACTTGTGTTGTGATTGAGAAACCATCTGTAAAGAGAGGAAGGGGCTCCAGCTATCCCCCACATATAGAGCAGGGGTAAAGTATAGACCTGAAGAAAACCTAAACAACCATGGGGGGGAACATCCAAAGACCACACACACACACACACACATTTTGGAGCCCGGCTTTGAACTCCTAACCTCAAAGCTTTGTTAGAAATATGCTAACCAATCTCCCTCCACACGTATACATCCATCCACTAATCCATTTTCTTTTTGCCACTTATCCTCACGTGGGTCGCAGGGAGCGCTGGAGCCAATCCCAGCTCTGAACGGGCAGGAACTGGTTGCCAGCCAATCACAGGGCACATAAAAGACAAACAGGAAACCGGAGTGCCCGGAGAAAACCCACGCAGGCTCGGGGAGAACATGCAAACTCCACACAGTTGGGGGGCCAGGATCAAACCCTGGGTCCTTAGAACTGTGAGGCCAACGCTTTACCAGCTGAGCCACCGTGCCGCCCCACATGTATACAGGGTACCTATTATTATCATCTTAAAATGGGAAAACAAAGAAATAATGTCTGCGTGGATATGGATCCGCAAGCTACTGTAAGTTGCTGCTGGTGAACCTCCATAATTTTAGCAACATGCAGGAAACCATTTTGTCATACACATGCCAGTAACCCACTAACTTCTATCCAGACAATTAAGTCCAAAAGTATTAATATCTTATTAAAACCCTGTGTTATAGTTATAATTTTTTGAAGGGTATCTTTTAGCTGGAATTGACATAAGAAAGAATGAAAATCACATTCCAAATTAAAATACATTGTAATGTGGCTTTACCTTCTGTGATTCAGAAGTGGTGACGTCAAGGTGGACATAAACCCTTGGGCAGCCCTGCACTCTTTTTCATACATCTTTTATTGTTCCTCTGAAACAAACCCCCCTCTGAGCACCACTGCGGCTCAGGTAACTGTGTCTCTTTCTGAATGTGAGGTAACCTGATGCATATATATTGCCAGAAAAGGGGCTGGTGCCAACAATCAGAGGTCTGTTTCGACTCTCTTAACTGTGATCCACACACAGTGATGAGTTGGCTCTGGATGGCCAACAGCAGTTTTTGAACATAGAGTAAAACTTTACAACTACACAAAACAAACGGGAAATGCATGTGTACAACTCCAATTGCCCAAGGCATGATTTTTATCTGAGCTATTTTCTAAACCAAAATCCCAAGCTTTGTCCTTCAAACCCCTTCAATTTTACCTTAACACCTTCAAATCACAATTTAAATAGTCATGATGTATTCCACAGGTGTCAAACTCAAGGCTCGGGGCCAGATCCAGCCCGCCACATGATTTTATGTGGCCTGCGACGCCACATCTACAGTGTGAAATTTCAATTATTCTTCTAAAAATCTGTACAAAAATTTCAAATTGTCATTCATCATAAATGATAAAGTTGAGATATTACAAGCATTTTTTTGTGTTACCGAACGTGAATAGTTGAAAAACAGATTACCCTTGATTTCTGATTCCAAAAGTAGATCATAAATTGATGATGTAAATACAATGAGAGTATTAAATATTTCTATTGTTTCACAGTCATAACGGCTTCCCAAGGGAAACCGGAACCACAATGTGGCCTGCGAGAAAAACGAGTTTGACACCCCTGATGTGTTCATTCACTGTCAGGATGGATGAAAGAAGGAAATGTCAGTCACTGACAGATAAAATGAATGCAAGATTAAAAAAAATAATTTGAAAAAAAACTCACAGAAGGTAACCTTGAACACAACTGGTGCAAATCTCAGGATCTTCTGTAAAAAACAAAAACAAAAACATAAATAAATGAATAAAAATAAAAACCATTTTCAATTCTTATAGGACAGATTCAGAGAGTAATTTTGCAAACAGCGTTTTAATAGACACAACAAACCTTCAATAAATACATCAACAAATTTTGAAGTAAAAGAGCCTTTTACCTACGGCGCATGCTTTGCAGCCCATCTCACAGTCAATACATCCGCCTGTATCGGGATCCTGCACTTGTCCTGGAACACAGAGATATACAAATGTGACATTTTGTGACATTTTCTGCAAATACATTTTCGAAAAAGCTCTGGTCTCTATTTGTATCACATTTAAGCAACTGTGTAGCCAATGAAGGTCGAAAAATGCTCATGAGCAAGCTGTTGTTCTTGGATTTGTCAACAACATAATATTTGTTGCCCCGCTTACCTATATCACAGAGTGTCATTTGACAGAGCCCGTTATGGAGTTTGTAGTGTTCGCGGCATTTAGCACATATGTTGCCATCTGCGCAGAGTTCACAATTGGCTATGCAGGGCAGGCAGGCATAGCGACCCCTGTCAGGATACAGTCCGCGGGGGCAGTGCGTCCGACAGCGACCTTGGTGGAGGAAACGTTCCTGTCCCTCTTCATCTGAAGGGAAAAGGGCACAGAAGACCTGTTTTTAAAATTTCGCACATGTTTTCTTGTTCAATATACAGTTTGGCCCCAACAAACAATTTCATGCAGTTCATCCATCAACAAATTTCAACACCACTTATCCTTATAAGGGTCGCAGGTGAGGCAAAGCTTATTTTAAAGTCACCCTAGATTGGTCAGTTGCAGGAGCAAATATAGACATGGACAACCATTCGCACTCACATTCACACCGTCAATGAGAGGGAATTGAACCCAGTCTCCCTACACCAAACCAAGTCAAGCGAATGTACCACTACACCAGGGCTCAGCAACCTTTTTGGGGCTGAGGGCTACATCGTGACCACCGACCGTATGAAGGGCTACGTGACCTGTTTGAGGCAAATTTCAGACTCAGTTCATTACACGTACATAAAATATTCATGTTTTTATTTATTGTAGTAAATGACATTACAGGTATTTTAAAATTTTAATTCACGTAAGGCAGTCAGATTCTGAATTTAAACCACAAATAATAGTAAAAATTTGTGGCCCATGTTTTTTCAGAACATACCTTGCGGGCGCCTTTTCTGGTCCTCGCGGGCTACCATTCGCCCACGGGCACCGCGTTGGTTACCCCTCCACTACACCATCAGTGACTCTCATGGATTCCCCTTACTCACATTTTTAATGGTAAAGACAGCTTCTCAGTTACATGGTCATGTTGAATATCATATTGATGTGATTAACAGCAAAATATTATCAATAGTATATGAGTGGTTAAGCTTCTTGAGAAAAATTTGACATTTTTTGAAAACTTACTTAGCTAACTTCAGATTTTGATTAAAAGCAAAAGTGACATTTTATGTTCTCCAGGGAGGCTGTCTCTCTCTCTCTCTCTCTCTCTCTCTCTCTCTCTCCTCACACACACACACTGAAAACAGCCCTTGTGTATTCGATCCAAAAGAGGACGGCTTGTGGCATTATTAAACGTTTGAAATAAGGTGATCCATCTTACACCTTAAAGATATTCATGACTGGATTTTTAAACTTGAATCATATCTAATAGGAGCCGGCAGTCAGGCTGCCGTTAAACGTTAAACGTCGTCATTCCTGCACCTAGCATTCTGAGGTACGGCTCAAAACATCAGTTCTGTTCTGATGTCGTTAGTGATTGAGCTTAGTTTTGAAAATCTGGACTAATACATATCCCCCCCTCCCGTCCCCCCCCCCCCAAAAAAAAAGGGAAAACGTTGGCAGTGTCGATAAAAGTCCTGTCTTTACATCACACTGTACGCTCTACATGTGATTTTTTTTATTACTGTCTCAAAGATTTGCATCTGCATTTAAGAGGAACAAAGATATTGGACTTGACATTTGTAAAAAAAGAAAGAAATCTCCAGAGAAAGAGAGGCTCAATATGATTCATGAAACTGTGGATTTTGTTCGTTAGTTTTTAGTTGCTTGTAGGAAATATCTTACATCATTTTGCAAAGCTAATATTTTGTTTCTCTAAACTTATATTTGTCTGTTTTCATTTATTTGTGACTACATTTATTTCAAAACAATATGTACACATTTTGTTCCAACACAAATGAAAAGGAACGATAATGGTAACTTGTTTTGGAGTCACCAACTGAGAACCTCGAATTCTCATGTAAAAACTTTCAAATCTTCTCTATGAATAAAACCGAATGGTCACAGCGGCCGGCCGGTTAGAGCATCTGCCTCACAGTTCTGAGGGTCGGGCTATAAATCCCGGCCCCACTCGTGTGGAGTTTGCATGTTCTCCCCGTGCCTGTGTGGGTTTTCTCCATGGCACTCCGGTTTCCTCCAACATCCTGACAACATGCAGGGGAGGTTAAAAATCTAAATTGCCCACAGGCATGAACGTGACTTTGTACGGTCGTTTGTTTATATGTGTCCAAGGATTGGCTGTCAACCAGTTCAGGGTGTACCCCTCCTCCTCCCCGAGGATACAGTAGCTGGGGGCTCCAGCACTCCAGCGATCCTTGTGAGGATAAGCGTCTCAGAAAATGGATGGATGGTGACAATGTATACAATGTGTAATCTCGAGTCGCTCATATATTCAGGTGGCCTTGGTTTGGCCTGAGGCATTTCTAGAAAGAGCCAGGCACAGCATTAACTGCAAGAATCGAGTTGGGACAGCAGAGGAGCTGCAAACTTCACCTGCTTTTTGAAAGTCCACCACCCAGCGTGCACAAATACACACACCCAACGGCTCCAAGACAATACACAGCGGAGATTGACTTTTGATGCTCTTTGAAAAACATCACGACTGCCATCCGTAGGGCTGTTTAATATTACGCATAAAACTCTACTGCAATGTGTACTGACTTACAGATGGAGTTGGATGGAGTTCACACAAATGTGACCACGGCACAAGTGTTTGTGTGTGTGTGTGCGTGTGTGTGTGTGTGTGTGTGACAGAGAGGTTAAACCCGGTGAACCGGGCATATAATTCTTGCCAAAGAGGACATTTTCCCCTTTCCCTGGGATTAACAAAGAGCCCATTCTAACGCGATCAGATTACTCAAAAAAAAAAGCAAGAGAAAAATGAGCACACCTACATTTTTTTAACAATGTCAAGGGCCCCTCTGTTAGCAGAGATGTTAGAAAACTCGACCCACGACTGTTTCGACAAGGGTAAATGATAAACTACAAAGCACTTCGGTATGTCTTTAACGGTCATCCATTATAATGGTGGACACGAGCAATCCATTACAAATAATATACAAATAAAACTGATTATACGAGCTCCAAGGAGTGGATGAATTGTTTATAATATCATGACAAATTAGTCCACTGATGTTTTTTTTTTTTTTTTTTTTTAAAAAAAGATCCAACCTGTATGATTTTCTATGAATAAATCACTTTTTTTTTTTTTTTTGCTGTGTTCTAAGCCGTTCATCCTTTTACTCACCCACTCCACAGGTAGTGCACTCAAACAGCTCATGGCCCCTGCACTCGGAGCAGGTGGGATGGCAGAGGACGCACTGGCTCTTGAGCACAAACTGCCCTCTCGGGCAGGAAGACGGAGGTCTGCAGCCGACGAGAGCGAAGATGAGGACTTGGATCGCGGCGAGCAAGAGGGACCTCATGGCTGTGGCTATGGTGACTGCGAAAGTGAGGAAGAAGAGGAGGAAGCAGTGCTGCTGACTGACTCGCACCGACGCAGTGTCAGTGCAGCAAGTGAAGCAACCGGACTCTAACACCAACCCACTAATACTGTAACTTGCTAGACCAGTTCAGTGGGAAGTGGACACCAATGGTCAATGTGGAGAATTATATTATCATATTAGATAAGATATAGGTAGATGAATAATGTATGGGTGTTCACCGGAATCTACGAGCATGCATTCAAAATGTGCGTGTTGTAATCATCTGACCTAGATTTATTCAAAAGTAAAATGTAGGTCGCACCCGGTTTATTGAGGTTTAAGGGGAAATTAGAGGGATTCTGTGGCTGGGATTCCACGCCGCGGCTGTTTATTTATTCAACTGCCGAAAGCGGTGCCAACGTGGGTAGAACATTTGTTGAAGTAAGGTCTAATAAAAGTCAAAACAAGTATTTTGAGATGATTTGAAGCAGGAGAGGTGGCTCATGAGGACAAAAATTAGGGTTTATCAGAAGCGACGTAGCTTGGGGGAAGGATTACCTGCCTTTACCGTTTACGCACAGACTATTTAAAACGCTTCAGTAGTATATACGTAAATTATGGTAAACTCGTCGCTTTATTTGTTACCAGAACCACAAAGTATACCAACTGAAATGCTTCGGGAGTCCAAAATTTAAAATACAGATTTTTTTTTTTTTAACTCAGGCACTACAGCGGCCTCTCGCGGGTTTTTTTGGGTCCTCGCTCACTTCACGCTTCTGCGTGCGCGCTCCTGAGCTCCGGCCGGTAGTTGACGTCACGCGGCAGCCGGAGGGGGCGTGGCTTGTCTGTGCTGCAGCGGAGGAATACGACACCAGGATGAGCGAGCGCGAGAGAGAACGACACGGAGAGGAGGGAGGGAGACGGCCAGCCAGGAATTAACGGTTCGTCAAGAGGTCTGCACTGATAGCGTTACGATGGGGAGCAATGACTGACGGAAGAACGGTAAGAGACACTCGGGTTCTTTTTTTTTTTTTTGTATGGGAGGTTGGTCTCTCCCCCTTACAGTACGACAGGCCCCTGTTTCTATGACTGCTTTACAGCCATGCACAATAGGTTAGCACTGCGGACAGGTGCACCTGTCTTCTTTATGTGCGTGGACGTGCTTCGATGCGTTCCTCTTGGGCTACGCTTTAGATTTTATTTTTAGGTTTGAGGATCAAACGTCCGAGGCCAGCTATTACGACAAGTGGTCGTGATACAACGTTAACCGTTGGCGAAGAGTTAAACACTGTCAACATGAATGTGAGGCTACATGTGTGCTTAGTCACATGCATTTTTTTTTTTTTTTTGGTGATATACAGTAGCAATGTACATGTGACAGTCGGCTGTTTTGTGGGAAGCTGGCCCGTTTTCTAACCAGTGAACATTTAGCTCGCTGAACCTAGCACAGTGAATATCAATCACACTTTTTTTTCTCGGACAGATTGTTTAACAGAAAGACATGATCATAACAATCACACATGAAATATTAGAGGTGGGTAAAAGCAGTATAGTAGAGCAGTGGTTTTTAGTCTAGTTCCTGCGTAATATACATTTTCCTCATCAATGGCCTGGTTTATGGTGTCTCCCATCAATGAACGTGTCAAGGTATGACAAAGCCACTATTTTCCTTTTTTTATTTTTATTTTTCATGTTTACATTTATGTCTCTCAGTCACCACCTTAGGTGGCGAAACTGAAGGACACAAATTTGTCTTATTTGTCTTTTGTTTACATCACGCAGTATCTATTCAATTCTAACCTGCTTTTTGGACATGGCTAGAACAGAGCCACAAAGCCAAGAAGAGTCTTTGGGTGCCAGGCTAAGCTTGTGCCATGCTGTCTACTACAGAAGGCTTCAGTAAAGAGAGGGTCCTTGGCAGCCGATCAGTTACCGCTGTGAATTATGTTCCCGTCAATGACATTTCTCCATCCATCCATCCATCCATCCATCCATCCATCCATCCATCCATCCATCCATCCATCCATCCATCCATTTTCTTCGCCACTTATCCTCACGAGTGTCACGGGAAGTGCTGGAGCTTATCCCAGCTGTCAAGGGGCAGGAGGTGGGGTACACCCTGAACTGGTTGCCAGCCAATTGCAGGGCACATAGAGACAAACATTCGCACACACAATCACACCTAGGGGCAATTTAGAGTGTCCAATTAATGTTGCATGTTTTTGCGATGTGGGAGGAAACCAGAGTGCCCGGAGGAAACCCACACAGGCACGGGGAGAACATGCAAAATCCACACAGGCGGGTCCGGGATTGAACCCGGCATCTCAGAACTGTGAGGCCAATGCTTTACCAGCTGAGCCACTATGACAAAATCAGAACAGAGATGACGATTTGTGTGGAACTCAGCTGGGCTTTCATGTCACTCATGACAGCACTCTAACAATGCGGAGTGACATTCCTTTTCAAATATCTTTGCCAACTGCCCGCTACTGCTATTACCTTACCAAAGAATTCCCACATCATGATTTGTAATTGTGAAAAAATAACAAAAAAGCAATGGTCCCTATAGTAAAAAGCAGCCGACTGTCATGGGTTTCTGTCATGTCTACATTCGCCAAAGTTTTGTCCCTCAAAGGAGATGAGAAGAGTGAAGAGCCTCACTTAATCTGAGTACAATGACTGCCCTTCTTTAAAGTAGATCTCGCTCTTTTAGCATAGCTACAGGTGGGGAGGCCATGTCAAGTGTTTTCCTGCATGTACGTAGAGTGTGGTCATCTAGAGGCCATTAAGGTGCTCTTCTCACAATGGTAAACAATCTCTATTTACTGTAAAGCAGAATTGGCAACTATATATATATATATATATATATATATATATATATATATATATATTCTGTATTTATTTTTTTTTAGAGGGGGGGTTCCCTCACACTAAAAGCAAGAAGTTGAATTTGTTAAAGCAACAAAAATGGAACTTGAATAAGGCAAACGGGGTAATGTGCATGATAAACCTGCTGGACAAGCAAGCAATGCAGCTGAGTGAACTGTCAAGCAGTGGAGGGGGTTTTGGTCGCCAATGGTAGGCCACTGGTTTTGCCGGGATTTATGACCATCTGCTTCTTTCTTGACAATTCCGTAATGTTTTTGTGGTTCAGTAAAAAAAAATAAATAAAAAAAAAATACTATATTGTACATGGAACCTCAAAACCTGAAAGTGTGTTAGCTTTTCAGTTGCTTGTGCATTGAAGAGTCATTCACTGTAAAATCTTTGTGATGATTCACATCAGTTGAGCTTAGCTGTGTCGCTCAATGCGCACGAGCAGCATTTAGTACCTTTTATAGCTAGTTTGTTTCCCTTCCTGCTTTTTGTCTCGGCATTATAAACTCTGTAGCAGACCAAATTAATCTGAACTAGCTGGCAAGCTTTGGGTGCGAGTCCTGAATAGAAAGCCTGACCCAATTGTTTTTTTTCTTGTTGTTTTTGTTTACCTTGACGCCATGAAATATCTTGGTAGTCAGAATCCCATTTTCTATTCAATACCGAGTTGGTAAATCCAGGATTGTCTTTTTAAGACACTTTATCACTCATTCCCATTCAGCGCTGTTTGACTTATCAAAGTATGAAATTATATGAAAATCCACGTACCATTTCTGGAAAGTATATCATCTGATGATAATGGGGATTTACCAGTAAATGGTTATGACAGAGTTCTGACAAGATAAGGCTCTGTTTTACTGGAGCTTCATGACATCTACTGCCTGTGTGGCTTTGACATTTTTAATGACTTCATAATAGGCTTTAGTATGATATTTATCATGAAAATAGTGTCTTGCCAGACTACAGGGCCTAATTAAAGGTGCATTGCTGTACTGTGTAGGATTTGATCTTGCCCATTATTTCGTAAAGCCATTAATAGTTTATGGCATTTTAATGAACCCTTCTTTGTCACAAACAATGATCTATGAATGTCTGTCAGCCAAAGCAGTTTTTATTATTAAAGGATTTCAATAAAAGCATTTTAAGATGCCTAATTTTTCCAGCTATGCACAAGGTTCAAAGCTATAAAGAGGATGCTCCTAAGCAAAATCTCACAGAGGTCATACAAATTATATTCCAACCAAAATTAGGTGGAAAAATATGGCTTACAGCATGCAAAATGCCACATATGGTGCCAGACATCAGCTTACTTCTCCGGGACATTCATTACATGTGCATCAAAAACGGATGAAGCCAAAAGGATTGTGGTCAATGTGACAGGTTCCACTTGCATCACTCCCTGTTCCGGGTTGCAGTTGCTGGAGATGTCCGGCTTTGTCGCACTTTCCCCAGCAGGAGAAACAGGTGAAGCTATCCCCTGCCTTCCTGCAATCAGGCAGCAAGGGAACATTTTTCCAAATTAAAGACAGCACGGTTGCACCGTGGCGGCACAATTCAGATTCATGAAAACCCACAGTAGGTCATTTTCTTTTATTCTCAAAAGGAGGTCACGTGGCCTTTTCTGTGCTTCGGGAAACTCCATTTTGTCTGTTAGCTTCTTCCTGCAGAAGGAGGCACTTTTAAGGGAATGCAGGCTCAAATCAGTTGTTCAGCTGTTGCTCATTCAGTATCTTAAGAAGAGTAAACAAAGACCTGCTCTTTGTGGCTGTCTCGTTGAATGCTTATCAAACAATCAAATGAATGACATATTGATGAGTAAAGGCAGTAACTTTGCCCTTTCAAATTCAATAACACCGCACCCTTGTCTGTCAACAGGCAAAACAAAAGCAGAAATTGGAAATGACTTTGGGTCAACAGGGAACAGGCAACAGAGATTAGTTGAAAGTAGTGGTTTTCAAGTTTGGTCACCTTGGGACCCACATTGTTCTATTGTCACTATGTTGCTTTTATAAGAGTTAAGAACAATGAAGAAAATGTATGATTTAAAAAAGAACTGGATGACTTTTTAACACATCTGCCTCACAGTTCTGAGGTACCAGGTTCTAATCTGACCTTTCCTGTGTGGAGTTTACATGTTCTTTCTGTGCCTGTGTGGGTTTTCTGTGAGTGCTTTGGTTCCCAAAAACACGCATGGTAGGTTTAACTACCGATTGAACTATAAAGAAGTTTGCATGGTTTGGAACCTGCTTCCTTCAGCAGTGGGGCACTGGTTTTGACGCAATTCAAAATTATAATCTCCGTTGCACGGCGTCTTCACGTCGTCCCAGGTTATTTTCAAACTACAGAGAATGTTTCCCCCGTAGTAAAAAAAAAAATCTGGGGTTTGTGAGCCGTGTGGCCATGTTGCCTCGGCTCAAGCCGAGTTAGTTAATAGTATGTAAAGCATCAAATGTTGTTGAACATCAGTGCTAAACTTCATTCATAATGTATAATATGCCCGTCAATGAACAAGAATATCTTTTGACCAGAATGTATGCAAGATATAGCCCTCTCATGGTACTTATAAAAAATGAATGCCGCTGAAAGCTTCTTTTCAAATATTCACATTTTTCCTTTAATTCTCACCAACTTTCTCTCTCTCGAACAACCTGGTTCTTCCTTAATTCTTAATCTATCATTTTATGGTTTAAGAAATGTGATCAAGTCCAATATATTGTGTATGGAGCGTCAAACACCTATACAGGCTCAGTGTTCAGGGCGTCCATACATTCGTTATTTGGGATGCGCATCTGGCTACATCTGCATAGCCTACCCTTTGGGTGATGCATGAACCAATCATGTCGAAGTAGGGTGGGTCTCGTCGAGAAAGGGTGTGATATTTCTAAAGGCCTCTTTATACTCCCACGCTTGCACAGCCGTCAGCGCCCACATTGCATCATGTGGTCGACGGTACACAGCGCACACAGCAAAAATTGTTGTTGCGCATAGAATGCCATGGAGATTGTCTCTTGTGATTTGTCTGTTTTAGTCAAATGCTGTGATGACATACTCAGCATTCTCATGGTTCCACATACCACCTACGCCGTCTTTAGCAATTTTTGGAGCAAAATTCAATGTATCATGTGTTCATTTAGGTCCATTTGTTCTAGCAGGCAATTTTCCACAGCCGCCATTGTTGTTGCTTTGTTCCTTATTCTGTAAAGTAAAATAACAATATTAACAATCCTACATTTTTAGATAAAACTACTGAATATTAAATCGGTTGGATTAGTTCCACACAGGACTCCGAAAAGAAAAAAATGGATGTTTGGAATTTAGACACCCTTGATTTAAACCATACAATCTTTTTTTCACTCGGCCCCCTCAAAGAATTGAAATCGAGAATCATTTGGAATCAGAATCAGAATCGGGAACAGAATCGCTGAAATTCAAATGATGCCTAACCCTATGCATAAGGTATAATGGTTGATGACTTGAAAATTATACTGACTGACTGTAATTTACATCGACTTTTGAAGACAATTATCGAGATATCCTTTGCATATTAATTTGATTTCAATTTACCCTCCGTTTCATAATTGTGTGAGTTGATCTGATAAAAACTGAAATATTCTGACCTTAACGTTCCGTGAGGAAAACCCTTAGTATAAAATCCAGTGGCAAAGGCCAGATGTTCTGGTTATCTTTGATGTTTAATCAGAAAATAAAGTATATTTTACTCACTGAATATTTTTGTCTTCCTCTTTGGAACTTTTCCAAATTCCCAGAAGCATGATCTTCTGCAATGAAGGGGCTTCACGTGTAGCCCGAGTTACGTGGGCATGACACTGGGTCTTCCCCTGTGACCCTTAGCAACCGCAGCTTTCCTTTTGTTGATCACTGCACACAGTTTGTGTTTGTTGGGTCAGTAGTGTGCATCCTTTTTAGAACTGCATTGATTGAGACATATCGCAAATATAAATTTGTCAAAAACAAGTCCAAATTCTATGCACAATCTTGTTGCAGTGTCAGTGTGACAATGAGACATAAAGTGACATTATTGCTTCCTGCAGCATTTATCACCGAGCAAGTGAAGTACCAGTCTAGACTTTTATAGGCCCATGAGTTGTAAAGATGGGGTAGCACTGTTACACTTGTGTCATGATTTTTGACAATGTATCAAAATGGATGCAGCATCCTGGTTGCTGCATTTCCAGAGGATCCCACTGGCTGGGAGCCAATAAGGAGCTGTCCTCCTCCTGTCATTTTCCCAAACAGGAAGGGTAGGGGTTGTGGATTTTTAGCCGATCCACTTGTATACAGATGTTTAATGTTCCTCATGGGACGACTTAAAGTATCTATTAATCTATCTAATCATGTCAAACTCTTGGCCTGTGGGATCAATTTGAGCATTTTAGCATGACATTGGTCCTCACAATAGCATCAACCAAATGTGTGCATGCAATTCCATGAGCAGCGTCATCATATTTGTATAAACTCTCGCACTCAGTTTTAGGGGTGTGGTGGATATCACTGTCAGTCAGTCATATATCAAATTCAACAGAACCACATGGCTACTTATGCATTGCCTGTGCGTTTTAACTACTTAGTAACTTACTGCTAATTTTGAAAGCTTTATTTTTTGTTGATTGAATGAGGATATATTGCAGAAGAATTCATGGTTGTATCTGCGTAAATCTATTTGCAAAAAATGTTTCTTGGGATTGAAAAATGCATTTATATGATTCGGACATGATAGAAAACTATATTTATTTTAAGTTAAACAATGTCTCTAAATGCTTGATCAATTATCAAAAATGTGTTGATTATTTTGACAATTAATCGATTACAGTAAACGTATCACTTGAATGTACACATGAATGTACTTTATGCAAGTAGAATGACCCCCCACATCCTCGTAGTTCGCCACGTTCAGACTCATTTGGATCTGTGGATGCACCTATTCATGGAATTTTTTTTCTCCCCTAGTTTTTCTTTAATTTTTATTTTATTTGTTTTTTACGGGGCAGGGGGGAAGGAACCATCCCCCAATATGTTCCTTGGCGGTCAGTTATCTGTGGATTCTCACAAATTGCAGATAGTTGGGGTCCACTGTATACTGTAGGATGCAAGTCAGAATTTTGGTAGAGCCGCTGCTCCTCCCCATAGAGGAGCCAGATGAGGTTACTTGGGCATCTGATTCGGCCTCCTGGGCACCTCCCCGGTTAGGTGTTCCGGGCATGTCCTGCCGGAAAGAGACCCCAGCGACAACCCAGGGCATGACGTATGACTTCTGTTGGATGTCTCTCATTTATGATAGTCCTTCATGAAACTTAACATCCATCCAGTCAGCTTCTTTGCATTTAGCAGGTGTTGTGCAACGTCTAAGGAATTAGGACCCAAATAGCAGACACGTGGTTAGGTAGCGTACACTCGATTCAATAACAAAAGTAGACTATAACATATGAGAGAAGAGAGGGGAATTAAAAGTGCATGTACCACATGAGCAGAAGCAGTAAAAGTACAAACCATAGGAAACTTTTAAAAGGGTCACTGTGAAGCAAGCACAAATAATCCTGTTCTGAATCAAATAGCTCGAATGAGCCACAGCAGAAGGATGACACTAAGGGAAAAAGAAAAACAAAAGGGATTCTAACCCGCACCAAATTATGAGCGACTCAGGTCTTGGGTCATACACAAAAGGTTATACAACAGATTGTAGCGTACTCAAGACCGTGGTAAAACACACACGTAAACGGAACAATGAGGAACAATGGAAGAGAGCAATGCAATATAATAACCTGGCACCCTCCTTTTGCTATACCTACATGGCTACTGATCATTATTGCCATCCAGTGTACAACAGGAAGCCGCGCTTACTAGCAGTCAGTCAGGTAACAGGAGACTGAAAAAGAAAACAAAAACACACAGCACCATCAGCAAGTTGACACATTGTTATGTATAAGCAAAGATGGTTAGGCTAGTTTTGCATTTTCTGAACCAGGTTTCTACTCGTTTCACATGTGCCTACATTTTGAGAGACTAAGACCTGTGCACCAAAGTCACTACTAGAGTTGAGGCTTTGTGAGCAGTTTTCTTTTTTTTTTAATCTCGGAAAGTCATTTTGCAGCGGCTGACAGATAATAGGACAAACGAGGCAGCGCAACTCCGTACTCTCCAATATGACTCGAATGACAGTAAGTGATGTGTTGAGAAAAATACCAAAGATCAAAGTAATGCTTCTTATCAATTGAGACATTAGACGTGTGATTCCATTCGGTGTCTTAGCTTCAAACTAAATTCAGTCAGTCGGAATCTAACAGTATAGTTTCACTGACTTCTTGTATTATTGTTTATTTGAAGGTTTTCTGCACCCCCACTGTCTTCCTCTCCTTCTTGAATTGTGAAGCCATGGACTAGAGCTGTGTCTGGTCCAAACGGTCCCACGGTCATCTGATGGCTTCGCATCAAACCTCAGCAAAAACACGGAAAGTAAGTTTCCTAACAAAAACTTTTATTTGCTTTATAAACCACCACTGACAGCCGTACCCGTTTCCTGTATTGATCTCATCCATAAGATGCCTTAAAAAATGAAAATGAGAGCCTCTTTTGTAAGGTGAACTTCGGCAAACTTGATGCCACAGTCTGTAAGATGTAGAAATAGAGACATTGATAGTTAAAGATAAATACTTATTTTCTTGAGTGATAACATGATTAAATTTTCACGTTATTTATTTGTAAGTTTCCTGCACGGTGGCGCACCTGTAGAGTGTTGGCCTCAATATTTCTGAGGACTGCGGTTCAAATCCTGGCCGCGCCTGTGCAGAGTTTGCATGTTCCCCCCATGGCTGCGGGTTGTGGGTTTTCTCCGGGCACTCCTATTTCCTCCCAAAAACATGAGCTAATTGGAGACTCTAAATTGCCCATAGGTGTGATGGTGAGTGCGACTGTTGCCTGTCTTGCAATTGGCGAGCCAGCCTCCTGCCAGATTGACAGCTGGGATTGGTTCCGCCACTCCCGTGGCCCTTGTGAGGATAAGTGACTCAGAAAATGGATGGATGGATTTATTTCAATTTTTTGGCAGAGGAGGATGAACTGTGGTTGTGCCAGCCTACACTACCATTAATGAAGATGAACATAAGAGGCTGAGAGGGAAGGGGGATGCCATTTAAGCAAGCACTGCCCCAAACTTGCATTATGGGGGTCCGCGATCTGCTGATTTGTGCAGTTCTCTAAGGGCAGCAGTCCCAAGTCATTTTCGCTGCTTTTTGTCTGCTATACAGCAAGAAAGGGAAGCTCACTCCCCACTGAGCCTGTCACGATGCCGGCTTGTCGTCAGCCCCTGTGCAGACTCAGCCACTGTCGCCGCCTGCAAGTGACGCCATTTTTGAGGAACTGTCTTGTACGCCACAGTCTTGAAGCTTAGCTCAACTCAACTGAGAAAGGAATCAAAGGGTTCATGGAGGGATTCCATACATATGAAAGAATTGTTTGTGAAAGACAGGATTATCCGATCGAAAGAAAAAGAAAATGCAAAAGCGCACTAATGGAATTAAATCGGGTGCACATTTAATATTTTCACATAAACGTGTGTACCCCTGTTAATAATTATGTCCTTCATGTAGATTTAGCATTGAGGAGATAGTGTTGTCTCTTTCCTGAACAACATTTGTAGTTCACTTTTTTGTAATGCATTATGTGTAACATTAAAAAGTTTTAAAAGGATTTAACAGAACGACGGCACGAATAGTTAGAATGTCTGCCTCACAGTTCTGAGGACCAGGTTTCAAATTCTGGCCCCGCCTATGTGGAATTTGAAAGTTCGCCCCATGCCTGCCTGTGTTTTCTCCAGGCTCTCTGAGCATTCCAGTTTCCTCCCACATCCCACAAACATGCATGATAGGTTAATTGAAGACACTAAAGTCCCTGTAGGTGGGAATGAGAGTGTGACTGGTTGTTTGTCCAAAAATAGCTAGGATAGGCTGCAGCACTCCTGCGACCCTTGTGAGGATAAGCGGCTCAGAAAATGGCTGTATGGATGGAAAAATGTACTCCCTCCTACATGATTCCATGTCAGATAGAAACATGTAGTTGGCTGTTTCTGAGTCATAGTAACCTCCCACGTGGGGGGTGGCTGATGTGAACATGACAGCTCTTAAAGGAAAACATGAGGTTACATGGAATAGGTAGCTCTTTCTGTGTCTTGTTCCTCAACACTACACATAAAAGCAACAGTGGAAAGAAAAAGAAAATTCTTATTTTTCTGCATAAATTGGTTAAAAAATGTAGACAGATTGCAATCTGAATCAAGGAATACTGATATTAAATCTACGTATGACAATTAGAAAGACTCAAAAAGGTTATTGGTTAAAATTTGGATTTGTGATTATATTTTCATACTTATTTATTTAATATTTTAATGATTTTGTATTTTTAATGTCCATTTAATTTTATTTGTGTTGTGTTTTACTATTTTTTCCATAAATTAATTATTTTGGCTTTGACAGAAAATAGGAAAAATGTTATTTACTGTTTTCCAAAGGAAAACCAGATGTTTGTAAATATTAGTTTTATATTGATGAAACTCAAATATAATCAGTCTGATTTCATGAAGGACAGCAGGAATCAGAAAATATTTACTGTTGAGGAGTGTTGAAGTCAGAGGATTTGGACATCTCAAATTAAGCCATGACTTTAAACAATAAATTTATTGTCTAAATGGTTCTCAATGAATTTGATGATCGATTATTTGTTAATTGATTTCAATTAGTTGGCTATTTTAGGTTCTCATCTTATTTCTCATCATTCATTTTTTCTATATTAGTTTAGATTCTCGTATTTCTCATTATTTTTCTATTGTCCTAATTTTATTTGTAGTCTTTGTCTATTTTTTAAAAAAATATTTAATTGGCATTTGGGGGCTGGAGTGGTTGAATGGTATTTCAATTCATTTCAACAAGAATTATTTTTCCAACTTGGTCACAGAACAAATTATACTCCCAAGTCAAGGTCAACTGCATTTTGAAAATGAAGGGCTTTTACTTTTATTTTACTTTTTCTAAATAAAATGTATTTACGTACTTTAACTCTGATACATATCGTCTCCGCGTCTTTGTTAGTCATTGCTACAAAATAAAGAAATTGTTTATTGATGTGTCTGAACAGTCGAGGGCAAAGTGGAAGGATAGTCCTGCCCTCTGTGGTAGGGACACCTGGAGAGGAAGTTTATGAAAATGAGCCGCAGGTAAACCAGAAGATTTGATATGGATGAACTGAGTCTCTTGTACTTTCTCTCTTATCACTCACTCTCTTGTTCACTGTTGCTCGACTACTCACTTTCCCCCTGTAATACATCCCAAATGGCTGATAGTAACTAGATCGGCAAAACTATTGTCCACCCTCATTGCAGCTTTGATTTATTAAAAATACATTGTGATTAAAAAAATTCTGTATGTCTTTTACAACATTAGTTAGCAGCTCTTACGGGCCAAAGGTAGCCAAGATTACTTTTCAAACCTTGAGGCATCTGTTTTGGTTAGTTACAAAATATCATGTTGTGCTGTTTAATGCAAACACCCCCCAAGGGCTACTGAATGTCTTCATATGCGGGTGGGGCATCTCCACTGGGCTTGATCTCTTCTTGGGTCAAAGCCACAGGCCTGAGCAGGGTCTCTTCTGCACACAGAGGTCCGCTATTGGTGTTGTAAACCTGTGGGTGTTTGTTTCTTTGCCGCTGTTGCTCGGAGCTGCTCTCTGACCCCCACACTGCTTCTTTCTGAGGAATGAAAGTTATGCATGAAGTCATTCATTCCGTAGAATGAGGGAGTGAACGCATCTCATTAGTGTTGTTTGTGACATAGACTTGTGACCATGAGAAATTAGCGACTGTGTTTCTTGGACTTAAACCACTCTCTTCGTAAACAGGAGCATTGATGTGGTTTAAGATACGCAGGCGTCAGCCCACAGAGGCAGGAAAAGAGTTAGCATTGTTGCTATTACAGGCAGTGGGCCAAAGGCTTTGGAAACAAGCAGGTGTGTCCTGTGTACGACCTCTGGCTGCGACTCTGTTGATATTACATCTGTACGGCTGGGTGTTATGTTATGACTGTGAGTAAGATGAGGAGGAGCGCCGCTTGCACTTGCTTGACCCCTGCTTCAGTTAGAACGCAAAAAAGTTTTCTCTTCAGTGCTTGTTTTCATGCGACTTTTTTTTCATGATTTCTTTGTCAGATGAGAACGTGAAGGCTGGCGTCCACCAAGGCCTCCGCTGCGCCGTGGGCAGCGCACACACATGATCACATGACTCTGGACATGGATGCGGTCCTGTCAGACTTTGTTCGGTCCACGGGGGCAGAACCGGGTCTGGCAAGGGACCTGCTGGAAGGTAAGTGACTGTTGTTCCTAACGGCACTAAAAAGGGATGGATGGTGTGATCGATCATCTGCTTCTTGATGTGTGCTGGGTTCTACGATTAAGAGTGGGGAGAAGAAGGATGGAAATGAGTTGGGAAGGGAACACAAAAGAAAGAAAAGAAGGGAGGGTAGAACAAGAGCTCACGACCAGGAGCCAGCTCACTGATTTAGAAAAGGCTGTGACATTTTAACGAGAGTGTTCCCCACAGACAGCTTTGTGGCCATTCACTGTGTCTCAATGAGGAGTGCTGTGCTACTGGCATGTAGGCTTAACTCACATAGCCAACCAAACAAAACATTGGAGTGCAGAAGTTCACAAGCCAACAGAATTATGGTCCGTGGTTAGTGAGATCTCAGCCATTGCCCTGTATTAATGGAAATTAAAAAGAAGTTCAAGATCATGCATAATGTATTGTAAAAAAAACAAACAAAAAACTGAAAATATTTTTTGTTTATGTTTGTTGTGTAGCTGGTTTGTAATGCTTTTGTGTTTCCGCATTTGTACAACTTCCACATTAAAATGCAGAAGAGATGTGAATTATTTCTATTGATTTATTATCTGACGTCACTGATGTTGTATTGTTTTGCCTGGTTTCAGTCCAGGCAGTGTGCATTCGGTTCCCACTCAGTGATTGTGTGAACACGGGTGTGAATGGTTGTCTATCGCTATATGTACCCGGCGACCGACTGGCAACCAGTCAATGTAGTCCACCTCGTGAACCTGAACAGGATGAATTGAAATTAGATGTATAAATATCTTTTATATTGTTTTGAATTCACTAGATTCATCTCTAGTTCAAGTCTTGATTAAAGCTTATTTCACTTTTAGTTATTTATTTGTCCACCATATTTGCTCATATAAACCACGCAACCATCGATTTGCTGCTATCCATGGTCAAAACATGAAGTATTAGCCATATTTTGTTAGATTTTTCAATGAAATGTTCTGCTTTGTGCGCATGAGCTGTCCGTTTCTCTTCTTCACCATGTATTTCCACTCGAGTTCTGATATTAGCAAAGAACAAAAACAGTGATCGATTCAATCAATACTTGATGATATGGTAAATATAACCTTTTAAAATAGTGTACCATCTACAATGACCAAGGGAGATGCTAGTCCAATTGTCTTGGGTTTTATTGTAAAACAACAAAACACAGCTACTTGGGGCTATAGCTGCTGCCAGAAATAACAGAACTAAACGTACTGAACTCGACAGATAGCTTGCGTGCACCCCCAGTCTCTCTCACGTTCTCTCTCTTCTGCCTACACACCGAGCAGCTTGATTTCTTCAAAACCACTCCGAAATAAGAGCACTAAGCACAGCAGCTCAGCAAGCAACACAACCTGTTCCTCCGACCGGTCAAAGTAACACACAACAATAAAGAATCATTACCACTTGATTACAGTACTGCTGAAAATAGGGGAGTCATACTGGCTAGAAGCTTCTCCTTGGATTTCCAGAATGTTGAACTACAGAACTTTACTGTTCCCTTCTGACTCAGCAACAGTGATTACTTTCTTCTTAAAAGGATTGGAGTTAATTGCCCTTATTTTACTCAATTTTTTTTAACTTGGAAGATGTATTGACAGTACAAGAAATAAATCTCTTGAAATACTTTAAAATCCTATGCCGTCACACACAATCCAACACCATTTTAGAATAAAGTGGTCGATAAATATGCTCTTAATGCCGTATATTTGCTAAATCCTGCAATGGTGGAATTCCTGAATGAGTAAGTTAAAGCTAATACATTCTTTATGGTTGTGAGTAACCTATGTTCATAATGTGTCCACGCTTCATTCTGCTGATGAGGGCCGGTTCAAATGAAGGAGAGAACTGATTTTCCACTGAGAGTTTGCATGAAAGCACTTAGAGACCATGCTTCTGCCGCCATAATGCTGGGCCGTGGGTTGGCAACATGGGTTTTGATCACCTCTGAGAGACGTTCACTAAATCCACTTTGCATTGATTTGGCTTAAGAGATGGTTATGAGCGGTGCCAAATTTCATGTTCAGTTAGTGGAGAAGCATTATGTCTGGATGTCTAGAGGAAATGGCTCCCATAAAGGAGTCCATTAACTGGCCCGCGAACATGCTCCGGTTACAAGCCGGTTGACACTCGCTCCTCTGAATGTCTTCAGTCGCAAGTATTATACAAGTACATGTAGATTGTTCTCTCATTATCAGAAGGATCAGTACCCTCTATTCTGCTGTACTATTGCTCTCTTGTTAAGCTTTTTCAAAAACAAAATCTATTTAGATGAGCTGTGCTTCAAAAAATGTGTTAGAGCAGATTAAGCGTTCAAGAGCTTTCTCTCTGAAAGCAGTTGCCTGCTTCCTCTGAAAAAGGACGAGAGAGGCCAAACAGAGCCAAGGACTTGACAGTTAAACAATGAGTTTACAAATTCTTCTTTTATCTGAGGCCAAATGACATCCTACTCATAATTGCATTACATTGTTTTTTGAAGAAATAATTATTTTAACTTTAATGCAAGTTCAATAATCATTTTTGCACACATACACACTTCCTTTCAACGGAGTCTTACCGAGACTCTTTTCCTGCTCATGTTCTTCCTACGCGTCAGGATATTGCCGTCATTCTCTTAATGGATCTGTCTCACTTTGCCGTTATTACTCTTCTGCTCCTACTCAACCTTTCACTGTTGCTCACTTATTCACTGTTTTTGGTTCATGTGGACTACTTTTAACATGGGCCTTGTGTTTAATTATTAATTAATATAAAATGACACACTAGAAAAGAAAAAAAACAGAATATGATGAAAAAAATAGAGGGCAGTATGTTTTTTCTTTTTTTCTTTTTCTTTCAGCTTTCTGTCGCATGTCATGTATGAGAGATACTTGTTTACAGTAAAGTAGTTTGTGTCATCCAAGGAACAGTTCCGTGGGAGTCTGCCAACTCAAATCTTTTGGTTAAAAAGAAAAGAAAAATCAGCTTTGCTTAAAATGATTTCATTACATATATTTCTTTTTTGTATTTTTACCTCACAGGTAAAAACTGGGACCTCAGTGCTGCTCTGAATGATTATGAGGAGCTCCGGCAGGTCCACACTGCCAACCTGCCGCAGGTCTTCAACGAGGGCCGCTACTACAAACAGCCGGAGGCACGTGACACGCCAACCCATGTCAACAAGATCGACAGGTCGTGTGCGCAGAAGCAGGAAGACAATGGACAAGGTAGACTGTTACTGTGACCACTTTGCCAATTTGTATGCCTGGGAATTCTTTGGCTCTGG
Source organism: Syngnathoides biaculeatus (assembly GCF_019802595.1). NCBI lineage: Eukaryota > Metazoa > Chordata > Actinopteri > Syngnathiformes > Syngnathidae > Syngnathoides > Syngnathoides biaculeatus. The sequence continues at coordinate 32,774,286 of NC_084645.1, forward strand.
CTTCCTCCTATTTTCAAAAAACATCCTTGTTAGGTTCATTGAATCCTCTGAATAGTCCAGAGGTGGGAATGTGAGTGTGAATGGATCTTTTCTTAAATGTGCAATTGGCAGACAACCAGCTCAGGGTGTAGCCAGCGTCCTGCCCTAATATAAAATGGGATTGGCCCCAGCTCACGTTTGACCCTAATGAGGACAATTTTACTTTTGAAGATGAGTGGATAATTAAACTTAATGTGAAGATATGTGTAATTATGTGAATAGTGCTCATTTTTTGCATTATAGTACAGCATTCTCTCATACTGGCCACCACACGAACAAATACTAAACGCTCCATTTTCATGACTGAATTAAATCCAGCGGTGTATGTGGTGTAAGTCTGGGAGGAGGTAGAATAGACCCAGTGTTTAATTTCATCTGCCCTGGTGTGGGCATCATCACACCCAACTACAATCACGTGCAATTGAAGCTGTTCCTCTCACGGCTCACCAGTGCCCCACTAGGAGTCTTTAACATGATGGAAGAAAAAAATGATTTTCTCGATTCCGGGAGGTCAAAGTGTGCAAATGTATTTATAAGGAACTGCAAGCAGACCTCCAGGAGTGGGTGATGTAGAGTTGGCAAGCGAGGAGATCACAGATTTGCGCTGTGAAGTAGGCACTTGGAGACCACCCCGCATTCAATCATTCATGCTCGAGTCCCCCCACCCCCACCTCACCTCCATCCCTAAACAGAGTGTCAATATGTTGGCTGGCATGTATGTAAGGACACACCCCTTGCTGCAGCGATGCATGTATCATGGCACAGATAGGTCTTCCAAATAGGCAAGCACGTGGGCAGGAAGCCTCACACTTGCACGAAAGTCAAGATATGGCAGTTTTTGCGCTCAATCTTTCCTGTGCCAACTGCAAAAATAGATCCCTGCTGAGTTTCTCAACTAATATCTCCATAATGGATTCCTTCTTTTTCCCCCTCAGGTATACAAAATTTTTTCCAATACATTTAAATAAATTCAAATGGGCTAGCTACTTCAATTATAACAAAAAAATTATAAAAATTAATGTATAAAAATTGTAAGTCTACCGTGTTTGTGGAGTGTATTGATGTTGGAGTCTCTTTTATTTTGGACTGCATTACTGTGGGTGTTTACACAAGTGCTTGTGCAGGCATAGTGATGTTCTAAAGTTGAGTTTGATATCCAACATAACATTGCATTTGATTTCCTACTAATGTTGGAGCACAGGCACTGCTACTAATTTAGTCTGCCTCCTCTGAAGCCAGTTGTTTTTCCCTCATCCTTTCACATCTGTCTCATCTGCCCCTCTAGAGAAGCGTCTGTCCCGTGGAATCTCACATGCCAGCTCCGCCATTGTCTCCCTTGCGCGACTACAAGTGGCCAACGAGTGTACCAACGAGCAGTTCCCTCTTGAGATGCCCATCTACACATTCCAGCTGCCAGATCTCAGTGTGTACAGCGAAGACTTCAGGAGTTTCATAGAGAGAGATCTGATAGAGCAGTCCACAATGATGGCTCTGGAGCAAGCTGGTGAATATCATTTTTGTTCACGCTTATGTCTTTCTACAAAATAGCGGACAGTCAACAACATAATGCAGATGGAAAAGAGGATGAGTGTTAAATCTGAGAGTTAAAGGGAAACATCTGGGCAAAAGCCCGAGGTTTCCCAACATCTAGTATCCCCAAGGATTCATTTTGCGTCTGAAGGTTTGAACTTTTGGAGAAACTAACTCCTGAAGTTTCACATCTCCCTGCAGACTGCAAAGATCATGACACCAAGCCGCCTTTAATAAACCATACAAACAAGCAAGAAAAAAGATCTTAGCCGTTTTATTAATATGGATATTATAAACCTGCAAATTATTTTTTAATGAAAGAATCCTACGTAAAATGAATTTGTAGATATACATAGAAATAATATGGTTCTGCAAATTATGAAGTGCAAAAAAAGAAAAAAAACTGTCTGAAAGGTTAACAAGACTCATCTATGTACATTTGTTAAATAAATAATGAAGTCATTTCAGTTGTGAAGACTGTGCAAAGCTCAGGGCTGTTAAGATGTGCCCGATTCTCCCTGAGGGACGCCGGCTGTGGTGATGGGAGAACAAGTGGATTTACATCTTGGTTTGAGGTGGATTATTTAGCTTTTTTTTTTTTTTTGCTGTAACCCTGGAAGAAAATGTCAAAAAAATGTTTTACCACACCCAAGATTAGTATCCAACTGACTGTTTGGTTGGAGGATATAAAATATATCTACTGTATAAATGTTGTGTTCTGAGACTGATCATTATTTTATACCCTCTTTACTGTCATGAACTACCCATAATTTTTCTTACTGAAATTGACATCTACATTTAACCCAACTTGGCAAAAGCTTCAGACACACCAAGCACACAACATTAGTGGTGGGGGAAGGTGATACACTCAGTTGATTTTCAAAAAATGTGATAGCTTAAGACGTGATATTTATTGCTTTTTTTGTTATTCCTTTGAATGTAACTACATTTTTACTACTGTTTAATTTGTACCAATGACATTAATGTAAATAACACTTTACAAATGTAAAAAAAAAAATCACATTTAGTATGCTTTTGATGCACTTATTGAATATACTGTATGTTTATGCTCAGGTCGTCTGAACTGGTGGTCCACTATGTGCACCAGCTGTAAGAAGCTGCTTCCTCTGGCCACCACTGGGGATGGGAACTGCCTTCTCCATGCTGCTTCGTTAGGTCAGTGTCCCACATTTCATATGGATTCCACTTCAGGACTAAATCTTTAAACTGCAAACTGAGAGAGTGACGCATGCCATTTGTCTGCATTAGGGTTTTTCCACTTAAAATGTTTTAGTTCTACTTGTGTCAGCCCATATTATGGAAAACTTGACATGAAACAGAGTTAGGTAAAACATTAGAGTTCATGTCATTCAGATAGTAATTTAAATATTGCTGCATTTAAATCTGAATTGGGGAGGGGGGTATACTGTGGTTACCACTGTGGTACTACAATCCATCACATATTTGCGGTTCACTATTAGTGAATTCAGCTACTTGCTTCTCTTCCTGTGAAACCTGTTCCCAGCAATTTGCTGACAAACTCAATTCCTACATTTTTAAATGCTCTTTCTGTCCCAAGATGACAGAAGATGGCCCCAAATATCAGTCAAAAAGGAAAGTAGTACATTGGTGGTGTTGAACTATGTAGACGTGATATACAGTATTTGCAGTAATTGGGAGACAAGGTTTGAATTTCAAGTCATCTTTAGGGATTTTCACAGAAGTTGAAACAGGCTCTGATTTTATTTTCAATATGATTCTATATCCGGACCTCTATAGGATGAGGTATTTGATTTTGATTAATCAATCTTGTGGGGTTTTTTTCCTACTGCATTTCACTATGTAACTAAAAAGGTTTTCAACTGGAATATCTCATTCACTGAGATCAAGCAGGTTTTGTTTAAGTGTTGTCTTTATTTTTTGAGCAGTGTACAAGTGAAATGTATATGTGTACATCTGTATAATGTATATAATGTACAGTACTTGAAGTACCAGATGCACTGCACATGAAAAAGGTACTGTATGGTACTGGATTTTAAAGTGGGTAAATAAACTGTTGCATAGCTATAAACTTCCTTCTAATTTGTTCTGTTGAATTTAATTTTTGTTTTTATATCTAGTAAATATTAACTGTATTTAATTCAGTATGTTTCATACAACAAAAGAGGGCCAGCGTATCACTAATGGTACTCATATCACACTTCTGAGAATCAGATTTAGGCAAGTAAAAATTACCAGATTCATGTCAAGGAAAAAAAGTGCTCTGTGCGCATGTTAATGCATCGCTGCTAGCGCTACGCCAATTTTTGAGGTGGCCGGACTCGTCCACCAATGTTATACGCTCTTTAGTGAATCTCAGTTGCTCTGGTAATGATTCTAACACGTTAGTTAAGTCTGCATTGCGTTAAGAAATTGACAAAAATCATGAGTCAAATTACCATCTAATGTTGCTTTAGAAACACAGCTGGGCAGAGCTGTCGTGCCCCATCCTCTACAAGCAACAATAATGACATCTGTGTCCCCTCCAGGAATGTGGGGCTTCCATGATAGAGACCTGATGCTGAGGAAGTCCCTGTATACCATGATGAAGAACGGAACAGAGAGAGACGCCCTGAAAAGGAGGTGGCGGTGGCAGCAAACCCAACAGAACAAGGAGGTTGGCAGATTCTCCCCATTTTAGCACAGTGTACCTAAGACAATTTTAGAGTTTCATTTGAACAAATCATTTTTTTCTGAATAGCATGTTTTTCCTTGTTGAGTGTTAGTCGCAGTGCCTTTTCAGTGACTTACTCTCCTTGATGACATTGGAATTATTTGAGATTTGAGTAGAACAACTACTTTTTCTGTGAGGCTTTTGCATTGGTAGCAACAGGTTCAGCAAACTACCTTTTTGGAAACTGAGACACCGGATGATGAAAGGGATCATGTGGGCGAGCATGTGTTCATCAGAATTGTGTTGCTTGTGCAGTCTGGCCTGATGTACACAGAGGAGGAGTGGGAGCGGGAATGGAACGAGTTGCTCAAGTTGGCCTCCAGTGAACCTCGCTCTCACCTCAGCAAAAATGGCAACACGAGCGGAGGGTAAGCTGTCTCGAATGCAGGTCTCCCACACGTACTCTACCCACCGAATACAACTTGCATAACATACATTTAAACGTCCAGTATTTTTTTTTTGTCCTTTTGTTTTGTAAAATGCCACAATAGTGAGAGGAAAAAATATTAAGAATTTTATATTGTTTTCTTCGAGGTCAAAAGTTTATATACATTTCTCTTGTGTCGAGTAGCGTTTCCTTTGAGCTAAATGACTTGGGTCTAACGTTTTGGATAACCTTCCACAAGCTTCTGACAGTACTCTTTAAAATTCTCTACGAAATTCTCCCTCTTATTGTGGCATTTAACAAAAATCATTAATTTTTGTGATCCTGGCTGACCTGAAGCAGGAGAGATTTAGTCATGTTTAATTTCAGACAGTGAGACAAAAAATGAAATGTGTGTCTTTGGACATTGTATGTAAAACCTCTGTATTCACTATTTTTTAAGTTTAGTTCTATTTTTAGACCAAATGTTTCAAATAAAAAAAGGACTGAATTCTGGAAGATGTAGTCCTCTAGGTTTATTTATGCATAAATTACCATGACTTGAGAAATTCTTCTTCAATTTGACCAGTATAAATCTTTTGGGGTGTAACTGTGCATTAATGTGTATTTTTGTATCATTAAATTTAGCACTGCTAGAGCATGATTGCTAAAACTTGAACATTGACTGGGTAAAAAAGTGGGAGAAATGTGTCTGTCTTTCATAAATCCCTTGTCCTTCCTATAAGTCTATGTATGAATGCTCATGTCATACTCCGCCATCTCCTGGCTTCCCTTCTTAGCTGCTTCATTTTTCTCCTGCCCACTCAACTGTAGCTTCCCTGTTGCATAAAGACAAATGCAACCACGTTTATTGAAGCAGATCTGAAACAAACTAGTTTCTTCCTCCTACGTATCAAGAAACCTATTGCGCCTTTTCTCATTTCTTTACTCACAAAGCAGGTGTGATATGTTGCCCAAAGAGGAAACAAGACTTGAGCGTAGGGATGCTATTTAGCGCAACCTAATTTTAGCTGGTTTTCAGTCACAGACAACGTCCCCTTTTAAAATGCCTCATTTACTCCATTAGTGTGGTGCTTTTAACCTGTCATTGAGTTCGGCTGTAACGCAGTAATCAGGTTTGGAATGTTTGATGGTCCTAGTGTGAGATGAGCCCATAAATGAGTTGAGTGGGATTCACATATTAAGAGGCTCTTCATTAGAATTAATTTGGCCGCGTAGGCTGTTAGTGTGCCCGACAACTTAATTGTTGCACATTTTCTTGTTCCCTGGTGATCCCAAGCCTGAGCGCTTTGAATCTACGCTTCCTTTCACTTGCTTTCATTCCAACACAAGTAGAGAGTGAACAGATGGGCCTATTGTTGGGCTGTCTGTAAACAGGCGCCAGATGAAATAGCGCTAAGGGGTGAAATCACATGATTAGCTTATACATTTCCTTTTTTCGCCACTTGTGTGCTTGTATCAGTCAGTACCAACTCAGGAAATCCTCATGAAATCCCGCGGGTGTTTCCAACTGCAGGGTGGATAACTCTGAGGATCCGGTCTATGAGAGTCTGGAGGAGTTCCATGTGTTTGTGTTGGCCCATGTACTCCGCAGGCCGATTGTCGTGGTGGCCGACACGATGCTCAGAGACTCAGGAGGAGAAGGTAAGGCTGCTCCCCATCCTTATTATAGCAACAGTGAGTAAATGTTTGACACTTCACTCCTTTACTGATTTTCAGCATTTGCACCAATCCCATTTGGAGGTCTCTACTTACCTTTGGAGGTGCCTCCGAGCCGATGTCACTGCTCCCCGCTTGTATTAGCTTATGATCAGGCACACTTCTCTGCACTGGTGTCCATGGAGCAGAGGGACCAGCAGCGAGAACAAGGTAGGTATCATTTCATATTTTTAGGAAAAATATTTGAGGTCTTTCTTCAATCCAAGGCAGCACCTTCGGTGAAATTAACGCTGTCTTCTGACTTCATGGGGAAATTCCATTCGTTCTGCCTGTCCTGCTAGAGGTGAATAATGTATGAAATCACAGTGGAGCTATGTATGATCCATTATTAAAAGATGTCAGTTGGCAGTGGGGAACTGGGAGTGGCCACAAAGTGGACGGCAGGCTCCCAGGATTTATTAAGCACTAACGCTAAGGAAAGTTATGATAAGTCACTCTGTCAATACTGTATTTGACTACTAAAAATTTGTTGATCATGTACAGTACATCAGCAGATAAACATTTTGTATCATTTATAGGAATGTGTGGGTTACACTCTACTATGTGGAGGCAGCCAGCAGAAGACTCATTTACGTAAACATTCCCCAACCAATTGGCTGCCCAGAAGGGATGTAGAAAACATGTCAAACATGAGATGTGTAGTTGTATACAGCTTGGATCCTGTGTTGAGTTAAACAAAGCTGAATATGCCCCCACCCCCTCTCACACACACACACACACACACACAACACACACACACACACACACACACACAAAACGAGTAAATATTTGATCCAACCTTCACCTTATTTTTTTCTTTGATAATTTTAATAAGATGAGCTTAAACAGGGTGGCACGATGGCTATACCGCATTGGTCTCACAGTTCTGATTACTGGGGTCCAAATCCTGGCCCCGCCTGTTTGGAGTTTGCATGTTCTCCCCATGCCTGCGTGGCACTCCGGTTTCCTTTCACATCTCCAAAACATGCATTGAATGGAGAGACTCTAAATTCCCCTTAGGTGTGATTGTGAGTGCGACTCCTGTTTGTCTCCATGTGTCCTGCAGTTGGCTGGCAAACCGATTAAGAGGAACCAGCGGTGATTCCCGACCAGAGTGCCGTGGCACAGTAGTGTGATGTGAGAGACCATCTTGGATGGCATAGTAATTTTTCCAATTTCACTTAATTTCTTGAAAAATATGTTAAATTGTGATTAATTCATTAATTCTTCAATTACATTTTTAAAAACAAACACATCTTTGGTCATTAATGTCCCAATTCATATTATAGTGCCAGGCAGAACATTTATATGCTCCTCCACTAGGTGGCAGAAGGTACAATTAACCTGTTGCCATTTATGTAAAAGAATAATTTATGGCTCCCTGAATACATCAGCCTTCTATTCAAATAAATAAGACTAAATTTCACAATTCTCAAATTTGTGGATACATTGAGATGAGCTCATCACTATTTCAGTAATTTAGTTTTTTGTAGCGTGGCGATACGGTGGGCGAATGGTTATAATAGCTTGCCTCACGGTTCTGGGTTCAAATCCCAACTTGCCTGTGTGATGTTTGCATGTTCTCCTCTTGCCTGCGTGGGCTTTCTTCGGGTACTCTCCTATCCTCCCTCATCCCAAAAAGATGCGTGGTATGTTAATATGAAGACTCTAAATTCCCTATAGATGTGAATGTGAGTGTTTTTTTATATGTGGCCTGTGATTGCCTGGCGACTAGTTCAGGATGTACCCTGCCTCCCGCTTGGGATAGGCTCCAGCATGCCTGTGAACCTAGTGAGGATAAGGGGCACAGAAAATGGATGGATGCTTTTTATTGCGTTTGTGTTTTGTGGGTTGTTGTGAGTTTTTTTTCTGATGTAATGGGGGGCTTTAAAGAATAACATGAGATGAGCTGCAGTCTAAGAGGTACATTCACTTTATGGCTAAACTTGTTAGGACACCATTGTTCGGCTCAACAATACACTGGCATGGAAACAGGAGTTCAGAACAAGAAAATGAGTCATTCTCACACCATATTACACAATTTCAATTATCTGATTAATTTTAACCACAAATCATTGAAATTTAATCAAGTCTTGATCTCTAGTTAAAATTCCTGACACATTGGGAAATGTAGCTGAAGTCCCATCCCCAACCAATTTAGTTTCACTTGGATGCTGTATTGATTTTCCCCATTTGGTCATGGGACTCCATCTTGATTTATCCAATCAGATGGCGGTGTTCCCACTCAGGACGTGTTGTTTATTCTTAAGGTCACAATCATCCTTGCATTTGTTCCTTTAATCAACAAACCGAGTGGATCTCCTTGACAACCAGCCTTAGTAGTCACGACACTCTTCCGCATCTGACTCAGTGGGTGGAACTCACTTGTCATTTCAGTGGGCAGCCAGCCAAATGCGTCTCTGCCTCTTTTCTCGCATACAGACTCACATTAACAACTTTTCCTCCATCTCTCTGCTGAGTAAGATCCTATTCTCAGCATATAAACAGCAACCTAGTTATTAAGTCAGAATATGACTGTTACAGACTAGCCGGCAGACATGATCACAAAGCTGCTAACCTTGCCTTGCAGCATATCCTCTCACTGCCAGCAGCACGTCAAATATAGCCAGTTTTTCATTACCTACTCAGCACCCATGTTTTTATTTAAGTGTGGGTTCCATGATTTGTCCACAAGATGGTGCTTAGGTCCACAGAAGCTGCTGTAAGACCATCACTTTGCAGCACATCTGCACTTTTTCTCTCTAGTACACTGAGTTCTGTGCAGGGAACATTTCAGTTGCAGCGTCTCGGATGTTATGAAAACACTTTTACTCAATTCATGCGAGGAGTCACATTACAGAGCAAAGCCACTGTCTTTTTTTGTGCGACGGAAGAAATGTTTTCATACGCTTTTGCATGCCATTATTAGATATCGTCAAATGTTCCTTGGTTGGCTCATGTTTCTGACTGTGTGCCAGCCATACAAGAGGTCATCTGAGGAAAGGGGCAGAATGTTAAGCCTCCACTGCCAATTAAGGCAGAGCAGTTCTAAGCAAGCCGTTAACCACATCACCACATATGGGCAGGGTCCTCCGGCCTGCCACGGGGCCCCCAACAAGCCAAAACTCTCTCCTGACAGGCAGACCACTGTGTGGATGTCTCAGGTGGAGACTCAGTTTTCCCCTCTCACAGCAAAGCGCATCGGAGGGGCTTGTTGGTGGTCATGTGTGTGTTCAGGTGCCACAGGCTGCTAGGGAATACTAGCTCTTTCTTCAGCCCTCTGTATGAAGGATTAAGGCAGGGTCCCTCCCGGTATCATGATTCTAAATTGCACAGACAGATCCTGCTGTTAGTGCTTATGAAGTTGTTTGTGTGGCAGCTCATTGGTAAAGTGCAAAGAGGTAATCATAAAGGGGCCACCAGAAGTTAGCGATTGTTGCAAGGGGTGCAATTTTCTTGCTTTACTGCAGTCAGGTTTAGTTCTGCATATTGTTATCACACAGACTGTTTGTCAAAGACTGACCTCTGCAGTGACAGTTGCTGTGACTTTTCACGAGCCCGCATGTGCTCCTGTGGTCAGACTGGCCCACTGGAAAACTTTATTTCCATCCCTGCTCCTAAATCTATTACAGGTTTTCTTTGGCAGCCTTGCAGCAGCCCCTCCAGCTCCCATTTGAAAGAAGTAAAAGGCTCTCTTTTTAACATAAAGACCACCTACATAACAACTAGCTAACTCTGGCTAGCTTTCACTGCTCTATCTATTAAACGACCATAAACGTTCTCCTCACTAAGCTGTCTGTTTAATTGAATCAACATGGCAATCAGAATTAAAACGTTACTTGTTGTGGTTTTATGTGCTTCTACAAATGGGATATAGCTGGAATTTAACCGCGAGGGTTCTGCTGTTAAAAAATCCACAGCGAGAGGCTGAGGTCATCTTAAAAATGGACAACCGCTGTTTACTCTGCTAGTGAATTGGGCCCTTCAACTGTGCAGCTGTGCAGTGACCAAAGTCAGGAATTAAAGTTTTCCATACAGCACAAATTGTTCTTGAACAGAGGAAACATTGGCTCAGTGTTGCAAAGCTGTAATGGGTGACTTTGTCCTCTGCAGGGTCTAAAAGTGGCCAGACAATTCACAGCTTGCGATGCTTGAGCTACTGAGTTTTCATTAGCTGCAAATAAAACTACACAGTTCAGCCTCTCCTACAGCTGATAGCTTGCAGAAAACACCCACGTTTCCCCATCCTGGCTACTTGAAGCTAAGATGCAGAGTAAGCAAGGTGAATGAGGCTGTTATGTGCACCGAGCCGTATGATGTCATCTGAATATACGCTGTGGGTCACAGTCACAGTCTGCAAAACAAGGCTGCCGGCAGGAATAGTCAATACATTACAACACGCTTTAAACTCCCGGAGCGCCATTGGCAATCTCGGAATCTGGACATTGTCCATGTGGCAGCAATACCGCACGGAGCACATTACAGAGGTGAGAAACTAGGGCAGCTGTGCTTTTGCTGCTTGAGCCAGGATGCCACCTGATGGCCTGCCTCTGCCTGCTGCATGACCCCGACATAAGAGAGAGCTGATGCGAGCTGCCTTGTGCTCACATGCCTGTAGATTTGCGAGTGTACACTGTGTACTTCTGTGAACAGTGCCTCTCATCACACTGTTGGACAGGCATTAGTCACGCCTTTTCAGCTTGCTGGTGTGACTTCTGTTGTGCAAAGCCAAACTAGACATCTGCAGCCAGACTTCTAATAGGCATTGTGTTCCTTGTGATATTACAATAAACTCCCTTTATCATGGATTATATACATTACAGACCATCCGGTAATAGGCAAAAATACACTATATAGAGAGATATCTAAAATATTTTTTGAATTGTTTCACTTATTGCACACACTTGTTAATGCTTAATAAAACACTTAACATATAAACATTTGAACCAGGAAAAAGTAGCAAAAGCAAGGATAAGTGCATTTAAAATGGTGTGCATAATGAATGCGGTGTCAATGTTAAATATGTGGCTTTAAAAGGCGGGGCCTGGAGGGGTGGGGTGTGACTTGCCGAGTTGGAAGGAGGTTAGCCAGCCGTTTGACAACTGCGTGAGCTGTGGCTGACAGCAGTGGCAGGAAAGCGTATCTGCGACTGTGGCTCTCCTTTCCGAAAAGTCTGGGTATTACAGTAAAATAACTACTGTACAGTGGTACCTTAACTGACGAGTTGAAGTTGAAGTGAGTTGTTGCATGGATATAAATACTACATAATGCTTTGCTGCCATCTTGTGGCATCCATGGGCAGTTATAAACCTTTTTATCAATTTCTAAACAGTTGTTTTTTACTATTCCAGGCAGTGTTGGACCCCGTGAAGAGCAGGACAACACTGTAATTGGTTGTGTGTTTTGCTTTTTTAATTGTTATTCTCCATTTAATTTGATCAAAATGCCATTAATTCCATCCAGCCCCCCCACAAAGCGACCACAATTAAGTTTGTAAAATAGTATTATTTTGTATAAAAATAAACATTGAACAAAGAATTTCGAGAAATAAACTGATTTTATTAAGTGTAGAGAGTGAAGATACTGTAGTATTTGTGTTGGATGTTTGCCTTTAAGGGGTGTGGCCCTAGTGAGTGACATTAGGAGCTGCAGTGATCCTGCTCAACAAATGGCTAAGATTTCATCATCGACTGGTTCTTGCCCACAAGACAACAGCATTGTAGTACCTTAAATGCTATATCCCCCCTCCCACTTCTCTTGAATGGCGGCTTATCTGAAGTAAATTTTAGCTCACAACACAAAGCAAAACATATCAATTAAGTGACGGTTTGTCTCTCAAGAAACTCGCAAATTGGGGCACTCATAAGTGAAAGTACCACAGCATACTGTGAAAATGCATGAAAATCAACAATCATTATTAACTTCAAATTTCCACCATATAGAAGGAACTTCTTCATAAATTCTGTGAAAAACAAAATCTGAGATGTAGCGAGGTCGCAGTACGTGAAGCAGTATCTAGCGAGGAATACTGTACTCAGCTTGAAGGCCTGCGTTAGCATTGTGGTCATTGATGTCAGATTACATTTAGTGATCATGTTGAATGTGCTAAGCCTTTCTGCAGGGTCGAACTCTGCACCAGGCAAGTGAGGCGTCATCACAGAATGTGTCCCACCAGTGTTGTGACGCTTGTCACATAGTGTACATAAGCATACTTAAAAAGGATACCAGAGCGAGCAGTTTGACCTGCTGTTTTTTCAACGATAAAAGAGGGGCAGTTTCTCTGTTGCTATGAAGCCTGCAGCGAGGAACAGCCGTGTGTGAAAAGAGAATGTCCAAACGGGGAGAAGCCTGCATCTTTCATCTGCATGGAGTGTTGGCAACTTGAGCAGGCTGCTTCTCTGCTGTTTTGTGTTGCCTCGACCGCAACCCCCACACACTCTGTAGCCTAATGGAAATATATCACCTGGGGAAGTAAGAGTCTCTCAGTAGGGTACACACCCATGTCGGCTCAGGCAGACCCAGGAAGCAAGGGTGGGTGCCTGTTTTCGGTTCTGCTTCTCTGTATTATTGCTGAGGTCCTCTTCCTGTCTTTAAGGAACTGATGTTATCAATGAAACATGAATGAAATCATCTGATCTCTTATCATATGCCGCTGTGTTTAAATGCACTCAATTATAGAACCAAATCAACTAGTCCAACCCCTATCAGTCTTAGAATCACTCACTTCCTCAAAGTCTCTCCACCAGGCAATGCTTTTCCTCGCCCACTGGTCCAATTTCGTGACCTAAAACCTAAAATTTGAGGTGACAAGCTTTATTGTGTACGTGTGCACAGTTCATTAAAGAGCTGTCTGAAACTTTCTTCTTTCGCAAAGCAGACAATTCTTAATTTTTGTTCAGCGTTGAATCATGATGTATCATACTCCTCATGGATTTACAGTAACCCCCCACCTGCTTTTCAGAAATTCACCTTGGTATCTCCATCTATTTACTAAATAACTCACTCGTCTGTTTTTTGTGCTGTTTCTGAAATTGTTCTAAAATCCCGCTAATGCCTGTCTAATATACATTGCTGCCAAGAAACTACGTTGAAAATTATAAAGTACACCTCGACTGAGAGACACGCTTTGTGTGTCGAGGAGGAGTAAAGATTAGCCCGGCTTGTTAATGGAAGAAGCAAAGAGAGTTTTTGCTGGATGTGTATTTACTTGCTCACATCTTTACCACTACAAATTCCAACCACTATAACAAGTAAAACAATAATTAAATACAGGGTCACCCACATGGTGCCTCGTTCATCATAACCCACATGTACCAAATGAGTAACCCACAGACCTGTTCTAAGAATAGCTTATTTCAGTTATTAAATAATTTGTAAATAAATACTTAATACAGAGATTTATGGAAATATTCCGTACTTGTTTCCTGCCTGGTTAAAAAGTTGAGGATTTCCGTGAGAAATGTTTAGCATGGTCAGTGTCTTCACTTGGGTTGGGCATTGCGTTAATATTTTTTAAGTTCCTTATTTCGATTCCGGTTCCAAATGGTTCTTGATTCTGATCCTTTTAGGGGACCTGGGTTGAAAAAGATTCCATGGTTTAAACTAAAGATTAGCTTAGCAGCCTGCAGCATAGACTAAAATGAATATTTGACTTGAGGTTCTTTATAAACAGTATCAGTGTCAAATCTATGAACTAAAAGGGAATGCATGTGACTAACCCAATTGACTAAATATACATGAATCAGTGTTTCACAACTAAGAGTTAAATATAGCATTGTTAAAATTATTTGGGACTGTTTCATCTTGACCTCAGGGTTCTGCGGGCCATATTTCAGAATCCCTGAGAAAGTGAGATTGTAACATGCTTAGAATGTCCAACATTTGTAGTTCTGCCAATGTAGACGTCATGTTTGAACCACAGTATTATCTATCATAATTTCCAGCCTAGAGAGTGCACCGTATTATAAGCCTCACCCAGTACATTTGTAACGGAAATACCATTTGGTACATACATAAGCAGGACCTGTGTAAAAGCCGCAAGTGCCCAGATTGAAACCCTCATTGAAACACAAGATATATACAAAGAAAGACGGTACACAGAGTTTTCAAAGTTTTAATAATTTTGGCTTAGCTTAACATAGCAACTACATGGTAGCACAGCACTAACAAAGCAGTTTTCGATACTCGATGCCCAACCCCACTCTTCACATAGATAAATATCATCATTTATTAATAATATATAACTAAAGGTAATTTGTGCACATTTCTTATTTCAGAAATGTGTTTCAAACTGGTAGCCCTTTACATTAATCAGTCAATTAGAAAACGGTTAGTGACCTATGCATTAAATAATCAGAGCCACTCTATTTTGTTGCTTGGGTTCGTTGTTTCTTGTTGATTCTGTAGTATATAAGATCGGGTTCTGCTCAAATTTCAAAGTATATCATCTGTTGAATAAGTCAGTGTCTAAGGGACGACTAGTTTTTAGTGACGAATCAGAACCAGTTTTAATTGTAATTCTCATTTCTTTCAGCTGTAATCCCTTTGACGGACTCAGAGCACAAGTTGCTGGCGCTCCATTTTGCAGTGGACCCTGGCAGGGACTGGGAGTGGGGCAGGGATGACAACGATAACACCAAGCTAGCCAAGTAAGAATCATGTAGCATGTCACTGGGGTCTGATGTTTAACATCAGAAAACACACTGATTTCCAAATAAATTCGGAGCAACGAAATGTTTTTTAAGTTTTTGCTGTCATTCGGTGGAGGTTGAGTTTGATTATGGACTCTGGCTCAGGTCAAAGCGTCAGAGCTCATAGAGCAAATTGTGAGAGCTACTGCATCAGTTATCCAGAGGCTTTCCCAGGGCCGGGCCTCACTGAAGCAGCAACATCCGCTCTGATTTAGCAAGGAATTTATGTAAAGGTTTCTGTTTCACATTCCGACCAGTCGGGGTTAAGTTTATCCTCCGAAACGCTGCAGTATGGGAAAGCTTGCAGATAGAAAAGGATCCGTAAGACCTAAGACCTAAACAATTTCCTCATAAGACAATCATTACAACTGTATAGTTTAGTCATTGAAGTTAAGACAAATCCCAACTTGGTTTTAGCTTCAATTATAAAGCAAAAATGCATCATGTGAAGGTTATCTACAGGACAGATGCACGTCACACATTTAACGCTCACATTCTTAATTGTCACACGTGTCAAAAGAACTTAACTATTGTCTATAATAATGAACAATGCACTATAAGGCCATGATATTCCGACAACTTTGAATGAGTCTGATCACTTCAAGTAATGTCAGGATTATATTCATTTCTTTTTGTATCCTTTGTTGAAGATAATGTCAAAACCTTTTTTGTGTGATTTTTATGGTTTACCCACTCCAAAATTCAAGTTGTACAAACTCGATTAACATTCGACGACATTAGAGGTTCCAGTCTATGTATGCATTTGATTGTCTTTTAGGTCATATGCACCAATATCCTGCAACCAGGTCCAGCATTTCACCTTCGGAAATCAAACCCAGCAAGGTGGAAAATTACCACCGTGTGCTTTCACACACTCTATCCCTCAATCAGATCATTAGATGTTTGACACTGTCAACACATTATCTGCTGTGACAAATAAAATACTTATCAAACAGCAATTACTTTCAACACAACAGGCCATGAAAAGTCAGTGTGAAACTTCTGGATTCTTATGTCGCACCTTTCCAGCACTGTCGCAGTCTTGTCGCTGTTACAACTTTGATACTACCTCTAAATAGAAAATCATTGGCAGGACGGCAATGTTCCCCAATTTCATCTGTGGACACAGAAAAGCATAACTAGGATTGTAACCCTTACCCTTTTGCATCTTCTGCTGCAGCCTTATCTTGTCATTGGAGGCCAAACTGAACCTGTTGCACAACTACATGAATGTTACATGGATCCGAATTCCATCTGAAACAAGGGTATGTTCTTTCTTGACAGTTGTATATTTCTTTTATTTATTTTAAAATGGCTCGAGACGAGTGTTTCCGAACCTTTTTATTTTTTTTAAATGTCACGGCATGTCATCCAAAAAATATATACAGTAACTACTGTAATTTCCGGCCTATAACCTGCCACTTTTTTCACACGCTTTCAACCCTGTGGTTGAGGCGGTGATGCGGAGAATTTGTGCATTTTTTGTAACGGCCGCAACTCGAGCGGAAAAGGTAATTGTGAGACCTGTGGAATATATGTGCTGAGTAAGTTACTTTTACCGGTCTGGCCCTGTTAGCGCTGCACTACCGTGTTACTGCCATGTCTCAGTGATTTTTACCAGTATGTTTTTTTTAACCGGCCCTGTTACTGCGGCGCTAGCGTTAGCATTAGCGCGGCACTAACGTTAGCACGGTGGCGTTAGCGATTGCGAGGCGGCGCTAGCATTAAACTCTCTGTGTACCATCTTTCTTTGTAAATATCTCATGTTTCAATGTGGGTTTCAGTGTGGGCACTTGCGGCTTTTACACAGCTGCGGCGTATGTACCAAATGGTATTTCCTTTACAAATGTACTGAATGAGACTTATAACCAGGTGCGCTCTGTAGGCCGGGAGTTACGGTAATT
Organism: Syngnathoides biaculeatus; assembly: GCF_019802595.1. Taxonomy (NCBI): domain Eukaryota; kingdom Metazoa; phylum Chordata; class Actinopteri; order Syngnathiformes; family Syngnathidae; genus Syngnathoides; species Syngnathoides biaculeatus. Next base: position 32,791,245 of record NC_084645.1, read on the forward strand.
GTTTACAGTGGTCCCTTGATATGTTTCATTGGCTGTGTAACCAAGCTTGTAATTCAAAACATTTATCTCAAATGATCTTTCCCCTTGAATGGAAATGCCATTAATCCATTCTACTCCCTCCCCCTCCCAGAAAAAACAAATGTTATATTTTTAAGGAAAAATTGCATTTTATATTATTGTACTTAATTAAAAACATAAGTGTAATAACCATACTATACGTCAGTGGCATAGATAAGGAAAGATGCATTATTTATTTTCATTTTCAATGTCAATTCGGATTGGCACACCTGATGATCTCTCATGGCAGAGTGGTTAAGAATCACTGCTTTTGAGAAACTACTCCATATGGTGTTGAGGTTGCAGCGTTCACTGATTTAGGAAATTATTAAGAAAATGTCACTGAGGCATTAGTGGTCCAACAATGTTCTTTGTTTTTGATCTTTGTGGAATGTAGGCTCCCCTGGCTCAGCCTGAGTCTCCGACCGCATCTGCAGGTGAGGACGTGCAGTCCCTGGCTGAGTCCATTGACTCTGACCGCGAGTCTGTTGGAAGCAACTCCAACATCAACACGGGCAAGAGTAACAAGGAAAGGGACAAAGAGAAGCAGCAGCATCGCAAAGACAAAGACAAGAGCCGGGCCGATTCTGTAGCTAACAAGCTAGGTAGCTTCAGCAAAACATTGGGAATCAAGCTAAAAAAGAACATGGGGGGCCTGGGTGGTCTGGTCCACGGCAAAATGAACAAATCCAACTCTGGCTTAGGTCGAAGCGGGGAGAATGGCGCAGAAAAGACAAAAAAGAAAGACTCAAAGTCACCCAAAGGGAATAAAGATGAGACTGGCCACTCAGCCAGCTCCACTTCCTCTGAAAAGGCCACAAGCCCCTCCCCTACAGATCGAGACAAACGCTCCAGCTCCTCCCCCACCGACAGAACGGACAGTGCAGGGAGAGTCTCGGGGGACAAGAGTCTTGAGAACTGGAAATACAGCACAGACGTCAAGCTCAGCCTCAACATCCTGCGGGCTGCCATGCAGGGTGAGCGCAAGTTCATCTTCGCGGGCCTCCTCCTTACCAGCCACCGACACCAGTTCCATGAGGAAATGATTAGCTACTACCTGACCAATGCCCAGGAACGCTTTAGCCAGGAGCAGGACCAGAAGAGGAAGGAGGCTGAGAAGAATCCTCTGGTCCCCAGTGAGGCTGACGCAAAAAAGCCAGAAAACGAGAGTGTCTTCCAAAGGGAGAGATCGGACAGCTCGCCTCCAGAGAGCTGCTCTCCTGTCTTGCCCCACCACACCTACGCCTCACAGCCCCCCATGACGGTCAATTTGCAAGGCAGAAACAGTCCCATCCCCGCGGCCCCTCAAGTCTCCTTCCCAGTTCCTCCACTCACCCCGCCCGCAACCTCCCACCACGTCCCCCACCCCGCCTCTGCGCCTTACTCCTCCCCCAGTTTTGGTGCTAAGAGACTTGGGCCCGTTCCCGTGTCGGCCCACTACAGCCATACTCCTCCTATCCAGAGGCACAGTGTGATTCACCTCCAAGATGTCAACATACAGTCCCCCGTTGTACAAGACACCTATAAGTCCATGGTGGGCACCCTCAAGACATGCGCCACCTACCCACAGCAGAACCGCACGCTGTCCTCGCAGAGCTACAGCCCCGCTCGCTTGTCAGGTGTGCGTACCGCCAACACCTTGGAAACCCTGGCGTACAACATGCCCAGAGAACACAAATCCCACACGTACACTAACGGATTCAATGCGGGAGACATTCAAGACTGCCTGGAGTTCGCCGACGAGGAGAAGTCGTCTTACACCTGGCTGAACCAAGACAAAACCAAAGGGCACAGCTCTGGAAGCCCTTTGTACTGCTTTCAGCAGCGCCGCTGCAAGAGGGACAACTGCTCCTTCTACGGCAGGCCCGAAACAGACAACTACTGCTCCTACTGCTACAGGGAGGAGCTCCAGCGCAGGGAGAGGGAGAACAAAATGCAGAGGCCCGCATAGCCATCGCCGCCAGGGGAGCGACACAACTTGCACTTTGCATCCACAACAACACGATGGAAAACCTCTTGTTATTTTGTTGGAAGAACGCTCTTGTAATCCTGCCCCCTTCCCTTGTTCATCTAGATGAGGGAAGCAGAACTTGAAACGGTGAGCAGCTTTGGCCAGATGTTATTGTTTTTTTTTTTTTTCACTTTTTCTTTTTTTTTTTTTTTTAATTAAGACGATGGTTATTATTATTTAATCTTTTACTTGTTTTAGAGTAAAAGTCATCTCTCTCTTTGCAATGTCGCAAAGAAGACCTTTTTTTATTTTTCATTGTAGAAATTATTTCAATATCATGTTGGCAGGAGCATTTTAGCAAATCAGTTTTGAATGCAATACCTCTACTGAGTTGTTCAAATAAACTCTGGAAGATTTCTAGTTGTTTTTGCAATCAAAAGAGAAGGGGAGATTGGTATTAGCTTCGGAAGCAATAAATTGGTTATCTCCTGCTACACTCTCCCCAATTTTGTCTATGCACCAATAATATATAGATACTGTAGGTTAACGCTGTCTTGTAAATTGTCAACGATTGTCACGGTGTGCTCCTAGGAGCAAATTTGAACTACAGGAATTCAAACATATATGCGATAAAGCTTCACGTTGGATCAACTTGGCTCTGCGAAGGGCATAACGGGTCAAAAGTGGCTTTGTTTTTGAATGGAATTTCCTGTGCCAAACACTGAACAATGGAGCGCTTCTCAGATATGCAGTGTTCACGGTGTGTCCCTCCTGAGTTGCCTGTCTTATACTCCTAATTGGTAAGTGTCTTAGATGAGAAGAATCGTGGGTAGTCAGAGCAAGAGCCGATGCGTATTTGTCTGAAGTGTGATTACGTGTCCGCCCCTGTAGGCCCGCCCGCCCGTCTGTCTCCCACGCAAACGCGGTGTGCAGTCATGCTTTTGATCACTCCATTGTGACCTGTCCGGTGAGACATTGTGCGTCCTTCGTCCACATGTAGAGGCCGTTTTAAAGAAGCACTTGCTGCTAATACTGTAAGAGCACCTCAAGCCTTTGTGATCATCAGTGCTTTAACCAATCAGTGGGTCTGGGGAAGGGGGTGGGGGGGGGGGGAAGCAAACAGGAAAAACCCGCGCCTCAAAGTGCTTTCTGCTCATTGAACATGACGACTGTAAAGAAGCCGTGTTTGTGTTGATGTTTGTTCTGGTGACGATATTTGTTGATAATGTACCATGCTGTCCTTAACAAAATGTGTCCTGGCCAAGGATGTCCACTGCGGTTCGCTTCTGTCGCTCCTGTCCACACTGTGGTGTCACTCCTCCTGCGCCTCCTCTTCGTTTCTACGTGACCCCCTTCATGGACTCCCACCATGTTAGGACTGTAAGATATGATTTTGTATTCCTTTAAGACTTTTACACTACTTTAAATTATTGATTTGCACATTAGGTACAGATGTATATATGAACAAAATAATAGTTTATTGTTACAAACATAATTTGTCTGTCTTTATTTTCCTGGAGACATAGAATTTTCTTCACAGTAACAGGGAGCGAGCTCTGCCAGAAATAGTGAAATACCGCGAGTAATTGATGCCCCATAAAACATTTATACATGCCTATATTAATAGTTTCTACAATAAATAGACCACAAAGTATACCCACCATGCGGTTTTGAATTGTTTAAAACTCACTTTACTACATTATCCTTGAAAATAAACAGCATGCATATTGTTTGATTAAAAAAAAAAAAAAAGTATTGCATTTGTAGCAAAGATTCACTAACTTCCACTAACAACCTGGGCTAAACTAAGCTCGTAACTAAACTTTTCTCTAAATTTGAGATGTATCTCTTCACGATGCTTCCTGGACGGCAAATTACTGTAGTTCTGTCCTATTTGGGTGGGGCCTTAGCGGCACATCTTGTGGCAATTAAAAATCATTTCAAAAATGCAAAGAGATAACTTTTTCAGAAAATACTTGGAACACAAACAGGTGACTTTGTAAATAAATTGGAAACATCCAGGCGATTACTGTCAGTGCTCTATGCTAGACAGCACGGTGTTTGAGAGTTTGGCATGTCTGACTCACAGTTGTGAAATATGGGGTTCAAATCTTTCCTCCAGCCTTCCTGTGTGGGCTTGGCAGTTTCTGTGCTTGTGTGAGATTTTCTTAAGTTTGGGTTCTCCGGGTTCATGCCACATTTAAAAAAAAAAAGTATTTTGAGGTTTAATGAAGACACTAAATTGTCCACGGAACAGTGATTTCCAACCTTTATTAAGTCAAGGCACATATTTTACAACTTAATTTAACACCAAATCTTACGGCACACCAACAAACAAAACTGTCACAAGAAGTGGATACAAATATACTGTATGAACTTCCTGCCATCTAATGGAAGAGCATTTCTTTGATTTATCTGTCACTATGCATCACTGGCATGAATAGATGAAACAAAAGAAACATTATTTCTTGTAAATGGATTATTTTTTTTGATCATCCATCAATTCATTTTCTTAGCCGCTTATCCTCACAAGGGTCGCGGGAGTGCTAGAGCCTATCCCAGCTGTCGACAGGCATTAAGCAGGGTACACCCTGAACTGGTTACCAGCCAATGGCAGGGCACATCAAGACAAACAACCGCACTCACAATCACACCTCGGGGCAATTTAGTCTCTAATTAATGTTGCACATTTTTGGGATGTGGGAGGAAACCAGAGTGCCTAGAAAAAACCCACGCAGGCACAGGGAGAACTTGCAAACTCCACAAAGGGTGGGGCCGGGATTGAACCCGAGTCCTCAGAACTGTGAGGCCAACGCTTTCCAGCTGATCCACCGTGTCGTCGATTTATTGATTCAACAATTCGGTAAAATGTTATCATTTCCCTCAGCACACCTAAAAAGTGCTCGCAGCACACTAATGTTCCACCGCGCACTGGTTGGGAATCACAGCCGTAGAAGTGAACATGTGAATTTTTGTTCTTCTGAATGTGGCCTGCAATTGACTGGCGACCATTCCCGGGTGTACCCTGACTCTCGCTCAGGGTCGGTTACGATAAGCTCGAGCTTACCTTCGACCTTGTCGAAGACAAGTAATGTCGATGACTAATGGACAGATGGTGCGGTATGTATGTGCTTTAACTTCACTTGCAATCCAGTATAATGTCCTCTGAGATTTTTTTTTCAGAGGTTCTAAAACCAGAGGATGTATTATAGCTTGAATTGATTCCGTTACACACCACCTTGAATGAATTGTGTAGTGATTACATTCATCATGATGCTGTCAGGACTTAGTTGAAAATGTAATGAACAATTAAACACTATATAAGCTTTAAATTCAGCTATTTTCCAGTAAATCCCCACTCCATGTTGAATACTGTTTCATCTAACTTCAGCAAATATGGCTGACATCCTGTGCTGAAAACACAATACTTGCAAAGTCATTGTTCATATTTGTGAGTGACTTGTTAATTTAAAACAATGGTAGATTTTTTTCAATAATGCGCTTGTGACCCGCAATGCACTCCACAAATGTATCCGACATGCAGGTTCCAATGAAAACACACAATTTTTTCCCACAAAATGCAATGGTTAAGGTACTGAGGTGAGCTACTTTTGCCATAAAACAATTATGAATTTAAAAGAATTGTACTTCTTCAAGAAGAAAAGCTCAGTTTCATCATTAAAAAGAACATTTTGAAGTAACACAAAAGGATATAGTTGGTAAACGTGCGCTAATCTCTTGCGCAACATTGGGCTAAAGCATTAAAGCGGAAGTACACACGGTGAAGAACACATTTTCAAGGACCTAAATCGGGACAGTGAAGAATATTGAAGAGCAAGACGTGAAGTGGACTGACCGTCAGCAACCCGCCCTCTACACTTCATCCACGGGTGAGTACCGTACTTTTATTTTAGCCTACCGTATTTGCTTTAGGCAGCACAGTGAACTAATGGCCTCTTAGGTCTAAGGTTCAAGGTCTGATTCTAGGTTCAAGGCTTCCTGTCTTGAGTTTCTCCTACATTACAAAGATATGCATGTTGGGTTCATTAAAGACTAAATAGTCCAGAGGCGGGAATGTGAGTGTGTGTTATTTCTAAGTGGTCTGTGATTAACTGGCGACCGGTCGAGGGTGTAAACCACCTTTTGCCCGAAGTGAGCTGGAATAGACTCCAGCACTCCCCTGACCCTTGTGAGCATAAGGAGCTTGTAAAATGGATGGATGGATAATATTTAATTCGGGCTATGGTGGACAGGGGGAAAAAAAGAGGTCAGTTAAGTCAACTACAAAAATTGGTGGATGCAAAAATTTGCCACACGATAATAGAAAATATGAACAAGAGCATATTTGTGCCTCCCAAACCGAATTGACGCTGCCTGGAACCATTTGGCCTCTGTCCATGTTTCCCACATGAAACATTTTTTTTGGGCCAGTTTGAAAAGCCTTGCCAAAACCAGCAGAGCTGCGTCTGTGAAGGATTTTTCAGACACTATTAGATGTGTAATGTACATACAGTATAAAATGATGCATGAGTGAGATGAATGGTCATTTGCAAGGTTTTTTTTCCCACCCTTAAATTGTACCAATTATCGCTTGCAAACTAATGCTAACTGCAAATGCTAACGGATTTGTCAAGGCTGATTTTGTTTCAAATTTTCCACAGTTTGTTCTATACACGGAGTGCCAACATATGCAGTTCAAAGATAGAAGTCAAACCCTCATAAATGAGTACACAATGCATGATAATAAGCAATAAAAAATTGGAGAGTGGGTTTTCTAATGGAAGAAATTGGGGAAGTGACAAGAAATCTTGCTTCCTTGTTCTCTAGACACAAATTTGCTTTGTAAATAAATATGTCTTGTCCATTTTGTAATATGTGGTGTAATATAGGGCGGTTCAGCTGGTAAAGCATTGGACTCACAGTTCTGAGGTCCAGCGTTCAAGTCCCGGCAAGGCCTGTGTGGAATTTGCATGTTGTCCCCGTGCCTGCGTGGGTTTTCTTCGGGTACTCTGGTTTCCACCAACATCCCCAAAACATGCAACATTAACTGTACACTCCAAATTGCCCCTAGGTGTGATTGTAAGTGCGAATGTTGTCTGTCTCCATGTGCCCTGCGATTGTTTGGCAACCATTTCAGGGTGTACCCCGCCTTCTGCCCGATGACAGCTGGTATAGGCTCCAGCACTCCCATGACCCTCATGAGGATAAGCGGATCAGAAAATGCTCTTAACTTTTCTGAAAGCAGGTCGCAACAATAGGAAAAAGCAGGCCCCAGGGTTACAACAGCTGAGTACCACCGATTTACACCCTATTTTTACTTTTACTACATACAAACTCCCATGGCACCCTCGTGAAACTCGTGAAAATCTATTTTAAGTGAAAAAAAAAACAAACGGGCACAGCATCAGTGGGTTGTTGAAGTGAGAATGAAGAGAAGGTTCCTTTGTGAACTCCAGCCTCGAGTGTATTTGTGTGTGGTTGTGCATGCGTGTGTGTGTGTGTGCACGTGCGTGTCATGTGATTGGACGGCCACATGAGTTCAACTCTTTGGGGTGGCTCTGATTACTATTATGGACTCCAGCTCGTAATAAATGTGAACTTTTAAGGGTGAAGAAATGAAACCTTAATGTGATATCGCACACACACAAGAACATGTTGTTGTTGCCTGTGTATCTCGCGTCAACAATAACAAAGCGTAAACAAGCTAGAGTACGCTGTTCCACGCCGCCCCCTCTCCCTCCTCCTCTCCACATATGCAGCACTGCGCATTCAAACAGGATGCGCAATCCGTGGCCCCTCCCCTTTTACCCTCTTGGATGGCAACGACTTCACGCAGTCAAACATGGCCGCCTCTCATCGGGGTTGCCCTCCGTGACCTTCTTGAGCGCTAAGCCTCCCGCTTAGCCGGTGCCAGCCACCAAAATCTAATGCCCGACCTACCATGCGCGGTGCGTGGAGTGGGTGGCCTCCGCTTTGGCATTGGGGGTAGGGGAGGACCTAAAACACACACACACTCCTGCACACTGACACTCTTGGATTGGGCAGGGTGTAGCTCCAGCAAATTACACACGAGCGTGTGGGACTGTGAGTGCGCGACTAACACACACTTGAAGCTTTTGACTCCCTACACAGTTAATGTTTATCTGCACACGCACACGATTTCATCTTGACTGTGCTGGCCTATGGAAGCTGACAATGCAAGCAGGAAAAGTGTTCGCAGAGAGATTCATCAGTCAAGGAACCTCCTCCACCTCCACATCCTGTCTGCACTCACACAGTGTACGAGCGCATCCACACGACGCAGGAGAAAGTGTGTCATCAGGGAGGGCCGACACGTGACTTGGAAGAGACCCTCAGAGAAAGGGCCTCACAAGCAGATCTCGCGCTTTCTCACTCTCTTTTTAATATGTAGGGTTTTTTTTTTTTTTTATGTGGTTAGTTTGCTGTAGTTCCAGGATGGAAAACACAGGACACAGTATTAAGTACACGTGCACAATTGAATCAGAACCAATAAAAGAGCTATTATATTTCAAATCTAATGATTTACTGGTTTGTCAGGGAAGTATTTTCATGTTATTAATTTGGCTGTTAGAACTACATTGCATTACACTGACATCTGTTTCAAATTAATGTATTTATTAATGGGAGGCGGAATTATAATTTCCATTCATCCATCCATTTTCTTTGTTGCTTATCCTCACGAGGGTCGCGGGAGTGTGTGTGTGTGTGTGTGTTTTTCTTTCAGCTTGTCCCTTTCAGGGTCGCCACAGGGTGTCATCTCAGATGAACGCATATATATATATATATGTATATATATATATATATATATATATATATATGTTTGGCACAATTTTTACGCCGGATGCCCTTCCTGACGCAACGGGCAGAAGGTGTGGTACACCCTGAACTGGTTGCCAGCCAATCGCAGGGCACATGGAGACAGACAACAGTCGCACTCAATCACGCCCAGGAGCAATTTAGAGTTTTCCATCAATGTTGCATGTTTTTGGGATGTGGGAGGAAACCGCAGCGACAGGGAGAACATGCAAACTCCACACAGCAGGGGCCAAGATTTAGGCCGAGGAACTGTGAGGCCAATGCTCTACAGCTGCGCCACTGGGCTAAATTGTAATTTCATTTGAGAAATAAAAAACATTAATATAATAAAGTAAAACAATCAGTAAATAGAAGAATGTTGTAGAAATATGATTTGTTAGAGGTTCATTAAAATTGTCTTTCTTATAAACTACATTAAATTATTTCTTTGTTACATTACATGTGAATGTGACCTTTTGTTTAAAATTCATGTACAGATGAACGGGTCAATCTATCCATTTTAAAGTCAAATGTTGACAAGCACAAGAACTTTATTGTCATGACTATAACGCTGACAACTTCACATTTATTGAACAGTCCAGACTAGGAACAAAACCAAAAACAGAACAGGGTAAATTGAGAATCCAAATCCGAACACATTTGACTTGACAAAGCAGCCGCACCAGTGTATCACTATGAAATTACAAAACCATCAATATTCCAATTGATAATTAGTAAGCATAAACATGAGCCTGTTGTGTTCTACATGTAATGGGAATTAAATTTGAATCCAAATTGTACACACATTATAAGCATGAATGGGTTCTTGGCAGTCTTGTGCAGTGGGACTGACTGGCAACCAGTCCAGTGCATACCCTGCCTATCTCTCAAAATCAGCAGATTGGCTCCTCCTCATCCTAACAAGGACAAGCAATAAAGACAAACTGGATTGTTGGATCAGTTATGCACGTGTCCATCACAAAGTTACCAGTCAATGTATACAAACGCTATACAAAGTGAGCAGAAACCGTTAATGTTACCTCAATAAAAAGAAAAAGCAGTCCTTAGGAGAACATGGCCGCTGCGTTGGCAAACCCAATAGTTCCGCTGTGCCAAGTGTGGCAGCTTGTGAGTTTGCTTGTATGCCTCCAACCTGCCTGGAGACAAGCAGGGTGAAGACACAATCATCAAGCAGAATTTGAAATCTTTGCACTTCCTTCCTGTCTGCATTGCTGAGACAGTTTTGGAGGGGTTCAGTGGTGGGAGGGAGGTCCCCCCCCAACAAAAAAAGCGATCTCTGCACTGACCTACATTTACATCATGCAATGTAATATTTCTACCGTGAAATACAAATTCCAAAATAGCATGCTGACCATATACATTTCTGTAGGCATGCTTGTTGGAAAGCTCACATAATGTAACAAATTTGGTCTGTAACAGAAAAAAAAAAAAAGCCCTTAGCCCATTGTTGATGCCCTGTAGTTCCTGTAAATATTTACACGGGCGAAATAAAGGAACAAGGTGTACTTCCTGTTGCAACAATAATACTTGCCTGTGTGAGAAAGGAGCTCGTCAAAGGCGGACGGGCAGGGTCTCCACCCTCCTCCGCTATCATTCTAAAAGGCTGCTTGAACAGATGAAATATAATCCTTGATGAGACGCAGGAGGCCACGTTTATTTCTACAGCACGTTTCGGAGCAGCGGCACCTCCAAAGTGGTCAGCGGAGTACACAGTGAAAAGAAACTGAAACCCGGGAAAACAAACGAGGCGAAAAATGCAGAATAAGAAATAAAACAAGTGAGGCATAAAATGAATTAAAAGGGGGATGAACATTGTTGGCGTGGCCCGTTCCCTTGATTTCTTTTCAGTTTAACACCCATGCTAAGAATCAGTTGGCAGGATTTATGATAAGTGCCTGACACCTGACCTGCAAATAATGTTTTGCAATCGTCCATCCTGCGTGAGGGAGTACACAATTGTGTCTTGGAACACTTTCTGTTGTGTAAGAGCTAAAACTGCAACGTTGATGCTCTTATGTTTCTTCTGTGTTGCAACTATGAAGTCGTGCACTATGCTGTAACTTACAGATGGTCATGATTGTATAATATGTCCCCAAAGTTTTGCTGGAAGTGAACACTACTTCCTTCCTGTTAATAACAAAACGAAGAAAAAAAAAACATTTTCTCCTGTTCGGCTGTTAGGTCAAGCAGAATGGAGGTATACCTTTTATGGCGGAACAGTATGACTGTATCACAGAGGAGGTTTTAAGCGTCCGCTGTGGTTTCTGAGTATTATAATCCACATTTATTGAGAATCAGTATCGATCAATTGAGCAGCACAAAATTTGTAGTAGGGAGCGTGAAATGAAAACAAAGGTCAAAGCACAAATTGTAAACAGGATGGGAAAAATATATCTTTATATGGCTGAAACTATGGCACATTACATCTGAGTGTTGTATATGGCACTAGGGCTACACCCTGTGAGGGAAGGACAGGACAAGATAGGACAGGAGAAGCATACAGGACAGGGGTCGTGACCCTGGCTGTACAACTCAAGTGAGGTGGAAAAAAACAGGGAACGTCGATAGGACAATAGTGTGAGTGAGGGGATACCCCGGCCATTCCCATATTCATGAGTTATTTGTTGAAATGTGAATATAGCGAAAAAGTCCAAAGGGGATGTGCCCGTGGACACCTTTTGGGGATAGTGATGAGCTTTAATAGCTTGTTTTTCCAGTTTAATAGGATTGTTTTCTCAGCAGTAGCCAATGTCACACATAATAATAGTACCGTAATTCCCGGCCTACAGGGCACACCGGATTATAAATGTCACCCAGTACGTCTGTAAAGGAAATACCATTTGGTACATACATAAGCCACACCTGTGTGAAAGCCCCAAGTGCCCTAATTGAAACCCACATTGAAACACGAGATATTTACAGAGAAAGACAGTACACACATAGCAACAACACGGTAACACAAACAGGGCTCGTTAAAAATAAATTAATAAATAAATACATAAATAAATACCATGCCGGTTAAAAAAAAACGGTAAAAGTCACTTCCTCGGCAGATAAATTCCACTGGTCTCACTCTTACCTTTTCCACTCGAGTGCCCCCATGCGGGTGTTAGAAAAAATGCACAAATTAGCGGCATCACCGCATAAGCCGCAAGGTTGAAAGCGTGTGAAAAAAGTCGCGGTTTATAGGCCGGAAATTACGGTAAATATTTATTCGGAAGGTCAATTGTGCTTAAGTCAACAAGTATGCACAATCTTGGGGAATGTGGAATCCTGCAGTTCAAAATACATTGACAGTTTCTGCGTAACCGAAGACCAAAAGTATTAAATTGCCGTTCATTCCCATGTAGTGTGAAAATGGGCATCCCGGTTATTTTTGGGTCATTCCACGCACATATTATATAGAGAGAAGCCCAATTTACGCATAGTTCATTGAATAAAGTGTGTTCTATGGAGCATTTTATATTTTACAAGCTATATAGTTGTCATTCTGAACATTCTGTTACGGAGCCGTTATTACAATCAGCGGAGATATTTCTATTTAGTGATCAGTAAATGCATTGATTTAGTGCATGAAATTAATTTCTAAACTTTTGAGAGATTTTTTTTTTTCCTTTACGGAAGAAGCTTCAGTACTTTTTTAACAAACTCCAGCAGTTCATAGGTACCCTGGAGTGTTGGTATTCTTTTTTTTTAATTGGTGCTTTTAATTTGAAGTTTTGAAGAAAGTTTCCATCTGTTATTTGGAATTCTTGGAAGAGTTCATCAAGTCTCCTGAAAACGTCATCGTTAAATACCGCTGGTAGGTGGTCAATTCCATGCTGTTCCCATGTGTGAAAATAAAGGTCGTGCTGGATTGGGGAGAACATACGGGGAGCTAATTGTAGCTAAATGTAGCTTCTAAACTTTCCCACCAAGCCGTTAAGCGGGATGTGATTCTTGGGTTCTTGAAGCATTTATGGCTTTTAAGATGTGTGGAAAAAAATGAGAGGTTTGAGATTTGGATGTTGTTTCAGTCTGTCTGTTCCAATTCTAGTCAAGATTAATACTCCTCGTTGTGGTGCAACCATTTGATGAGGTATTCTAGTTGATTAACTAAATAATGGTTTTTAAATTTGGGAGCGGTTAAGCATCCCTCCTGTTTGTGGCAAACTTCACAGAGTCAGAGTTCATTCTACATAAAAAAACATTTTTTTTTTTACACTATACGACATTATTTAAAAAATATCATTAATGTGAGCAAATCAGATTAAAAAATTAAAGCAGGAATAATAATTTTTGACCTGTGCTGTTATTAGAAAATGCCTTCATTACCTTTATTACATTTTATCCTTATTAGAAACAAAGCCCGGAATTTCTGTTCAAAGTACTTTATCCATCCATCCCTACATTTTCTACTGCTTCTCCAGGTCAGGTCGCGGGGAAAGTAGCTTCAGCAGGGATACCCAGACTTCAACTTTGCCCAGCCACGTCTTCCAGTTCTTCCGGAGGGATCCCAAGATGTTCCCAGGCCAACCGAGAGACAAAATCTCTCCAGCGAGGTTTCAGGGGGCTTCCGGTGGGACATGCCCGGAACAGCTCACCAGAGAGGCATCCAGGAGGCATCCAGATCAGATGCCCCAACCATCTCATCTGGCTCCTCTCAATGCGGAGGAGCAATAAGCCCCTCCCAGATGACCGAGCTTCTCACCCTGTCTCTAAGGGAGAACCCAGACACGCTGGGGAAGAAACTCATTTCGGCCACTTTTATCCGGCATCTTGTTCTTTCATGACCCACAGCTCGTGTCCATAGATGAGGGTAAGAACGTAGATCGACTGGTAAACGAATCAAGTCAAAATCCAGAAGAAAATGGCACCAGGCTAACTTCTGTTTGGTAGCTTGGCAATAAGTGCCAAATATGGGCGGGCTAGCACCACGCCATTGCTGTCCCTGGGGTGGGTGGTGTCTTCATGGGAGAGTGTCAGGGGTCAGGTCCTGTGAACTTAGTGTTACAGCTTTGATTAAGGTCAGAGTTAGTGATGGTTTTACAGTAAGGGTCCGGAGTTAGATGTTGGAGTTTTCGGGTATAAGTATAAATTGACGTACAATTCATGTAAAGGTTATGGTTGATGGATGGGGAAGGGTTAGGATTAAGGTTTGTATCATGGTTCAGGTTTGAGTTTTTGTTAACTTTCGGGCCTTGTCTGGATTATGGATCTTGTTAGGATTCAGGTCTTTTTGGGGTGTGTTAAGGTTCACGTTACACACTGGAGGCTTGTAAAAATGAGTTGGAACAAGTTGGAGCTGCATATTTTCAGAATTTATTTCCAAATGTAAACTTCACTATTCCATGCATACAAGTTATGACAACATACATTTTTCAACAATCTTGTTATTTTTCATGTTTGCATAGGACATGGTCACAATAGATCGTCTAACGTAAAAAATAATGCCATAGAAAGGTACAGCAGAGCAGCTAAGACCAGCACATTACGTAACATGTGGTTGGAATCCAAGGTACTGTACAGCTGTAATACTTGTCGAGTGTAGTGATTTTGGTTTGCTGAAAGGAAAAAAATCGCAAAAAGGAACAAAAATAAACGAGAAGACACCTGAAAGTTAGCAGTGAGGTCAGATGAGAATGTACTGGCCATAGCTGAGTCGAGAGTTATTTACACACTACGTAAGAGTGATGCCGGCCCGGAGAGGGATTGGGGGTGGGAGGGGCGCGGCACCTTGGAGTCACTACAACAGGCAACTGATGGTGATGGGACAGAGGAGAAACGCACACGAGGTATCGAGAGAGCGACATTGCACTGAGGACAAACAGGGGGGAGGCCAAAGCACACACCTTTGCTACCTCGCAACCTGCACTAAACTCCTCCTCATAAAGGGCTGCAACATCCAACCAAAGAAAACAAAACTACACCAGTTGCAGCATACACACCTCTTTTATGCTCATTTCAAGAAAGATCTGAGATCCAAGAATCAAGAAAGGTCCGTTACCAAGTCCGGCCTCTGCCGAACCGAATTACTGCAACATTCGTGTTTCCCTTCATAGGCTTTGGTAACAATTTCTCCACACCCAAGAATCACGCCATCCCACGAAGGATCCCCTCTCAAAAGTCATTAACTAATCTTAAATGTGTATTTGAAAAAAGGGCATACGCCACATATGTACATGAGTCTTGAACGTTGTTCATTTGAATGGGCCACACGCAGGCCTCGCTCTTAAGGGCAAATACGAGGAGAGATTACACCCGGGAAACAATGAGGAACGTACCTTGTGCACGACTCACAATGTGTAAAAACTCACAGTTGGGACACATTTGTAAGCCCCCCCCCCCCCCCAAAAAAAAAAAAAAAAAAAAAGCGACAACGATCGGGGTCCACGTAAGCAGCAACACGCAACTTTCAATCCTTTGGAATGGTCGGGCTTCGTCTTGTTAGCATTAAAATGATCCAAAAGCCGTTCAACGTCGCTCGCGTGACGAACGCCAACCAAAAGGTACAATTAAATAACGAGAATGGGAAAACAAAAAGGAAGCTACGCGACCAAATGGTCGAAAAGCAGAAAATAGTTCACCTAATCGTACAAATATGCACATTTGCTTCATTAAATCCTGTACATGACACAAAAGCACTTGGAGAGAAAAAAAAACTGTACATCGTCTGATAGTAGCTATTTACCCTCTAACATTTGTGTTTTGGCACACAGTTACATCCACCAACCCTGTACTTTTGACATCAGTTGAAAATATTCCACGTGTCGTCTTTTTTTTGTTAAATATGCTTAGTTCATCAGTCGATCCATCCATCCATCCATTTTCAGAGGCGCTTATCCTCACAAGGGTCGCGGGGGTACGAGAGCCAATCCCAGCTGTCGTCGGGCAGGAGGCGGGGTACGCCCTGAACTGGTTGCCAGCCAATCATTTTAATGAAACACATTTTTTTATATATATATATACACACAATATGCAGTTAACTATTAAGCAGTACAATGAAATTAAGAACCTTACTGGTTAAAGTTCTTTCTTACTGAAAAACGTAATCATTATTCAACGCTGACATCATCCTGTATGTTTCAAACCATCACAGTACGCGTGTGGCTCATTTTGCATTTTCTTTTCAAACTTTGAATCCAAAGCACGTGAAGGACCCTGACAACATTTTTTTTTACACATATAAAATAAAAACCCAATGATTTATTTACAGAATAGAAAGCCTTGTTTTCTCTCCTGTCGTTCAAGCGGAAACAAATAATCACCTAATTTGTGCTACTCGTGAAGCAGAAGCTACACCGTGTGTTTGGAAACGATGCTAACAGAAAGCGAAACATTTTCATCAAGGAGTTATGAGCCTGAAAAGTATAAACACAGAAAGCAATGATATAAATTAGGACTGTTGCTAACTCTCACGGTCTCTAATTTGAAGGGAATGCAGTTTCAAAGAAAATTAAACGAGTCACTCTGTGTGAAATGAATATACTTAGAGGTCAGGAAGTTTCATATCATAACTGGCGCCTGCCAGCTGAACATTCCCAGTTCCTGGAATGAGGAGGAATTTGTGAGGATGAGCCTACGTGCCCATCACCCCTTACATCAACAGTTCTCTGCTGAGAGGATGGCTGCTTTTGTCATGAAACAAACAATTCAACCAATGACCTGAAGATGAGGGGGAACCCTCACAAATAAGTATATTATTCTGTTATTTAAAAAAAAAACTGTAAAAATGTACAAAAATGGTGTTCAATGGCCTTCTGTATTGAATTATTCAAGTAGTTTGTTACAGTGAGAGCATGGATGGATAGGATGGAGTGGAAGGATGGAAAGATGGCTGGATGGATGGATCTGGACATTTCCTCTTTCACACAATGCCGTGTGTTCGGTCCACTGCGGGGTGGGTGGGGGGGGGGGTTATTTTATGTCAGCCTCAGAGAGCCCAAATTTTGAATCAGGCAGGATGTTGTGAAGACTTAAGAGGCAGGTGGGCCTTGAGGATGGGGGGGGGGGGTGAAACTGGACACTGACCAGCAGTGAAAACAAAATTTCCCATAAGACCCATACACAGCCCGTGGAACCTGAGGTAATTGTGCAGTTTATGGATTAAGAAAGCATGCAAAACTGCACAAAAAAGCTGCTCAACAGCAATTTGGAGAATTGAAAAGATTTTTGTCCCAGTGGTTTCTCTGACTAAAAAGTGTCATCCTGCTATTTGAAAAAAAAAATAGTTTTGTTTCAGCGAATCGCTGCGTCGGATCTAAGGGGTGTTTTGTCTTGGGGGGGTGGGGGTGACAAGAGTTGCTTCTTTGAAAAGAAAGATCGCTGCTGGGGTGGAGGGGGGGGGGGGTGAGACGGGGACAAGACCCGGCATTCATGGACGTACACCTGCCGGAGTTGTTAACATGCGTGTGGCGCTGAGGAGAGTACGCGCCGCTCGCCATGGCAACAGTCTGGATTGGATGCGATGGGATCAAAGCAACACGGATGGCTGTATTTCCAAGCACGAGGATGCAGAATGGACCCGTTTGGATAAGCGCTGCCCGTTTACATGGAAGTTTTTTTTTGTTTGTTTTGTTTTTTGCTTGTCTAGAAACACAAGTGGACTTTCTCACGGGAGCGTGGCTGCACCCTGATGACGTGTTCCTTTTGCTCAGAGCCGTTTGAAAGCAGTTGTTTAATAGTGCGACGTTTGTCTCTGTGCTCGCTTGTGGCAAAAACTGATTTTCAACCTCAATCATTTCCAACCGGTGCAGAGCCACAATTGTGCCACAGAAAAAGGACATTTTGCAGTTGCACCACGTTAGTTGGGAAATAAGGATTTATTGTTTGCAAATAATGTATCGTAGTTGATAAACAATTAATGAATTACATAGATCTCTAAAGTCATTTTGCCTCTCTGATCATGTCAATTTTGCCATTCTGGTGTAACAGAGTTTCTCATGATATCGACAGTTCAGCCGACACTAGTTGATTACAGATATCTATATTTGAATCATAGATATCGCTAACCTCTTTTTGAGATACTGCATCTACAGTTTGATTCCAACTAGTCTTTAAAACATGATGTAAAATATTCAAAAGGAACATATGGATATATTGAACTGGAGTGAATAGATTTAATTATGATCAGTCACAATCTAATTATAGATATCTCAAACTGGAGTTAGACGTGTAAAATTCAGTTTCAGACATCAGTAACTCAGATGCCAGATATCTCTAAATGAATTAGATATATATGGAATGTCAAAGTCCATATACATGAATGGCAAAGATGCCATCATTTGTCTTCAGTGAAATGCGATTGCAGTTATCTGAAATGGGAATTGGGCAAAAGAAGAATGTAGTTACAAATATCCCAAATGTTGCTTATGGACAAAAAAAAAAAAGATATTGTGCTTTCTGGGTGGGATTTTAGGATGACTGCGCATCACCTGCCAAGGTCGCATTTTAGGTTCAACAAATGCATGTGCCTCAACTCATTAATAGTCGGGAAACTCTACATCGAGGTGGTACTGTCGCTGCATCCTGGTTGGATCGTTTGCGTAAGAAGGAAACGAGGGTGTCTCCTCATCTGCTCATGTCGTGATAAACATTCCTCTCCTCTTTTTATCAGGACGCGCCTCCTCCCGCCTGAGCATTGCAGATAGCTCCGCCGGCACTTTTCACTGCGTTTAACCTCCGAGTTAACTTTCAAGCTGACGTCGAGACAAGACTTGACATCTTGACAGGACAGGTAGAGCCAGATGGGTCACATGCAAGCCTTCCTGACGCTTCTTGCGGGATATTTACAGGCTCCAAATCATCCCCGGGCCTCACTTCACCAATCCATGTCTTTGCTACTTTATTGTCCCGGTGGGATTGTGCGAGGGATGCACATGGCCGTCCCTTTGTCTCCATATTTATTTAAACAGCTGCTTTGAAACGTATCTTTATAACCCAATTCTGAGTGTTTGCGGCCATAAATGTCCACCGGCAGAATGGATGCCGCAGCTTTGAAAGCCGACATTTTTCTGCATCTCTGTTCTTTAGAAAAGACTCTGACACTCCAATTTCCCAAAAGTGGTATCAGAGCCGGAACAGTTGGCTTCAGCTATTGTCGCTGTCAGACAAATATTTTACAGCAGGCGCCGTCGCATTTAATTATCTGATTGTGGGATACAGAGGCGACGTGTCAAAACGCACACGTTCCGGGCAAACGCACCTTTGTCGGGTTTCGCGTAAGAAGAAGCCA
Organism: Syngnathoides biaculeatus; assembly: GCF_019802595.1. NCBI lineage: Eukaryota > Metazoa > Chordata > Actinopteri > Syngnathiformes > Syngnathidae > Syngnathoides > Syngnathoides biaculeatus. The sequence continues at coordinate 32,810,303 of NC_084645.1, forward strand.
ATGACAAATAACTGCTGTGGCTCTCATTTCGTGGCTTTTCTGTGCGAAAGAGGTTTTAAATGTTTTTTTTTTTTTTTTATCAAGAAGGAAGTGAAGCTGACGTAACAGAGTGCAATAGTGTGTTGAGTGTAAGGCCCATACATGTGTATATACATGTCTACATATACTACAGTGTACATATGTAGACATACTGTGTATGTGTGTGGACTGACTGTTTCTCTCCATTCGTTCAAGCTAACAAGGCCATCCCTGAGCAGGGCCAAAAGTTCAACCGGCGGCTGAACTTTAAAGTGATGAATTTATTGTGCAGTTTGTGTAAAGTATTGTGGTATTAAGAGAAACTGTCTTCAATCCTGAGGTGTTTTTTTTTCCTGTGTGTGTGTGTGTGTACCCTTTCTCATCACCCGTTTTTTTTTTTTTTTTTGTCCTAAAAGAAAAACAAATATTTCGATAAGACTCATCAGGGCATCTGTCGTCGTCTGAGTTGTGTTTAGTTGCTGCAAACAGACGAGCCACGATTAGAAGAAACATCGAGACATATGGTCGACAATGTAAATATTGCCATCTGGGAAAAGGCGTTACCTTCTTATAGGATCACACATGTCATTGCACTACGATAAGCAGTTCTGTACAGTATGGTACACCACAGCGAGCGCAAGATTAGCAAAAGACGGGGGTCGCCGCCGCGCAACAACACGAGTGTTATCGTGACAAGAAGAACACACGCCTCGCCACATTGGAGGCGGGAAAGTGCGATGTTCAGTTTAAGGCGAGTTGGCGGGACTCAGGGCGGGGCTCAGGGTGGGGCTGGAGGCGTCCGAGCGGCTGTAGTCGCTGAGGGAGCCGGGACGGGCGGCGTGGCCGGCCCCGCCGCCGACGACCCCGCCGGCGTGGGGCCTCTTGAGCATGCTGGGCTGGAAATCCGAGTGGCGCCGGGCGTGCTTCATCAGGTGGTCGCTCCGCATGAAGCGTTTGTCGCAGAGTGGGCAGCCGAACTTCTTTTCTCCCGTGTGGGTGCGGTAGTGGCGAGCCAGCTCATCCGAGCGGGCGAACTTCTTACTGCAGTCGGGCCAGGTGCAAGGGAATGGACGCTCTCCTGGAAGAACCGGAAATAAGATGTTGGACTCAGTTTTAAAATGACGACAAAGTGAAAGGTAAGCTTGGAGTCACACTCACTAAATGGCAAAACTGTTTTCAGACCCCGCTATCCAGTCACATTTTTTATTTTTTTGCAGTTGCTATACAGATGAAATACCAATAATAATACCAATGGAGGTTCTGTTTTGACCAATGTTCATGTGTATATGTTTAGTGCAAGTGCCCCCCTCCCCTCAAAAATGAATATCAACAACAGGTGTGCACTTTCAAGATGATCCAAGAATTTGCTGATTATCAGTTGAGTCAGTACAGAAGACACATGAAACATAACAATGAATAAGTGAGATGGTGATTAAAATGTGCAAATGGAAATCTTATCTGCATTCATCAAAGTGGAGTTTGAATCAATTCTGCATCAGTTGTGGGACTGTGGGAGCAGATCAGAAGCGGTCATCCTAGTTTACGTCACAATTGTTCATATTTTTGTTTGTAACGAGTTTCTTTTCCTCATACCAAACCACAGTGACGTTGAGCTTGTGGGTGAACATCTTGTGAGCGTGACCAAAGCCTTATAATAGCTTAGTTCAGCAAGTATCAAAAGTTCGTGCACGTTTTTTTTCTTTTGTGGGAAGCTGTGGGGGGAGAGGGGGGGGAGGGATTTTTTTTTCAATGATAAAAAGTACCGGTAGTTGGGCCAGGGTCACCAAAGATCTGCTCTGTTAGCCTAGAACTGACCAACATTTACAGCCTAAATTCTATTGTTTGTTCCAGAATTTTTATTTATTTTTTTTTCTCAGCAGTCTATTCTCTAAATTTCATATCATTTGGTTTTGTCAGCACTGCTTCCAGCACCTGTATGTGGATACGTATTCCAATTTCAGCCAGTATGGAATTGCCACGTCAATCTAATCTGATCAGGACCTTCAGACTCTGTAATGCTGGCCGACCTCAATTTAAAGTCCCTGGAAAGTGAAAATAAACGTTCCCGTTCTGTTGTAACAGAAGATGCAGCGTCACTATACAGCAGTGTCGATGTCTAGTTCGACCCTACGTGAGTGGCAAGGGTAGCCAAGTATTTTACTCGCGTAAGAGTACTCTTATTTTCGAGTAATATGACTCAAGTAAATGTAAAAAGTAGTCATCTAAATATTTACTTGAGTAACAGTAAGAAAGAACTCAATGAAAAAAACTACTTGAGTAACTTGTGAGTACATGGGAGTCGACATACGCCTGCCAAATATTTCAAATTTTATTTACCCAAAAACCAACAACACATTAGTTGGGCCCTACAGAAACATTATTTGATTTCTTCCCTGAAATGACTTCATGAAGAAGCTGTTTGCCGACCAGACTTAGCGAGACCCCATAAGACCGAGCGAAGATTGCCATATCCAGTGCCAAAACAACAAATACAAACATCTGCAACTCACCGCAAGGTGCTTACTCAAGTTAGTGCTAGAAGACGGCGACCTAGCCAAGAGTCAGGCTTGTCGCTCTCGGTCTGCAGCGCAATCGTTTTTTTACCCTTTGCGTTTTTCAGTTTGCAATACTTATTAGTCAACCACAACCTTACGTTAGCCACTTAAAAAGCTGGATTATTAATAAACGGCAATGTTTGCTTATCCAGTGGCACTCGAGTTCTTATGCAGTGGGGGAGGGGGCTTCATGTCGTACGTTGATCGGTCAGACCAAGCCACGTTCGAAGCACACGTCGCGACACTAAAATACATTTTATAATTAGCATCTCTGATAAGTATGATGTCCATTATGTATATTTTATTTGAATATTTTATGTTTTTATCAGGGCGGCATGGTGGAACAGCTGGTAAAGCGTTGGCCTCACAGTTCTGAGGTCCCGGGTTCAATCCCAGACCCGCCTGTGTGGAGTTTGCATGTTCTCCCAATGCCTGTGTGGGTTTTCTTCGGGCATTCCAGTTTCCCCTCCACATTCCAAAAACATGCAACATTAATTGGACACTCCAAATTGCCCCTAGGTGTGATTTTGAGTGTGTCTGTTGTCTGTCTCCATGTGCCTTGCGATTGGGTGGCAACCAGTTCAGGGTGTACCTCGCCTCCTGCCTGTTGACAGCTGGGATAGGCTCTGGCACGCTCCATGACCCTTGTGAGGATAAGCGGCAAATAAAATGGATGGATGTTTTTATGATGTTATTAGGTAAATATTGATTCTGAATTGCTCTGAATGATGTACGTAGTACAGCTATGTGCCGTTATATTGTTATTTTGTATAGTATTGATGTTTTTTTTTTTTTTATAATAATTGCAACATGCTAGTGATGCAATCGTTAGGTGGATTTAGTCATGGAAAGCCCACGTACCAGATGGACGGTCCGCCAGTATCAACAGAGTTACCACAGTTTCCAAGGGTCCATTATTTAAATCGAAGGCACTTTCGAGGAATATCTGGAACCTAAAAAGATGTGGCGCATCTTGAAAACTTTCATTATCCTGACCCTGTTGAGGTCTCCAGATGCATTCACAAAGGCCGCCCCGCCCATTTTGCAGCGTGTATCTGCGGGTCGACGCATGGGAAAATTACACCCCCGCTTCATCGGGCAATAAAAAGTGGGCTTTGACACAAATCTACTCAGAGCCAGATGGTACCATATATCTTGTGGTTTCTTTCCATTCTTATGTGGAAACGTGCATGGAGCCTGAATGCAGCCTTGCCATATTTTTTGCCCGACAATAAACAGTCATGTTCCTCTCAGTACTACTGAGTGCAATATTTAGATTAGTTTTTTTTCCATCATGTCCTCTATTCGCCAGCTATGATGAGCGTGATGAAAAAGAAGTAAAGACGCTTGGATGTTTAAAGGTGGCGTGACAAACGAGGTCACGAGAGCGGGCCTGCCAAATACTTTCTTTGTTCTGCGCTTTCCCTTAAGGCCACAACGGAAACAGATTCTGCTCATTATCTAACACTCCTCGTTTGCTACATGATGTCTCAAGAAACTCGAAGTTGGTACCCGAGCAGCCTCGTACGCAATCGCGCCACCGCCCCCGCCCCCGCGATACTGCGCGGTAACAAAACGTGCAGACTGGCAGAGCAAGTCTAGACAGCCCCGATCTGTTTTCCTGCCTCCGATCCCTCACCTCAGCTGTAGGCTACCCCACTCAGTCCTTCCCGCTTCTCCCGTGGGCTCAAATGGGCCTACGTCCATTTAAGTTTAGATTTCTATCAAAATGTTCATCACAGCCAATGCAAAGTGTTGCAGCTTCTCTTTGGGTAGAATTTGAAGCTGTAAATAATCGCAGCCTGCAGAAACATACTGTGCACTCGTGAGTGTTACTTCTAATCTCATTGATGAGCATCACGATGGTCTGATTTCATACCTTATTAGCAAGAAGAACAGCCGGGGTGGCCACCTGGCCCTCCCCATACGAAAAAAAAAATGCGTTAGTAGCTAAAAAATGGAGCTAAGCTGCTTAAGGCTCTGTAACCAGTGTAACGGATCCAATAGCATTAATATTTAACCAGACACCAGAGAGCCAGGCTGAGATGCCCCCGAGTCCCTGCCACGCTGAACGCATCAGGTATCCAACGGCAACCCGCTGTGACGCTTCAAATTATTTAGAGCTCCGTCACACCCGGGGATTGATGGACACGTCGCCCCTTCTTCACCTCGCGACATGTAGCTTCTGGGTGAGTTTAACTCCAGGCTTGACCTCTAAAAAGAACGCGATGCCCCAGTTCGTCGGCGTCACGAGAGGAACTTCCAGGAATACTCGGTAGATTAAAGGAACCGCTACTTTGATCCTTAGTGGAAATAAGGAAATGGTCGGATGCAAACAGCCATTAGTCAGTATTTTGTCTGGAAGGAATGTGACGAGACTTCTTCACTCGTTCCTTCTCTCTCGGGCCATGTATGCACAAACACATTTTTAGATTTATAATCCGTTTTCCAGTAAAAAAAAAAAAAAAACACTTTTTGATGTTTATTAAAAGTTTTAGTATTAGTACTGACAGTCGTGAGTTCAGAACAAACTTTACTGTATGTACAGTAAACGTCAATTTGAGCGTAAGATTTGGCTTTGATCAGAAACGCGAGGGGATTGGTCAAGTGAGGCCATATTCCGAATCCAATCTTCCCTTTTAGCATTAGCACAAGTTTGACATTTTATTTACTTTTTGTTGTTGTCAAATTACTCTCATATTTGTGTTTGGCTTTGGAATCACTGATACTTTTGTAAGTCGACATCATGCAAAAACTGACATAAGCCAGTATTTGAGATGAGATAAATTTACAAAATTGGGATGCTTTTCATTGGACAACGACGTTATCTTGCATTTTTCCACAACGTCTTCTGATGTACTCACGGCTTGGTTGGTTGTTTGGGTTTGTGTCACCTGTTGCTTGACTGTGTTTTCATATGGACTATTGGTCTTTGATCTTTTCTGTCCTTTTTGGGTCAAAATGGGTCTTGAGTAACATCCATACACACGGATCAGCGGTACACAAAGAGGCCAACTTCCCTTACCGGCACACACACACCCATGGGTTGGTTGTCCCATCTCTGGCTGCTTGCCACATCGAGGGTGTGGTGGGGCTTTCTCAGAATGTGTCAGTTCGAGAGGGTGGGGAGCCCATTGAGGGGGTTGGGGGGGGGGGGTCAGCGTTGAGGAAAGATTTGCCCAACGAACACAGTGACCTATTTACCCGTTAAGAGTTACATCATGTGATCCCAACTGTACCTCTACCAAGAACTGCAGTGGGTAGGACACTAGCGCTGCAAGCAATGTGATTATGTCACAGGTACTCCCGTTATATAAGTGTTCCCTCTGAAGCCACTGGGTCAGTAAATAAACAGCTTATCTCTGACCCCACCACCCCTCCCCCCACGTCACGCCAAAGACGCGGTTTCTGCCGAAAGGGTTAAACCGGAGCCTTAAAGGGTGGCCTCGTCCCAGCGGAGGCGAGATCTAATCACTTCTTTGACGTGAGCAACAGTGCGACAACTCGACACGGTCACCTGCTCCAACAAAACGCTCCGGCATATCAAACAGGAGCAGATAACATTCCTGGTGTGTCGTCAAGCATGTGCACTGCTGGAAGCAACATGTGACGCCGCCATAGGAGAGCAAACGCATTTTGTAGGGTGGGAATGTATAAGATCATGTTGAAAATATCTCAGACAAAAACACAAGATGCAGACTAAACCTGTGTGGACTCCAGCATGAAAACATCTGAAGGATGGGGTAGCTGCACCAGTTAGTTTAATCCCCATTAGAGTGGCAGTCACCACCGCAACTCTTTAGTGGTCAGCCAGCATTGGCAACAAATGAGAGACTCGATCCAGTGGTCGGACTTGGCACACTTCTGAAATGTGCTCGCATGTTTACAGCAAGCTGCGACCTCTAAACAACCCAGAATCCGCTTCTCCACCAGCAGACAACCACCTATGGGACGCCCGTCTGGATAGTATTAAAATGACTCGTTCGAACTGGCAGAACCGCTGGCTTTTCCATCTTCATGGCTTCCTGAGATGATGATAGAATTTTGGGAGCTATTGATAAATATGGATTGTCCCAACCAATACCGGGGCACTCTTAAAAAGCCCATCGTGGTTTTAGCTGTCACTACGAGCACGGTACTGTTTACTCCTCTAGGCTGGAACTACACATACTGTATGCACTTTTGTACAGGGATGCTGTATCTCCTGTTACAACATAAAGAGTTAGAAGCAAAAGACTGCAAGCAGCATTTGCGCCGTGATGTCTTAATCTGCTTGATCTTAATTCGGTCTCATTGGCAGTATATCAAAAGTTTTTTTTTTTTTTTTTTTTTTACAAAAGTAGGACCCGTCGTCACCATTGCACCGACACATCCTGCGATGGAAACGGACGGCAGATGTACAAAGATTGCTAGGAAAGGATCCAGCACAGAAGGGACCCTAGTTCTGTTGTGTTTAACTTTTAAGTACATTTGTATTTAATATTTTAGAACATTTTGTTTTTAAACTATCATTTAGGTATATTTGAATTTAAATTTTAGCAATGGATGAAAATCTGTGATGCAGAGACTGGTGTAGTTTTACTCGTCCTACATGCTTTCAAAACATTGAACCTGATTAAAACCTACTTTTTGACCATTAGAAATGAATTTGACCACTGAATAAAATTGCAAGCACAAAATAATTGGGAAATATTACATTATTGTTGTGTGTGTGTGTGTGTGTGTGTGTGTGTGTCTGCACCGTATGTGGCTTTCAGAGGTGAGGCCTGGTGGGATGGCATGCATTGTGAGTGCCTAGGCGTGAGCTGTGGCTGACATCCGCTACCGCATAAGTGTGCTGATTGAGTTTATGAGTTTCTTAGTTTTCCTGGCGTTAAATAAATGGATGAAATGAGCGTCGGCAGCTTTTTTTTCTGTTCGTTACTTAAGTATCCTGCAAAACCCCACTATTAAGTCGCAATATAGCAGGGGAACGCTGGATATCAGTACCTTGAGATACAAAAATGTACTGTCCATTGCATGCCACAGGCCTTATCCTTTTCTGTCTTGTGTATGTAACAGCGTGCAAAACGGCAGCGACAAAAGCCCGAGTAAGATGCGTGCGATGGAAACTTGGCTCACGCTTCTCAGGAGAGGACTCTTAAAAACATGAAGATCTATATCTTTTGTCATTATTGAGCAGGACCATTGAATAGGCTGCCAGGCCTTGTGGGCCTTCTCGCTGTCAGCTTGTGAACAATAGCGACAGCCTGGCTCCCAGCAGGAGGAGCGCTCCTGTAATGCATTTCAATCAGACAGGCTGTGCGTACTAACCGTAACGCTCTTCCCTCGAGCTGCACTGCACGAGGATATTGACATTCAGTCCGGAGGCATGCGGCGGGCTCGAGTCGGACCGGCCGATCCTTGCATACACTTACGCGTGCATTACTTCATCCCCTTAAGGGAGCGGCAGGGATGGCTCGCCTGCATTGACCAGCTCATCAAGTTTGCCTCAATTAGTTTGAGTGGGCACTCGCTTTCAGCCCTGAGTGCACGCTCAAACAACCTGGAGTCTCCTTATCTTCTCGATCCTGGTTAACCAAGGACACGCAAACAGTCACATCCATCATTATGTGTTTACAGTGCGTCCGCGGAGACAGGTGCAGCCAGGGATGCCCCATTTGACCGTTTAACGGTGGGCCCGCAAGACAAAGCGCCGCTCGTTTCGCTGACGGATGGACGTCAGCGAAACGATGAGATGTGCAGCCTTGGAGGAGCCCAGAAGAAAACAACAGTCCCGCCGAACCCTGAGAGGCCTCAGCGCCGCTCGATAAGACGACACACAGACATGAGATAACGCTCGCGCTGGATAAAGTGGAAGAAGTTTGTCAAATGCCATTTTAACAGACAGCATTGGTGGAGTTATTGCACCTCGATGCAAACTTTTGAAAACAGATATCAGAGGGCAAGGGTTTTTTTTTTTAAAAGAGGACATGGCATGTCCAACAAAGTGTGGCTTTACTGCACCACAGGGTAAATAACAAATGATTGTGGGTAAAACCTGAGAAGTGGCCTAGCACTTAGACGCGGCACCAACTCCTGGCCCGAAACATTGTTTCTGAACTTCTACGTGAACAGCATGCGCCGCTTGCCGATTTCAAGGTCTACCGCATGTTTTGAAAAGTCAGTTACAAAACCGCTAAAACTTTCCATCAGCGTTGTGAGCTGTTTTTTTAGGGGAGGTGGATTTTGGGGGGAGTCGTCAGTGACAAACTGATGCGATCCTGCTCCTCACGTTGTGGATACCAGGAGTTGGTGACAGTACCGCGGCTTGCTCAAAAAAAGAGACCACATTTCCGATCCATCACTAACAAATTTGGGGTAACGTTACTCTTACGCTGTCTCTGACCGGCTAAGTTAGCTAACCGTTAGCTGCAATAGACTAAATGAATACTACACACCTGCCACTGAAGCCGATAACTAGTTAACTAGCATGGCTGACATCTGCTAGTTTCTGTTACAAGAAAACTGCTCATTTTCTTCCCCATTTTAGTAGGTCGATTTCCTATCTATTATACACATGGCCACTGAATTCTCCTCACCTCGTGTAGACTGCCACGCCCCGATGTACCCGACCAAACCCACTTGCCGTGGTTTACCACAACAAGAGGACGCGCCTTACATACCATAGTGAGCATACGCAGCCCTGTAAAACAATGACTATAGCTCTTTCAGCAGAATATGATGGCGTGGAACCAGTCAGAACCGAAAACTCACAGATGGGACCCCATGATTGACTAACAGGGGTGCCCTCTGCCTCAGAGGTCTCATCACTTCAAGCAGTAATCAGATTAGCTGCAGTTGCGACTGAATAAATGACCTACATCAATGGAGGGCATTGACAGCGAATACTATACTGTAGCAGAACCCCTACCCCCTAGCCCCCACCCTGCTGCACCATACACTCTCCGTCATTTGCAAACGGCACTGTTGTTCACGTGCAAGAAGCGGTTTGTTGCTTTTTCGACTGTGTGCAGTGTTCCACAGTTCTGAATCCCATTCTTCCCGCCGCTGGTAATGGAGACCGGCCCGCAGGTCCTCACGGCCAGAACACAACACACTCCGGCACCTATCTTTCTTTTGCAAGCCCAAAGGCTGTAGGGAGGGGCCGCTTTGTGGGAAGAACAGACTCGCCTTTATAGGAATAATCCAGCACTACACGGCCTAAAGAATACATGAGCCTGTGGGCAATTGAAAGCGGTATGGCCATTGACGCGAATTACAGGGGCCTTTCTGTGTTGGGAGTGGCCACGATGCGTGCCTGGCCGCTTAATCACAGTTAAATCGGGTTTATGCTCCAACATTGGCAGCGAAATATCCGGTTAGCTATAAAGTGTGCATACTGTATGTAGGTTAGAATACGAACGTCACGTGTGGCACGCGCCTTGTGTGTCCTTTACAGTGCAGTAATACAGCACCACATGATTGGAACGGGCAAAGCGGTGGCTTCCACTTTGGTGTTAATTACAACCGGGGGCGTGGGGGGGGTCAAGTTGATTGACAAATATCTTGTCCCCGCTGGACACCTAACATCCAGCTGCTTCCAGGAAACATCATATGAGGAGAGGGAATGAATGATCACAAGTCTACAAATGCCTTTTTTTTTTTCAGAGTGGTGGCTGGGAATGATGGATTCTGAGGACCTCAGAACAGTGAGGCAGACGTGCTAACCAATCGTCCTCGGTGGCATCAAACAGCGTTCACGAGTTCCGAAAACAATGCGAGATACAAACTGGTCAGACTGCCACACTTTTCGACTTTGTGTAAATCCATCTCGGAATGAAATCGGGCCCAGAGAAGCCGGCGTGGTTTTTGGGCATTGTTGATACTCTATGGGCAGCACAGTGGTTCAGCTGGAAAGCCTTGGCCTCACAGTTCTGACATCCCGGGTTCAATCCCAGCCCCGCCTGTGTGGAGTTTGCATGTTCTCCCTGTGCCTGCGTGGGTTTTCTCCGGGTACTCCAGCTTCCTCCCACATCCCAAAAACATGCAACATTAATTGGATACTCAAAATTGCCCCCAGGTGTGATTTTGAGTGCGACAGTTGTCTGTCACCATGTGCCCTGCGATTGGCTGGCGACCAGTTCAGGGTGTACCCCGCCTCCTGCCCGTTGACAGCTGGGATAGGCTCCAGCACTCCCCGCGACCCTCGTGAGGATAAGCAGCTAAGAGAATGGATGGATGGATGGATGGATGGATGATACACTATCTGGCTTTCATTTTGCAGGTAGAGTTTTATCTTGCATTTGTAGCTTTAGCGTTGAACTGTGGCTAAAACTGAACTGGCTTTCTGATGTGTTCCCGAGGCCACATGGCAATATCCTTTACACAAATCCCGGCCCTGCCTGTCTGGAGTTTGTTTTTTCTTCCCATACCTTTGTGGGGGTTTTTTTCAGGGTACTCCGGTTTCCTCCCACATAGCAATATCCTTTATACAATGATGCCCTATTTTTTTAATGCAGTCCCACCCAAGGGAATCAAAGGTCGTGGGAATTCAATGTTGATTTTCGGCCTTGCCACTTACGTGCCGAGATTTCTCCAGATTCTTTGTATGATACATATTATGTTGTGGTATTATGACATCCCCAAATTCATTGCAATTCTATGTTGAGAAATGTTCTGTTTGCACAATTTTCTCACGCGCTTGTTCACAACGAGGTGCACCACGCCTCATTCTTGCTTGTGAAGATCTGAGCCTTTCAGGGATACTTCTTCTATACCCAATCATGACAATTTCCAAATAATCTATTCACCTGTGGGATGTTCCAAACTGGTCTTTTTGTGAGCATTCCTCATCTTTTTGGACAGTGTTGCATGCATCCATCGCATTCAAATTAAGAGAATACTTGCAACAACAACAAAAAAAAAAAAAAACAAGTTTCATCCGGTTGAACATTAACTACTAACTATTATGTTGTTTTCAGTAGGCTGAAAAGGATTTCATTGTATTCTGTTTTCATTTACATTTTACATAATGTCCCAACTTCACTGGAATTGGGGTGTGCATAAAATGTAGTTTTTCAGTTCCCATATCACGCGTGTATCTTTCTCAAAACAAAAGCTTTGTTTCCCAGCAACCAGTAACCTTTGGCTCGGTTTGATATAGTACACGTTGTTCTGCATTTTAAAAGTTGTGCGTGAGCCAATATTGTTCTGCTTTTCAGTACCAAGTCTTTTTGGTGCAGTTGGTGCGGTTCAATTGTAGGAAGTGTACCTGAAAACTGTTGCCTGGGAATTGGTCACCGCTGTCACTTGTTTACAGATCATATGCGGGTGTGGCGTTTTCTCTTTTTGCCGTCCCGCTACTTACTATAAAGCAGCTCTGGCCACCCCGCCTCAATTCGCCATTGTGGAAAATCAGGCCTGATCAGGAATTACCAGTCAGAGTCAAACTGTGGTAAACCAAACTGAAACATACAGAAAGGTGGCTTGGACGTAAGCAACTGCGTGCTGGTCACGAAGTCATTAAAACTTGTTCCGTGATGACTACGAATGTGCACACTCGACGTCATTCGATCCCTGTGAGAATCTTCCTGTCCTTGCCAAAGCAAGGGACAAAGTGACAATGGGATATTTTTAGGGGCAGTGGGTTAAAATGTAGAAGACTGCCATAACCCTCCATTACATATGAGAATTTTGTTTTCCTCTAGTTGCTATGAAGGGTCCAATAGAGAGGTCAGATTTTACTAAATGTGAAAAAAAACCTCTCTTCCTCCTTAAACTATGCACCTAGAATTCCTTAAAGCCTCCTGTTAGCGGGAAACAGGAAACTGCTTCGTTTCTCGCAACAACATGGGGCAAAAATATCAGTCAGCTGGGAGGAGGTGGTGGAAATCCTGTCATGTGGCAGGTAGACACACTGACCTCTTGTGCCCGTGTAAAATTTTGACTTAAAGCGAGACTCAGACTCGGGCAAGTGCAGGAAAACCCCATCCCCACCCCCAGCCGCATCTGAACACTGTGCACTCTTTGTCGCAGCGCGAGCCAGATGCTAAACCGCTGGAAAAGCAACAGTACATATAATCTCTTTCTGCCGCTCCTTTTTCCTGTGTGGAAATTGTGATAATTGAAAAAAAGAAGAAAAAAAAAAAGCTCCAGCACTAATCACAGTTTCACACGTAGGCAGAAATAGAGGGCAAGCATGAATAAGTGCTTCTAAACGGCAGTGAATCTGTGCTGCCAGGTGCCGACACTTATTTTTTTTTAGGGCGGACCAAAAAAGAAAAGAAAAAAAAAGGCGATACAAGCTCCTCACTGTATCTGAGGTACCACCGGCAGACCACAAAAGAGGGCCAGACAAAACCTCAAACCGACTGTAAAATATGCCATTAGGCACTTTGTCTTCAAGAATTATTGACCGTGTTCCTCCTCAGTGATGCCAAGCATTTTTGAAGACCTCCTATATACTCACAAGATGGCCTTTTGTGAGGCCCACTTGGCAATGGGGGGGGGGGGGGGTGGCACATCAGGCCGAGCCTGTTGTTTCACAAAAACAGGACTTGTAAATGGGCCTGTCAGGGTTCATGTCTCAGACTGCATAGTAGAACCGGAGCACAGTAATGAGGCATGCAAACGGAGTACACAGTGTACTCACTCGCCACAAAATGACACCATAAGAGGCTTTCCCAAAAGCTCATCATCATTAAGAATAGTTTATGCCTTGGGGGTGGCCCGGGATGGCACGAGCACAACAAAGACTTAAAGGTGAGATTGCCTTAAAAGCTTCATAGAAACCTGAGATTATGTTTCAGTTGGGCTTTGTACAGTACAGGATGTGTTGGGGCGGGGGGCGGGGGGGCAACCCGGCCTCTGACAACAGGAGATCAGATCAATGCCGTCTGGTAACCTTGCACCCCTCCCACCCTGGATGAGTGATTGAAAAATGATTGTGTATATTCTGGAGCCTCTCGTGCACGCTATTGGAGGAACCATAAAATTTACAAGTACAGTCTCGGGTTTCCCGTCAAATTTAAATTTGACTTCTATCTTGGGGAAGGATATTAATATTTTTAAAAGCATTTTTCCTTTCACTTTATCTATCTTATCATGACACCTCAGAGTCATTCCCAGCTGAACGATATGCATTCGCAATATTTCAATTCCTTTAAGAATGATACGTACGAGTAACGGCATTTACTCTACCACCAAGGTCAAACGATCCAACTATGCGATCCTACTACATTATGTGCACGTTTACTGCAATTTACATGAACACAACCCTTTGTGGCAGTGAGTTAAGTAGTTTTTGTGTGATCCAGAAAATTTGCAATCAGCAAGAATGAACCCAGAATGTCGCTGGGAAGTTGCCAAATGCACTTGACTGCTTTACACTGAGCAGAAGTTTGACCTTTTTTAAAAAGTGTAAAATGAAAATATAATTCTCGATTTGTGCTTCTATTGTACTGCTACTTTGTTGATTTTGAAAGATTTTGAGCACACGTCAAAGTGTAGATGTGGTTTGAGCTCCTCTTCCAGTGCCAACTCCCATAAACAAAGACCACAATGACGGAATGACGCTTTACACAAGTAGGAACGTTTGGTACTTGGCTCTCTTTGTTGGGAGGCTATAAAAGTGTCCCCCCCTCCCACCCCATTCTACAATTACAGGCTGGAACTGATTCGACTGCCGATCTGTGCTCTCTCTGCTCGACTAGTACGGGCTGCAGTGAAGCACAGCCAGAGCACTGCAAGGTTGGCTGAGGAAGCTCTGCTGAACTCAGATGACCCATATTCTGGGCCCGTCCAATGGAATGAGCGCAAAGGCTCGTTATTCGCACTGATTCGGAGACACACGCTAACTGAGAGTTGCGGGAGTGTGTCTTTTGCTTTAAGGAGCGAATAGGCAAAAGGGTAGGGGGCTGCGTTATCCGTCTGAGAGGAAGGCAACGTTTTTGCAGCCTTCTGACAACAAAGATCCAGCAAAATTGCAGCATCAGAGCCGGAACGTTTTTCAAGCTTTTCCCCTCGTACAAAGAATCCAGCCATGCGTGTTGTTGCCGCAACAGCGTGCGCCTTCGCGCAGCGGCGCCGTCCCGCAATCAGATAATTGGATGCGCGGCAGACAACATCTGGTGTGATGTATGAAATGTTTGTCGGGCAGCCACGATTGTTTTCAACACAAGGCGGGAAATGGGAGTCTCGCCTTTTTCCACGTCACTGTTCTGTGTGAATGCCACCAACGCTAAATATGTGTGTGTGGGGGGGGGGCAGGAAATCAGGAACGGTGGGAGAGAGAAGGGTGCGGTTTGACACCTGAGACTGACTACAGGGAGGGCTCCAATTTTGATGACATACGATGTGTAATACAGTCCTACAGATACAAACAAAGAAGAGTCACCTCTACTCCCACTGACTCAAAAAGCTGCAATAATATTTTTTGCATAGGATGAAGAATTTGTTGTGAGACGACATGTGTTGCTTCACCGTTTGTGTTCAAATAGCTGTTCTCTAAAGTCAACTCCTCCACTATCAATGGTAACTGTTAGCATGTCTAAAGCGTTATCCATTTTATTTTCGCATTAAGTGTTCGGGGGACAATTTTTTTCTAAATACTTGTAGTTTCTATATTTATGAGATATGTACAGAAAAACACACAAACATACAAATGTGGTCATGTTTGAGGTGTTATTTTTTCAACTGCAACAAAATTGATTTCCACCAAAACAAAGGAGCATCAGTAGGTAAGTACCTCTATCAATCACGTACATTACACCATCCACCCATCCATTTTATTTGCCGCTTATCCTCACGAGGGTCGCGGGGAGTGCTGGAGCCCATCCTAGCTGTTAACGGGCAGGAGGTGGGGTACACCGTGAACTGGTTGCCACCCAATCGCAGGGCACATCGAGACAAACAGTCACACTCACAATCACACCTTGGGGTAATTTAGAGTGTCCAATTAATGTTGCATGTTTTTGGGATGTGGGAGGAAACCGGAGTGCCCGGAGAAAACCCACACAGGCACGGGGAGAACATGCAAACTCCACACAGGCGGGGCCGGGATTGAACCTGGGTCCTCAGAACTGTGAGGCCAACGCTTTACCAGCTGAACCAGCGTTCCGCCCTATATTACACCACATATTACAAAATGGACAAGACAAGACAATCATGCATCTGAAAGTATTTACAAGATGGAATAACTGTGTGGGAGGGATTGATATGGCAAAATTATTTTGTTGTTTGAAATACACAATTTGTAATTCTTTTTGTTTCCTGCTTAGTTAGACAATCAACTTCCTCTTTCTTTGAAGAACTGTTGAGTTTGCTGGCACCAGACAGCACTCGTATCTCAAGTTTGTGCTCACAAGCCAAAGCAGAGAATCGGTCAAACGACGCCTCGTGTCAACGCAAACCCGTAGGTCGAGTCACTCCTATCTCAAAGTAGTACGTACAACGTAGTGTTGTGTTCAGAGCAATTGTCAATGTCTGTCAAGTACTTTATATGTCACATCAGTCCATCACAGATTTGTTGGCTTCTGAATAAAACGCAAAATTGAATAAATACCCAATATTATGTCAAGGCTCGATTGGCACAATTTATCAGAATCTCTGTGAAAAATGAGCTTTTTACCAGTAAGCTATTGGGTCAGCTACATTACCAGCATGTTGCACCAGTAGATGGGATGTCTGCCTCGCAGTTCTAAGTTTGAATCCCTGTTCTGCCCTTCCCGTGTGGGGTTTGCATGTTTTCCCCAACCCCCATTCAAAAAACATGCGTGTTAGGTTCATTGAAGACTTAATTGTCCGTGGGGTGCATGATATGTGAGTGTGACTGGCGACCAGTCCAAGGTGTCAGCTGGGATAGGCTCCAGAAAATGGATGGATGGATGGATGGATGGATGGATGGACACTGACACTCATGTCAGTGTGGTACAAACAAGAAAAAGGTGCACAAAAGCGCAGACAATCGAGCCAATCAAGCAGTGACCAACATCTTTGGGCAATAACTGGGTCATTACATTGGTCAAGCAGCATAAGAGATTACCCTTTATGTCGTGCATGTGCCTGTCAACAGTGAGTAGGAGCACAATCTAATCACAAAGCAAGGCGGGGTTGTGAAGCTTTTCATCTTAGAGGGCTGTGATAAAATGAGGCTTTTCGGTTAGACAGGAATGTAAGTGGTGTTTACATCGCTCATGTGTGTGCGCGTGTGTCCTATAGGTGCTGCAGCAGGCTGTTTGTGTGTCTTTGCGTACGCGTGGAAAGGAAAAGGGTAGGGAAGGGCTTTGAGGAGCTGCAGAAGGGAGGAGAGCCTCCTCGGTCTGGTCTGGCCTCAGCTAGTAGAGTCTGTTGCTGGCCAGATCAGCTGGCAGCTTGTCTAGCGGGGGTGTGGCACATCACAACAAAGGGCTTTGGGCAGACAGCTCTTATCAACCCCCTCGATTTGACTCCCATCTGCATCCTTGACCACCCCTCCTCTGTGTGGCTTATCCAGAGGAATTCCAAGCAAACATATGGATCCCGTTTGAGAAGGTCACAGGGATGCATTGCACTTGCTGAACTTTTTTTTTTTTTGCATGCTCCTGCAATTTGTTTAGTCTCGCGCTGCAATTTTGTTTTTGTTTTGTTATTATTATTTTTTTGCAATCAATGAGCGCACAGCAGAACAAGAAGACCAAAACAAGGGCCGGAAGTCTGCATTGTGCGTGCACTGGCGCTGCAGCTCGGCTATGCGAGGGGAGGGAGGGCTGCGAGTGCAAGAGAGCAGCGAGACGCGAGTGGGAGTGGCACTATTTTCGGCTCCCACCCTCCTCCGCGCAAACGAAAAAGGAAAGTTCACCTAACAATTCACCTCGCAAGGGGAGCGATTTCAAGCAGCCATAATGCAAACCACTTTGAATGTGCAAGCACGTTTGGACACGGCCAATGTGAGCAGACGTGCAACTGACCTGTGTGCGTCCTTAAGTGCGCCTTGAGGTGCGACGATTTGCCGTAAACTTTTTCGCAACCCGAATAGTGGCATTTGTGCTTTTTCTGCGGGGACTCCGGCTCGCTGCGACCTCTCGATCTCTTGCCCCTTTGTTTGAGCGACGGATCCGAGATGGTGATGGTAGGTGTGGCACAGTTCGCATCCTCCGGCAGGCCGGCTTGGCTCTCCTCCCTGCTCTTCGCCTGCTCGCTGAGCACGCCGCCGGGGGTCTGCTGGTTAAAATCCGCCAGGATCCTGGCCACCACGTACAGAGAAGAGTTGTCCTTCACCACAGGTTCTTTGGCGTCCTCCGGGATCCTCGTGGGGGGAGGCGACTGGTTCTCCGCCTTCACCTCCCGGTTGTTGCCCCTCGGAGCGTGGACGACCGCGCGGCTGGACATAGAGACAAGGCACTCCGCTGCAAAGTGATCCATGATGTCTTTCAAAGAGCCCCCCCACTATGACATCAAAAAAAAAGAGAGAGAGAGAGAGAGAGAGAGAGAGAAATGGCGTGGGTGCGTGGGGGGGAGAAAAGAACTTGTTCCGTGGTTCCCTTTGTGTGGCGGATAGAAGGAGGTGGCTCTCATCAGAGAGACTTTACGCTCTTCTTACCCGGCTTTCCGAGTCTGGTCAGAAACAACATCCTGCTTGAGGACTGACACGAACAAAAGCGCCCATAAGTCCCCTGAGTGAAGGCGATTCCAAACAACAACAACAACAACAAATAAAAAGTCTATGTTCAGCGCGGCAACTCTTTCGAGTTGCAAGTGTGAACTACTCCCATGGTTGCTTCAGACGCTCTGGAGCGTAGTGCCTCGGTCTCAGAGCGCCCGTCCCTGCAGCCTGTATCCATGCTGGGGGCGTGTCCTGCACCGGCAGCGCGCCGCCGCATCGTCACCGCGCTGCGCTCTCATTGGGCGCAACGTGGCCCCAAAAGACTCCCACGCACACGCGCACGCGCGTTCACATCCACCGACTCGCCTCACTTGACGAGTCTCGCTACAGGTTGCCATCGTTGCCTTCAGGTGCACGCGGTCACACAAAAGTCAGGGTTTGCTGCCATCCGTGAGATTTTCTTGCTTGCCGAATTGAGATCATAAAACGCAAATCAGACGGGCCAGGATCAAATCAGGACAAACGCTTTTGAAAATGAATGGATGGAAAATGAAATTCCAGAAAATCCTGTAATTCAGGATGCCCGCCACGCCATATCTTGGTAATAACCATGTAATACACGGACATACCACCCTAGGAGGGTGCACAGGTACAAAATGAAACCACAAACACAAACACCGCTGCAAGGATGCGAACGGTGGAGCCAGTATACATCATGCGAACTATCCATCCATCCATTTTTTTAGCCGCTTAGCCTCACAAGGGTCGTGGGGAGTGCTGGATCCTATCCCAGCAGGGCACATTGAGACAAACTGCCACACTCACAATCACATCTAGGGGCAATTTAGAGTGTCCAATTAATGTTGCATGTTTTGATGATGTGGGAGGAAACCGGAGTGCCCGGAGGAAACCCGCGCAGGCACAGGGAGGGAGAACATGCAAACTCCACGCAGGCTGGATTGAACCTGGGACCTCAGAACTGTGAGGCCACCGCTTTCCAGCTGAGCCACCGTGCCGCCGTCATGTGAACTAGTCTGTATTCCTGTGACATGAGGTGGATCTTGGGTGAAAATGTGGTCTTGGGAGTGCAACAGCTTCAACACCCATCCTTCCTTTTTCTGTCCCCTTGTCAGGGTCTCGGGGAGCTGGTTCCCGTCCCAGCTGACTTTGGTTGCAGGTCAATCCCGTGGCGCAAATAAAGAAAAACAAGCATTTAACTGTCACTGTGGGATTTTAACACATGCTGACTGCACACAAGTCCACCCACAGTTTTGACATACTGTATTGTATGGTTGCCATTACACTTACAGCACCTCAAAATCTAGCGAGCCCCTCTAGTTAAATATGATGGTTTGCGATTCATAGCATATCATAACAATTCAGAGCACCGTTCAAATATGCCCAATGTATAAGCAATTAAGGTCGCATCAAAGCAGTCTGACTAGATATTTATTCACTTCTACATTCTAACTTCCTTCTCTCCCCTCTGGTGCTGATTCAAGGGGACTGAACAGTTTTTCCCCCTAACATCCCAAATACCCTTCTTCCGACCAAACCTGTGGTGGCCCTTTTGACATGTACGATCGCGATTGTCAAACACGGCCACACATGCAATTATGAAAGTGCGTCATTGTGATAAATAGTCACAGAGAACGTTGTCCAGCTTCAACAAAAGTGCAGCACTAGCAATATAGAGCTAACATTAAGATCATACACAAGCCAATATTAGCCACGGCTGCTACGTTGTAGCGTGATCTATTCAGAAAGTATGACAACATTTGTCAGTTTTGGGGGGGACTGTACATTCAATTAAAAGTAAAAAAGAAGTGATAAAGCAGAAATGTTTCTAATTCAGCATCGTTTCTGAATATTCACAAGTTGAATTGGTTCCTTAAGAGCGATACTTCTCCATACCAGCTGGTGGCAGTAGTTAAAAAAAGACAGAAGAAGTGTCCCACTCCAGCCTGGCTCTCAATCCAAATTGTTTTCATCATTCCATTCAGTTTCGTATCTGATCAAGTTGACCCTGAAGTACTTGGAGGAAAGTTTGTTTGAATTCTAAAGTTCATAACCAGATGATGTTTTTTCCACAAAGGTTAAGTGAGAAAAGCAGCATAAATGTTAGGAGATATGACTTTTACATCATCACAATAAAGCGATGACATTTGCAACATTTTCCTCGGTTTAGTTGCATTGCGAAATTTTGATGATTTCATTTGGTGAAGTAACGCAGCCTTTCCATTAATTCGACAGAGGCTCTTGTATGCATCCATGGCATGTGGAACAGCAAAAGGTGTCATCTAATTTCAAATAACTGTGTTTGATGAATAAATTAAACCATCCATCAGAATAATTTGCACGTTAAGTACACAACAGGTTCTTCAGGAGTTGACGTCAGCACAAGCCACAGTGAAATAATATCCCCGATGTCACATTAATAGTTTGTACCTTTTTTTTTTTTTTTTTTTGGAAGATGGTTTCTTCTTCTTCATTGGAGCGGCGCTCCACAAACCTTTCTCTGAGAAACTCTGGGGTCTCGGCCAGTTGAAACGAAGCCAGAAAGCACAGGCAAAGTCTTCTTCAGATCGTCCTCGGGGAGCACACAAGTGGCACACTGTGAGGGGAGAGAGTCAACAAACAGCGCTGTGAGGTCTTTGTCATTATGTGACCTTTTTAATCTTACAGTGTCCACTTTGTAGGCTTGAATCCGCGCAAAGGTAGTTTTTGGTTCGGGATTCTACTCCAGTATCACAACAACACCAGTCCACCAGGTGTGGAAATAAGGTGCCGCGAGACAGGAAAGCAAATCAGTTATGCTAAGGACACAAATGAATGACCGTCATGTAGCATGCGCTCACACATCCCAAAACTTATCTAACATCTTTCAAAGAAGGGAGCTGAGAAAAAGTACAAAATGTACTTTCGGTTTTATTTGGCCAGCGAGGATGAAAAAAAAAGTGTGAAAGAAAAGAGCATAAATACACCAGCAAGTCAGTGTTAGACCTGCTTCTCTGCTGCAGCGGATGCGCTCCTGTGAGAATGAATGCACACTTTCAGCACGGTGCACAAAAGCAGCGAACTAGAATGTTCCCAGTGTTCAGCCGGAGCAAGGCGACGTGCCATTCGGAAGGCCATCTGGCTATATTATTTTACATATTCTTCGGCTGCAAAAAAAAAAAAAAAAAAAAAAAACATGGCACGCTTGTGTTTCATGTGCCACTTCTTCTTGAGTAGAAGGTCTATTTCCTCTTTCTCAGGGTTGTTGTGTGAGCTGTGTCGAAATTTGCGAGTGTTAATCAACTCCCAAGTGCACAGCCACCAAAAGGGTAAAGAAATCCGCTACCGCCTATACAACTGCAGAGCAGAACTTTTTCTTATTTAATTATTTCAAATCCTGAAGTGGATGATTTTTTTTTTTTTTTAAATAAACTGTGACAATGTCATGGCTATGGGGACCTTTTGTACTCTCAGACAGCCCAGTGTCTGGCATTGACATCCAGTTCCTGGGCGGATTGGCCATTTTCCATTGTTTGTAATAGGAGAGACTTCGAAAAGCACAGGACAACCTGACCACTTTGACAGTCAGACCGGCTGTCACGCCAAGGTCACAGTGTCAAGTGAAGAAGAGAGAAAAGAACCATGAAAATCCACATGGACATTCAATGACGTTTAGTTTTGCCCTATTCTATGGCAGTGGCGGTTCTTGGGGGGCAGGGGCAGAGAGGGGTGCCTCAGCAGCACTGCATTTAACCCACCCTGTCCCCCACCCCCCATCCACCACTGAAAAAAAAAACTGTATATATAAAAAAATAAAGGTGCTAGAATCACCTAACTCAAAAATATATAGAAAGAACTGAAATTCCATAAATGAAGCCTACGGAATCTTCAAGACTGCTTGCGTGGACGAATGAGTCAAAATCACACCAGAGCGACGCATGCGGCAAGTTTTAAAGCTGTCGATGTAAACAAAGGCTTTTGTTCAAAGTATTAAATAAATACCAGTTGGGGGTCTTCAAACTTCATGAAACTCATTTGAGAAATGACTTCATTTCATGACTTCATTTCAATGTCCATGCATCGCTCATATCGAGAACATCAACCTCAATATAGCTCAATAGCTGCCACGTGGCCAGGTCGGTTAGCCGGGCTGATAAGAGTTCTAAAATACACTCAAAAATGTAATCTGGGACTATCAGAGTGGTGAGTGGGTTCACAATGGCAGACCGCACTCCGTCTTCTATAAATTTACCAACTACATTAAGTGTTGAACAGAATACGTCAGTGCATCCGCCATATTTAATGTGTCAGTTTTGGATCTAAACAGCTCGTCCTGGCTGAGCCTCGGCCCGCTCTGTCTCTTCAGTCTCCTTCAAACAACCTAACGGCACACCCCCAACAACGCTCCGTTTCCGTACATTACAGAGTGCAGAGCGTACTTGGTGTAAATTCACAAGCATACCCATCATCTTTGTATCTTTGATTTAAATGACCCGTATTTTGGCTATTTTGATGTGCGAACATGAACTTAGTATAAAAGTGTCAATTTTGTTTAAAAAAATGCTTAATTTTATTGCACAAGCATCGAGAAAAAGGCCCTCTGACGGCTACCTCTGTTTGATCCAGTTTTGTTTCCTGCTTTATCCATATTTCGCTGACACCACCCTGTTTCTTCTGATTGGTTGGCTCCATGCAGAAGACTCGCTCACGTGTTTGTTGAACGCGCTGGCTCAATTCCAGAAAGGGAAGGCCGAGCTCTTCGTCAGTAACGTAGATAAACTAAAGAGATTCAAATAACCTGATTTTAGGTCTGTTGGCAGGAAAACATCTGGTACTCAGGAGTTCTCGGCCGATTTTAATTTATATTTTACATTTCCTGGGGAATCAAAGAGACAAAATTACATCCCACCACCTAGAAAAAGCTGGTTTGGCAAAATATGGCACTTTTGACCAAAGCGCTCCTAGTTTCCTCCTGTTTGCTTTACATTCGATAAAAAAAAAAAAAAAAAAAAAAAAAAAAAAACATCAATTTTTTTTCTCCGGGCCCTCCGGTTTCCTCCCACATCCCAAAAATATTCAACATTAATTGGACACTCTAAATTGCTCCTAGGTGTGATTGTGAGTGCGGCTGTTTGTCTCTGTGTGCCCTGCGATTGGCTAGCGACCAGTTCAGGGTGTAGCCCGCCTCCTGCCCGTTTACAGCCAGGATAGGCTCCAGTACTCCCCACAACCCTTGTGAGGCAAAATATGGCACTTTTGACCAAAGCACTCCTAGTTTCCTACTGTTTGCTTTACATTCGATAAAAACATATCCATCCATTTTCTGAGCTGCTTATTTGTCCCATTGTCTCTCTTTTTGTTGTTGTTGAGCTAAGCTTACTCATCCAGAGTGGCACACCAACATCAGGCCCTGTGACTAACGATGACGCAGCAATCTACTATTTCACCTGTAGAAAAGAGGATGAGTCACACGGTGAGGTGAAACGGAACATACAGCGTGTAAGTTGAAGGACGGCACGTTTTAATATTTTACTTTACCCGGGCCGCAGGGTACATATTGATTGTGTGAGACAAGCGCCGCATCGAGGCGGGGAGGTTTTTGAGTGCAGCGATCATGTGAGGTTCAATGAGTCAGTCATGTGGAGCCGAGACAAGTTGAAAGTACATGTTATTGCCACAAAGTCTGGCCTGTGCGCCGTCTAGCAAGATCTACTGGTTACAAAAGCGTGGAAATTATTGAGCACTTATCAGCAACTCTGCTCGCGTAACCCAAGCGGCAAACAAAATATGATCGACTGAGACAACACTGAAAGTCATGATACAAGTACACACGAGGTGCGGTACAATGCGTGTTGTCGAGAAACAGCCTCTGCTTTTCAGTCACGATTGGAAATGATTGTTTTTGTTATGAAAGGAAAAGCTGTTTTCTGGAACAGAAAAACACTCACACGCAAACAATCACTTTGGGGTATTCAGAAAGGAAAAATAACTTAGCGTGAAGTGGGGGAGGGACAAGTCAGCGTTGTTCAAACGCAACAAAATACTAAAGTGTTCTAATTAATAATAATTATATTATCGTCTTGAGATGTCGTGAGAAAAATCATCGAGACACATATACAGTTAGTCTAATTTAGTTTCATTTATCTTACTGAGGCGGCACGGCGGATCAGCTGGTAAAGCGATGGACTCACAGTTTTGAGGACCCGGGTTTAATACCGGCCCTCCCTGTGTGGAGTTTGCATGTTTTCTCCCTGTGCCTGCGTGGGTTTTCTTCCGGGCACTCCGGTTTCCTCCCACATTCCAAAAACATGCAACATTAATTGGACACTGCACATTTCCCCTAAGTGTGATTGTGAGAGTGTCTATTTGTCTCCATGTGCCCTGCTATTGGCTGGCAACCAGTTCAGGGTGTACCCCGCCTCCTGCCCGTTGACAGCTGGGATAGGCCCCCAGCACTCCCCACGACCCTTGTGAGGATAAGCGGCATAGAAAATGGATGGATGGCTGGATGGATTATCTTACTGATGAATTCAATGTATTCATTTATCAATACAATAAAAGGGGGAAAAGTCCAAGTTTCAGTGACAACCCCCCCCCCCCCCCCCCCAAAAGTCAACCATAAAGAAAATATTGCAGGACACTTTGCATGAAGCACTGTAGTAGTTTATGAGTTTCCTTAGCAACATCTGGCAGCACGTTATAGTAAGAATCAAGCCCTGTTTGCACCAAGCTGAAAAGTTTCTTTGTTTGGTATGGTGTCCTTTTTTTTCCCACTTGTGAAAAGAAATGAAATAGTATCAAAATAGTCATCCATTCTATATTTGGCATCTTTTCCGTTGAGTTGCAAGAGTAGTGCGTGTTGTACCTAAAAGGTTGAACTAAAAGACTGCTCACCATTTATTGGTGAACAGAGAATCGTCACTTCAGTGCTATAAAGGGAATAGAATACAAAAACAGTGAGAGTGTATACTGTATAGAGCTAAAAAGAGTGAGGGGGCAGCATTAAAATGGTCTGCTGTAGGAAACTGGAGACTGTGGAGTATTATACCGTACTGCCACATCCTAAGTTTAGACAGTGGAGGGTTTTTTTTTTTTTTTTTTAGCTTCCTCTGTGATTTCTTTGTATTTTAATTGAAATTTTATTGAGGATCAGAGTCTGAGTCAAAGGGAACACAATTTCTAGAAGGGTGAGAGAGAGAAAAAAACGACAAAGCGCTAACTGTAAACAGAATGATGGCTGTTGCGTGAGACTGCAGTGCTACACCCTGTGGAAGGAAGAACAGGACAAGATAGGACAGGACAGGCCAGGACAAGGACGGGAGAAGAAGCATGCCAGACAGGGATCGTGAACTTGGCTATATAACTGGAATGTGGTGGGTCTGAATAAGTGAATTGTAAAAGTCTATAGAATGAGAATATAAGTGGGGTGGTACATAAGCGCTTCATGTATACGTACATGAGTTAGTTGTTACAATAAGTGAGTAGCCTCACACCCAGTGACAGAATCCCAGGATCAAAAATTACACTGATGAATCAGCTGAACTGGTAAAGTGCTAGCAGTGTTTAGCGTAATTCCCGGCCTACAGAGCGCACCTGGTTATAAGCCTCACCCAGTACATTTGTAAAGGATATACCATTTGGTACACACATAGGCCGCAGACGTGTAAAAGCCCCAAGTGCCCACATTGAAACTGACATTGAAACACGAGATATTTACAAAGAAAGACGGTACACACAGAGTTAAACGCTAGCGCGGCCGCGCTAACAGGGCCAGTTAAAAAAAAAAAAAAAACATACTGGTAAAAATCACTGAGACACGGCAGTAACACGCTAGCGCAGCGCTAACAGACCCAGACCGGTAAAAGTCACTTCTTCGGCACATTGATTCCACCGGTCTCACTCTTATGTTTTCCGCTCGAGTGCCCCTTTGCGGCCATTAGAAAAACTGCACAAATTTGCCGCATCACCGAATTATCTGCAGGGTTGAAAGCCTGTGAAGTCGCATCTTATAGGCCTGAAATTACAGCATGTCACTTTAGTCCTGTGCAATCAGCTCAAAATGCTGAGCACAGTCACAAACCAGGTGCAAGAAATAGTAGCTCGCCATATTTGGTTTTGCTGAAATAAAAAATCAATAGTGAGTTGAGCCTTAGTTGGTATCGTGGAGTTGTACAGGGAATACAGTTACTGCACATTTGCGGATTACTATTCAAGAATGTACAAAGTAGACATTTGCATTTTTTTGTGTGAAACGTACACACAGCTATCCACTGAAAAGTCACCTATTTGCATTTTATGTGCTCTTACTCAAGATACTGGCAAAGTCCTGTCAAAACACATCGTCCGTTCATATTTAAGCGTGTTGTAGTGATACATCTTCAGTGATAGACAAGCTCTGTATGTGCAGATGAGCTAAGTTTAGCCTAAGTCGTTGGCGGAAGTTACAGAAAGTCTTCGCCGCTTGAGCACGTACACTACATGCAAACCTCCAGTGTGTTTTGGAAATATAAAATTATCTATAAATCATTTCTTTTCAAGGGTCATGTTAATAGATCTATGAAATTATATGAAAGTGATGTAGGATCAGCATTTGTGGTATGTGGTTTGTGGTGCATTTACAATTTCAACTATTAATAGAGGCAATTCTCAACATTTAACATTAATTGTCCGTGTGTTTTCGCTATTGAGCCTATGGCTCAGTCCCGATTAGTATGATGTCATAGTAGGCCTACTTAATATAAACATGCCATCTACACACGCCACAGTAAAATGGAAATCCAGACCCGGCTTGACCACTCCAAACTGTATGGGCAGGATTGGCATTCATGTGGCATTAGGGCACAAAGTGCCCTCAGAGATGTGTGACATAGGCAAGGGGCGGAGGCTAAAAGAAGGTCACTGCATCGGTTCACACGATGGTAGGAGTCGTTGTTCCGAGAAGGAGTTCACTGTGGTCATCATCCTCCCTCTGTGCCGCGCCTCCGGGCTCTCCAACAGAGGCAGCGTTTTTCACCCCTGTGTTAACCCTGCTTGCCTCCCCCATCTTGATGCCGCCTCCCCACCACACCGCCACAAAGAACAAAGTGCTGGCTCGCACTCATTGAGAGAATGTTGCATAAACCATAGCAAAGCAGCCAGATGAGCGCTCTTTCACACTCTCTCTCTCTCTCGGTCTCTCTCTTTGGTTTGCATGAAGTTATGTTCAGGAAGCCGAGCTAAGATCCACGTCACTCCCCTGACCCGAGGCTGACGGCGAGCCACGACTGTGTGCAGCCGTCATTGTTCCCTCTCATCGCAGCATGTTGGCTTTGTTCGCGCAGCACAATACAGCTCAAAAGAGCAAAGTGAAGCGGACGCATTTCTGGTTTTGCACCCATTTGCTGGTCGCTGGTGACCCTGTTCAGGATGCATCGATCACTGCACTGGACGGGGAGGGATGGGCCTCCGGGGCACCGGTGAGGGGGCCGCCATTCAGCTGGTCCCCGGGACCGGAGGCGGTGCATTAACTCGGTGCGCAGGCGTTGGGTGCATTCTTTCTGGGACCATTCAACGGGGGCACTTACGTAGCTATCATCCAATTTTGTGAGACTTGACAGAGCCCAGTGCCGTTAAATTCAGTCGGTGGAACCGATGTGCATAACGCTAGCCGCTATTTTACAATTTAAGCACTATCTCAACATATCGTACATTGCTTGTGGTCACTACGCAATTCCTTTCCATCGTGGAACGAAAGAATGTTCACTCAATTAATGGAAGAGCCGTAGATCACTAGTGTTTGAATTAACTGTTGTAAAAACGCAGAGAAACCTCAGTTTACCATGATACTCAAACGCAACATTTCAAGGTTGTTAACAGTTTGCTCAGTTACTGCCGGATTTACTGTTTATTATTTGATTTTATGATCGTGGCCAAGAAATTGTTTTTCATCCAAATATTTAATGCAATTATGACTTTACTACTGTGTTCCGGCTCGTAACTGTGTCATAAACTCAGGACCCCCGTAATGATAATACATGACATAATACGTCACCACTTTCATCTGACAAACAATTTCTATTGTAAATAAATAATTGGACAACAAGGTTTGCTAGCTAGCTAATTAGCTAACTAGGCATCTAGCTAACAAGACAGTTTGCTAAGGAAAAAAATAGATTAATTTTAGAAAATGTTTCATTGCCACTAAATTACTAATTCTCTACTGGTGTGTCACGGACTCGTGGACCCATTTGAGTTGGTTTGTGGAGACATAATTAAAAAAGTCTCCTGAGATCATGTGCAATGAAGGAGAGTAGTT